>NC_056728.1:1601419683-1601644683 GCF_019279795.1 Protopterus annectens
TTTTACTTACGATAGAACTCTGACCTTCTTGTTTCTACCTGGTCTACTCACTCAGCCTGCGGACCAACCCTGCGGTTCTGCAGACCATCATAACAGTGATAACCTGCGGACCAACCCTGCGGTTCTGCAGACCATCATAACAGTGATGGCCTGCGGACCAACCCTGCGGTTCTGCAGACCATCATAACAGTGATGGCCTGCGGACCAACCCTGCGGTTCTGCTGACCATCATAACAGTGATGGCCTGCGGTTCTGCTGACCATCATAACAGTGATGGCACTACTGGCCAGAGACGGTTATATACATCATGATGACAGGTGGCCACCCAGCTCCTGCCAGATCTCAGTTATTTGCCAGGTAGCATGCTTTGTGCACCCTCAGTCTTTTCCTGATACAAATCATTGAAAAGGTAGAGCATTATCAAGGCTACCTTGTCGGACTGGCTAGGAGTACAGACTTATGCCTTCACAGGTGATGCCATCATTCGAAGTGCCACAACAACAATGAGGAAAGTATAGCCAGGGATATAATCAGGGATGTATTAATCAGAGTTAGATCCACTCCCTGTGGGAGTGACACTATCCTACCCAAACCTTGTTTACTATCAAGGGTATTACAACAGTTATTGATATTATTGACAAGTTTTCGTTAATCAAAACTACTTTGTCACATACTTTTTTTTCTTAAAGGAAACCAGTTATCTTCCCCTTCTATGCTTGACTAAAATGTAAATACATGATTAATAATTGCTACTGCTAATGCTCATAGGTAAAGGTTGTTTTTGGTACCCTAACACTATACCTCATGTAGTACAGCAGAATTTTTATTTGAAGTTTTACTTTTTTGGAGGGGGTTAGAAATAAATGTCACTATGTGTGTAATTTTTAAGTGTTAGAAAATTATGATATGTTTGAGGTGCTTAGGTGTGACACATAATTTTGATTGGGCTGGGAATATTTTTTAGAGTGCCATAAACTTGACTTTCAGATGACTCTATTTTATTTTTTCTTTAACTATATTCTGAGTTTGTTTATTCTAGGACCATTTACATATTCCCTGGCAAGCTTGGGACAGCTGTGGAGTGCAGTGGACTGAAGAGCTGTCCACAGCATGTCCATGTCAGTGTGATGTGCATACATGTTATTTTGACTGCCCATTCATGATCGGCAAAAAAAAAACAAAACTCACTGATACATCTCGGGACACATTTGCATACTGCTACAATTCATACAGGTTAATGTAAATTAGCCTAATTTGCATATAACGCATGTGAATAGCTCTGAATTTTCAGCAGTATATTAATTTACCAATGGCCGAGATAGGTAGTAAATGCATTAGGATTTCACAAATTTATTTAAGTAAGGACATATTTAAAAAAAAATATTCTAATTTAATAAGAAACACTTAAAAATATTATTTCACAACTGAATTAAGGGTCATATTTAATTAATTTATATATATGATGTGCATGTTATGATAGCAGTGACTAGCTGCTAGATTTGTGTCATTTGGAAGTTGAATTTCATGACAGCAGCAGTGGAAATCATTGCTGATGACAGAAAAAGATCATTACTGTGGCATAATTTACTAATTGTGCATACATGGGTATAAATATAGTAATTTACCACTGAAGTTCTGTCTGCAGTGCTAAGGATATCAACAGGCATGTGTGATGAACTGGAGATTTTTGGACTGACATTGATGAATAAAAAATGGCAGTATTATGAGGATATGATAATGGCAGAAATTAGGGTGAGGATGTTTTTTGTGACAAAAGTGATTGCATTCATTACCTGAATAAATTGTAATACATTGGCATTTTTCATAGCTATATTGAGATGTCTGTATGTAATTATATGTTAAGTAACATTTTTATTTAATGTGGCTGTCAGGAAGACATGGACAATGTTTTGTACTTTAAAAGCTGATTACATCAAAACATTGTTACACTTTCTGATTGTGGTCTTTTTTTGTGCATGTACTAAAGATGGTTGCTTTAAAATCAGTAGCATATATTTATAATGACAGAAGTGAATGTTGACAAGGAAAGATGTAATTAAATGCATCACAATTAATTATTATTAGGTGAACCTTGTACATAAGCAAAGAATGGAAATGAAGGCAGAGTGCACAGTAAGTGTCCAACTCACCCCCTAGAAAGCATACATTACTGTATGCTATTGCATTATTGTTAATGTTTTCACATTTTTTGCAGGGTCAGCCAACAAACAGGCCAACTATACTAATACATTTGGATTATATCGGCAGGAGAATGAATGTTGCTGCTGCTGCTGCTATGGATGATAATAATAACATAGTTATATTTATGAGGCACCCTGAAGAAAGTGGCAGGCAATTCCCAAGTTTAATGGCAGGATCCCTTATCCCACAACATGTCAGTAACTCTTCAGAAAGTGACTGTACATCACAAAGTCAAACAAAAGCTGACATGCCACTCATACTAGCACAGGAGGAACAGCCCTGCACCTCTACTCCAGTATCTGCAAACTCAGAGGAACACTTTCAGGATGATGGCAGGCATTCTAAGGTAGCAGTGTCTACAGTGACAGCTTTACAAAGGGGAGCGAGGCACAGGAATTTCTTACAGCTACAGAAACATGTAAGGCATTGACTGCCCAACAGGAAATATGCTGTGATATTAAGGCTTAGATCTCTGCCACAGAGAATCAGCTGGGAATGGTCAGGGTATACATAATGATTTCAGGCAATACTTCAAAATGGCAGAGAGTAGGGATAATGCCATGATCACACTTATGCATAGTATGATGGCACACCAAGCATCAGTGGCTACTTCCATTTGTACACTGGTTAGGACATACCAGAGTCAAGCTGGAGTTAGTCTTACAAGGAGCAGAGGATGTTGTACTGTCTGGACATGTGGAGTGAGATCACATGATAATACCATTGCTTCCCAGAGCAATAATGTCAGTAGTCAAAGTGAACAAGTGCAACTCATTTCACACAGGTCATGATAGCGTTCATCTATACCTAGCAGAACATCACATTCGAGGCCATGATTATGGTCACGCATTATTGTCAGTCAGTGACGGCAGGATCACCTGCATCAAGTAGGTCAGGACATCAGACTGACTCACCTTACAGTTTCCATGGTAGCTCCTCCACAAAATCACTTACACCATCGCCTAGCCTATATATAGGAGATGTGTATGACTCACTTGAGCTTGAACTACTGTGAATCAGTTTCAAAGACACAACTGTCTGTTTAACTTGGAATAGGGGGCTGGGTAGACATTTGTAAATGTGTACATTTCATCTCTGTAAAACTAGTATGTACACCATAAAAATTAGTAATGCACACAAATGGTCAGGAAATGTATACCCTAAGCAGATGACATTAAAATGAGTATCCTGCCATCCTGACATGTAAACTTAGACTACTGCCACTTCACCCTCCCCACTGCACAAATGGTTATAGTTTTGTTTATGTTTCTGAAGTCAGAAATTATTGTGTAAAACAGCATAAAACGAATCTGATGTGCAATACCACAGAATAATCTAAGAAGAGATGGGCATAATATAACAAAGCAACATCATTCACTTTTTTTTTTAATTTGCAATGCATTAACTTAGGAAGTATGTCACTGTTGACCATATTCATTTCTTTTGTATAATTAAGTAATCAGTAAAGCAAAACTTTTTCATCAAAGCAGACAAAAATGTGAATTCTTTTTTTATATGAAGCATTACAATATCACTGAACAGGAGTAAGTGAGCGATCAGGCATGACTTTAAGTAACGATAATATGAGTAGCTTTTCTTAAAGATAATAAAAAAGTATTGCAAGATGAGAGAGAATGTCAGATGAACAGTGACAGCAGACCATGCACCACACAACTTAACGCACAGATATCACTGACAGATTTTGGTGAGGCTTCTCTTTATATAGCAAAGCTATGACCAGCACAGAAAAGCAGGAAAATTTGACTATGAATTGCAAATTGTGTAAAACACACTTCATTAGCATGGTAAGATTGACATCACTCCTCATTTACATCTCATTATTTGCATATTTGCATAAGCACATTTGAGGTCACAACTCATTTGCATAAATAACCTCTATGAATCGAAGATATTTCTAGGTTGCACAATTTTCAAGATATGAACATATGTTTGTGAAACATTACAAAAAATACAGTTTGGGGATTGTGAGCATTATAACATATCACATCATTTATGAACAAGAATATGAATACACAGACCATTATCACTGCAATTACTACTTCTTAATGATAACATTGTTATTTGTACAGTATTAGTAGTGTTGATTGTTCACAAAATATCAGTTTAGCTTATACTTTTAAAAGTTTTATTTTTCATTAAATGCTCTGGAATGCAAGATATGGTGTGTAGACTGCTAGAGGTGTGACATTCTGATCCATACAGGTGTTGATCAGCCATAACCAGAAGCAGTCACACTTCTATACATTTGAAATACTCATTAAAACATTACAGCTCTAAAAAGTGAAATATCTCAGGTGGTATTCATAGTCAGTAGCACAAATGCATTAGGAAATTTGGGGGTGAGCACAGACTGGTGCAGCTAAGCCATGATTCATAGAGGCCAGTTATGCCAATTCTCAGTGTCCCTGACTGTTGGTATGAAGTTATGTAAATGTTCTTATGCTAATCAAGCTGTTTTATGGCCATTGCAAATCAAAGTCAGTTTTTCCCACTTTATTAAGGTTGTCGCATATGCTGTATAAAAAGGGAAGACTCACCAAAAGTATCAGAGTCACAACTGGTGAAGATGCTATCTTTTTCAGTGAGCTTTGTTATTTGTAGGTTAGAATTGCTTGTCTTGGCTGGGTCAAAACAACTTGTGTCCAGCGGTGCTCACCCACCAAGAAGCTGGAAATATAGGCAAAGGTTTACTCATTATAATTTGGATAATCAGGAAATCCTTAATAGGTTTAGGGTGGACAGGGACATTATAGGGGTCTTAATGGAATTGACTGACCCCAATAGGGGCTCTATAGGAATGCATGGACTTTCTACTTCAGTGGATATCAATGTGTGTCTAACTCTCACTATACTTGCTATGGGGACCTTCCAGAGTCAGTCTGGGACACCTTAGGGATCTCTCAAGCTTTTGCCTCAAGGATACTGAAGGAGTTCCTGGATGTACTCTTCGCATATGTGGATCAGTACATCTATTTCCCGGTATCACCTCAGGCCCAAGCTTGTACTATGCATGCTTTTTATGAGATTGCATATTTCCCTGAGGTACTCAATGTGATAGATTGTACCAATGATGCAATTAGGGCCCCTCTTAGTATAGAAGGTGAGCAGTACTGCAATAGGAAGGGCTACCATTCCAACATTTGCCAGGTAGTGTATGATGCATTGGGATGCATCACCAACATCTCTGCCCAGCATCCTGGCATTGCACACAATTCCCACATTTGGCTCATTTGTCACTTTACTGCCTCTTCCTGCATGACAGGATGTCCAGTGGTCATTTTTTTGGTAAGTAGAAATGTATTTTTTTGCAAGTATGTAGTTATTACTGTTACAGGTAATTACTGTATATTAATCTGTATTTTTTTCTATTTTGCTTTGCCTCCCCTTCCTCTCTCACTCTCTCTCTCTATTTTTTTTTTTTTTTTTTTTTTTTTTAGGGGATGCCAGATATCCACTGGAGCCAAGGCTCCTGACTTTGGTGAGAAGTCCATCTGGGGCTGCGGAGGAGAAATATAACTCATCCCTGTCCCAAACCCATATTGTGATTGAGAGGGTGTTTGGCCTCCTGAAGAGCCATTTCAGGTGCCTGGACAAGTCTAGGAATGCCCTTCAGTATGATTCAGCTACTGCGTGTAGGATGTTCACTTCCTGTTGCAATCTGCATAATATGATTATGCACTGCTTTGATGGTGAAATGACCCATGCTGTCACTGTAGCTCCCAGTTCTAGTCCCACTATGACTGACGATGACCAGCTGGCAGCAGTAGTAAGGGACCCCATGTGCCATGCTTGTGCATGGCATGTGGCTGCACAGGTTAGATGCGGCATCTAGTGCAGAACTATGGACCAGGACATTCCGTTTAGTGTTTTCTTTAAAAAAAAAAAAACATATAGAGTTTAATTGATGCATGCAGTGATACGTGTTGACTGTGCAGTGTGATGCATGGTCTGTTGTCACTGTTCATCTATCATTTTCTCTTTAAAATTAAAAAAAAAATTTTTATTACTAGCTGTTTGCCTGAGTGCTCATTTATTCCTGTGCAGTGATATCCCATACAGCAATGGAATAAACAATTCAACAGTGGCACATACTTTATTTAATAACTTTTTTAATTATTTATTTAGCATTCAAAACAAACAGGTACTGTCAGCACTGAAAATGTAACTGTCATTTTCAATTTATATGCACAGAATTATGTTACACTGCAATCACATGTCTTTCTTACTATCATGTAAAATATCGATTATTTCAGTATCTCTTTTCATTTGGGCAGTAATGAGGTATGTATTTACTTAATGTATGTACATATGCACATAGACTTCTGTCCTCTCCACAACACAACTGCATTTAACCACAAATGTACAGGATTGCGTCTCCTGAGTATGGTAAAAGAAATGGCAGGAACAGGAATACCTTGTCATATATATATATTACATAGATACACCCCCAAACACCAACTGATTCTCAACTTTCATTACACAGTTATACATCACAGTAGCTCTAGATCAAAGGAGTCATAAACATCTCCTATTGATAGGCCTGGTGATGGTGAGTTACTGTGATGGTGTAAGCTAGGGGAGGAAGGTGATCCTCCTGTCAGTGACCTGACAATGCTTTTGATTATGAACTTGACCTGAAACATGAGGTTCTTATAGGTGTAGATGACGATTGACATGACCTGTGAAGAATGTGTTGTGATTGCTCACTGTGACTGCTGACATTATTGTCAGCTAGCAATAATATCACATGATCTTCCTCCACATGTCCAGACTGTACCCCGTCCCCTTCTCCTGGTTATACTGAGTCCAGCTTGACTGTGGTATGTCTGAATCAGTGTATGAATAGAGGCTGCAAATGATGCCTAGTGTGCCACCATGCTATGCATCAGTCTAACCATGGCATTATCCTCTCTCTCTGCCAATCCAAGGAAGTGTTTGAAATCTGCACACATACACTGTAGGACTCTAACCATTTCTAGCTGACTCTCTCTTGCATTGGCTTGAGCTCTAACTATGTCACAGCACATTCCCTGTTGTGTTGCCAATGGTTTACATGTTTCATGAGAATGTGCAAAGTAATGTCTGCACCTAGCAACTCTTTGTCCTCTTTGTAATGTTGTTACTGTGGGCATTGTGGCCTCATACTGCCTGCCTTTGTCCTGACACTGTTCTTCTGCTTGTGGAGGCATTGGTGTAGAAGTGCATGTTTGCTCATGGTGTGCAAGTGTGAGTGGAATGTCAACCTCTGTTTGACTTTGTGATGCAGTGTCACGGTGAGATAGCTTGTCATTACACTGGGAAACAGCCTGTCACTTCCCTCAGAGTGCCTCATAAGTACAACTACATCATCATCATCATCATCATCATCATCACCATAATCATCCTTGTCATCAGTAACACCCATTCTACTCTGACATCATGCATATTTATTGGCGCAGTTGAACTATTTGTTTCTGATGCTATGTGAAAGAAATTATTGCAACACATTAATAATACTGAAACAGCATACTGTCCAGAATGTTTACTGGAAAGGGTGGTGATGGGAAACTTGCCAAGAAGTCTGCCTTCATTTTCATTAGCTGCTGATGTACAAAGCTGACCTAACAATAATGAATTGCAATGTATTTAATGACAGCACTGTTTATCAACATTCAATGCTAAATGTTTACAAGGTGTATACTTTAAACCAACCTTCAGGAGCGGATGAATTCAGATGCAGCTGCAGACCTTGGTTTGATGGGACAATTGTCACGTTACATGTAATTATTCCTGTTGCACCATCTTCTGCATCACAGTCATCCCCATGGATGGACAGAAGGAATTCATTATCTGGTGTTACCGTAATAAGATTCTGAGCCCCTCCCACCATAGTGGTTCTGGAAATTACATTCTGCCTGGCCTTCCTTCTAGCATGTCCTACTATATCATTTGCCCTTTTCTTGCACTGTGCTAAAGATCTGTTTCTGCCTCCAACTGTATTGATTTCAACAGCTACTTGGCTCCATGCTTTGCTCCTGTTGGTTTGACTGGGCCCCACTTCACTGAACAGCAGTTTGCCATAAATCCTAAGTGCTGCCATGAGTACACAATTTTTATAGCTAAATGTATCATATTTATGTCTGGATCCCTTATTCTCCATCTGTACTATACAGGGAAAACAAGGGCTACTGTCAGACACTGGCCACAATACTGTCTGCATGACATCAGTAGTTAAAGTGTAATCCACTGGCCTGCTATTCTTGCCACCATCACAACTACACAAAAACAATCTAACACAACTGTGATTTCAAAGAGCACAGCTTCAAACATTTCAATACAAAACTGCAGCGCTGCCTGCCACTGACAGGGTCTCTTGTCTCACTGACATTACTAAAGCTGCAGCTTCACTACACATCTGTATTTGTGTCTTATGCACAGCAGGCACTGACAAGTTCATTGCATGCAGAATAACAATGATGTCTTGTTCAGTTATTATATTTGCAATGTAAAGAAGCACATGTCAAACACACTGTAAATAGTTACCAATACTTAAACAGTCATTGCATGTAAAAGCACAATGCAGTTCAAAATGCACTGCAATTGACCCTTAAAACACTATGACAGGACCTGTTAGTTGCCTGTTAATGACTATTACTTATTTTATAAAGTTTTTATTAGTTTTGAATGTCAGAGGTAAGTAATTTGCCACCTCTCGACTACTTGTGAATCAATATGGCACATCTCAGCCTTGCAGGAGAAATACAGGCCAATTTACATGTTACGTATGCAAGTTAGACTAATTTATATGTATTTCTATGGACTGTATTATAATGTAAATGTGTTATGAAGTGCATCAGTGTGTTCTGGATCTTCACCAATTGTGAACACATGATAGATTACATGAGCAAGTCTAAAAAAAGCTTGGATTCACTGCAGATAACTGCAAAATCTGCAGTACTCCACAACAATGCCAAGCTCTTTGCAGACTTGCACTGCTTAGACAAAACTAATATATAGATATACTAGTGAAATTCAAAATGGAGTCATCTGAATGTCAGGTTGCAATAAATGTGAATGTTAATCACTGGTCATCCAAGTGTGTATGTCACACCCTAACAAGTAGTACAAAGATCAAATCCTAGTAGTATTTCTGTTACCAAAGGCTGCAAACAGGAAAGTGTTAATTTTTACCAGTAAGCAAAAAGGTTGAAAAGTTAAAAATGATGGCTTCCACTGAACCAGATTAATCATAGGGAGACTCACTAAATCTCCTTTCTATGGAATGAATGACTATCAGTAGATTTAATATCGCAGCATGCTCATGTTAATCTAAGACATGAAGATACTCATCACTCACTTTACGTGAAGATATGCCATATTAGGAAGAACACTGGTGATTGATTTCATCACAATATGGAGGAAATATCTGTATGTTGGGGAAGGGTATCAAATAGATTATAGCTGAACTGTTTACAATGCTGAAGTAGGTTTCACTGTTGACATTTCTCATGAGTGGAATGCTTACAAATACATTGAAGAAAATATTACGAAGAAAGTATTGACACAAATTATATAGCTAAACAGTGAAGAACAAAAAAGTTATTTGCATTACATTATCACACTGACTTCTGAGGATCATATGCAACTTATCAAATTATAACACTGGCTGCTTAGGATTCAGGTAAAATTGTTTGGCTCCAAACTATGTCAAAATGGTGACAGAAAAAGAGAGGGAAGGAAATGCAGACAAAGGGTGAACTTTATACTTCATTTCAATAATCTATTTGTGCCAGTTTATGAACTAATAGAAGGTGTGGTGACAAGATATTATGAAGCTCACAGAATATGTAACATAGGGAGCTCTGAAAAGAGGAAAACTATTAGTACAATGTGCAGAACATATCTGCATTTTTCATTTTTGAGTGAAATACACTGACCATGTATACATTTTTCTAATTTCCCCTACTAGCTTTATTCGGCTTCAGGCATCATCTTTATCCTATGGTTTAAAAAGTAGATTGTAATTTTTTTTGTTTGTCTTAGATGAAATTGGTTGAAGTTTTGTCCTAGAAAGTTATAGCATTTGTCAAATATAAATCATCTGAAGTTTACTAGAATGTTTAAATTGCACTTTCCTTAAAGGAAGCTCATTTACAATACATATATTTAAATATCAAAAGAAAAAGCGTTACACAAAACCTTTTAACTATGGTTCCTTTAATACTTTTGTGGTTATGGTACTGATTTTCTAAATTATAATACTTATTAAAAATTAAATTTTATGTTGATTTTTTTCTAAAACATGGCATTTTCCTCATAGACAGCCTTAACATTAAAATTCCCAAAGCTACCAGCAAAATGCCAAGCTATCTATTTTTTACTAATGTTTCTACACTTACAGCTGCTGAAATTATGCATGCCAGAAATTGTAACTAAACCACCATCAGTTCCTTTCATTCCCAGTTATCTGATGATGTAAATTCATGTCATCCACTTGTTGCTAATCCTCAGTGAAAGACCCCCAAGGGGCAGGAAGTTCTGTGAAGGAAATCAGATAACATATGTTTCTAAAAAAAAATCAGTTGCATCTGTAATATTTCGTATATCAGCATTACAATAATTTTTAATTAATGTTGGTTATGACAGTGAGGACTCCGTGTAGTACTCATGAACCAGGGAGACTTCTCAGATATTTTATATAGCATGTATCTGAATGAATCTCAGACATAGCGAATGATTCCTTCTGCAGTGAAACATTTTTAAAAGCTCATTCAATAGTGATTGTTTAAGTGATGAGAACAATAGTTCATGAAGCTGAATTCTGACATCCATATAAGGAACTATGCCATTTGATGTCACCCCCCCATGGGCTTAACCTATTCCAAGTCCATGTAATTAATCATCTAAATAAGTCAAGTTGTTATTTCTGCCAGACAGGATTTTCAGCCTTCCCTCACTAACTGGTAAAATGAATGGTATAGAGGTATGCAAACTATAGATCTGCCATGGTTGTGCACAGCCTAGATAGGCTTCAAAGAGGTAACTAAATAGAAATGAAGTCTCCTCCGCTATATTCTGAAGAATACCTTGATAGGCCACTGCATGTCATGAGAGGTGGTCTAGAAGCATCGCTTCCCTGCCCCTGCAATGTTACACTAACCCAAGCCTGTCTTTATGATTAGACAGGTTGAATTATGTGCCTCATCCTGTTCTGGGACTGCAAAGAACAGGCTGTCAGCATAAGTACATCACTCCTACCCATCCTGTAAAAGTAAATCAGTAGACTAAGTTTTTGTGTTACTCTTGCTCATATCCTACAAGTTTGTGGCTGCTATTCAAACTTAAGTCAACTGCACAATAGCCAGGGCTTTATTCCTCCTTGTCACAGAACTGACTATAGGTACACTTTTCTCAAGCTAATAGCTGGCCTTAGGCATAGTCCATCTAGGAGGCCACCTAGGGTGCCTCTCTAGCTGGGGCACTTTTCTGGTATTTATTTTATTTTTTGTAGTAAAGAAATGGTTTCTTTAAAATGTGTTGAATAAAGACAGGAAAACTAAAGACTAAGAGAATATGTGAAAAATGAAGGAAAAAACTAACCTGGATGGTTTAGGTCGAACAGGATGGAGACACTGGGTGGTGTGGGGGTGCTGTGGAGCCATTTTGCCTAGGGAATCAGCTTACCAAATGTCAGCCCTGCTCATGCTACCTACTATCATATTTTCACATCTGTATACATCATATAAAAAAATGTGATGGTATTCTATGCTGGAGTCAAGCTAAACTGTGAATTATTCTTTTTCTTTAACTGTATTATTTCCTAAAATATCCAGTTTTGAATTCTGAGAAGGCTGTATTGGAAGGGTGGAATTAATATTCCCTGACTAAATATGAAACTCTTAAACAAAGTCGGCATTGATTGTGAGACGTATCATTTAGTTTTACAGAAGCGGAACAAAAAGAAGATTCTTAACTCTTTTTAGAATGTTTGACTTTAATCCATATAGATATTTTACATTACAGCATCTTCTTGATTTGGTGCACTGCTTATCAAACATTGAAGTACAGTTTGCATAGCATGCATTGTAACTTCTTGAGACATGAGTTGTTTCTACAAGAATCTAGTTTTCTATTTTTAAAATGTTACAAATAATTATATCTCCTTATTCTTATTTAAAAGAGTAACTACTGAACCACATAAGCGTCATGATCCTCACACACTTATGTCAACATTGTATGAATGGCACAGATCAGACATGGGTTTCTTCGCTTGGTACTTACCTTCAAACTTTCCTTAATGCTCTAGGCATACATTTTGTGCATGCAGATTCAGCAAATTTATTTCTTATCTGCAAGCTTCAAGTTCAATTTCTATACTTATGAGTCACATCCAAGTGCTTTAGCAATCCCACGACCAGCTAACATTCACAGAGTTGTTTTGGTATAAACTTTGTTGATAGTTTTAGCAATTTGTCATAAGGGTATACACAACAATAATCAAACTTTAAAATTGTAAAAGCAAAATTACTAAATCTGGATTTCTTTAGTTAGTTATTTAGTCAAGTCATCACATTGTTGAAGGCATTCAACCTAGCTTGTTAATATATCCTTCTGTTCATGGATGTAAATAGGCCATATATATCAAATCACTTTGTGTTTACTCTCTCAGCTACTGCAGAAGAAAACTTCACTGAACACATTTTGAAACTGCATGTACAACAGCTAGTAAAAAGTCTCATTAGAGGTCTCAGCAAACAGTATACTATTTTCTTGTTTAGGACTTACTTTGTATTTCCTTAGAAATACCTCAGCCCTTAGGAAATTCAAGTCTTAATATTCTGACGTGATATTAATCAAGTGGAATACACAGAGTATAAAGCAAATGAAAAGAAAAGGCATAATGGTAAAACACTTTATTCTCCCTTCCATAGATCATCATCCACAATGCCTCTAAGGGAGTTAAAGAGGAACCACATGCAAAATCTCAATCCATTAATTAAAGCTATTCCATTTCATAAATACTTATAGTGACAAAACTGCATCACTTATAAAATCACATCATGTTAAAAGTTAAATATGTTAATATTTTGACAGTTAGTTTTGAGAGTGTTTTTATGGTTGGCAATACTTTTTTGAGATATGTCAGGTACATAGATGATTTGTTATTTTTGTATAAAGGAGATAGGTCTAAACCTGAGGAATTTGTTGATAAGTTAAATAGAAATGAATGGTGAGTACGTTTTGATTATCAGGGCACGGGGGTTGAAGTAAATTGTTTAGGTAGAGAGTGCTATTTATAGTTCAGGACTTTGTAACTGCATCATGGTCATCCATGAATAGTGCCACTACATGTATATGCAAATAAACCTACTGCAAGTTCTTTGCAACAGAAAAAGCACAGACATTTTGAAAAACATGCCCACTTATGGCAAAAGTATAAAGTACTTAAAGATAAGCATTAAGCACATGTGAAGGACTATGAAAGCTGTAGACTTTTATTACTTTATATGTATTTGGATATTGTGATGGATGCGGCTACACACAGTCACACTTAAAAGATTTAAGGTAAGTGTCAGACTGCACAGCTTTTATTATTAATATTTTTTCATTTTTTTGTATAAGAGGGTACCATGGAAAGGGAAGTAGGTAAGAGGGTTTAGGAGACAGGATAAAGGGAGAAGGGGTGATGATGAGTGGTGCCCAGCAAGCGTGTCTAGTCCACAAAGGCTTAAACATTTCCACTGCCAGATGATGTTGCAGTGGAAGATCCCAATGTTGAGGGGCAGGTGCCTGTGATGACATGGTGGTCAGCTGCTTCTGGACCAATGAGTTTTCAACCCACTGAAGAGATGCCTCAGTTGGCTGAAGCTGTTCATCCATCCAAAAAAAGCTCCACTCCCTAGAATCTCTTTTTACCCTAAAGAATGCTGACATCTGTGGGGTCACTGAGACATGGTATAAAGCTGCGGAGAGCACAACAGTGCTAGGTATAATGCCTTCAACACATTTAGGCCAGCTACTTCACAAGCAAGGACTAAAGGTGGAGGTGTCTCTATTTACATCAAAGATAAATATACTTCAAGGCTGGTCAAACAGGACAATGCACTTGAATTTCTCCATGTTCAAATCACCACAGACAAACTCCAGTATCACTCCTTGCAAGCTATAGGTCCCCTTCTATGACCCAGGAAATCCATACCATGTATTTAAACCTATTAGGAACGCTAACCATCCAACCCAATACCATATTCATAGATGACTTTAATTACCCCACTGTTAACTGGAAATACTATACGACACTAAACACACATGCACAGAGATACCTGGATTTTGTAACACAAACTCCCTGGACCAGATAGTCAATACACCAACCAGGGGTACAACCAAATTAAAGATCATGCTGCTAAACGCTAGGAGTCTAAACATGAAATTGCACTCATTGCAAATATTCATAACCCTGGAAAATGCTGACATCTGTGTAGTCACAAAAACCGGGTTCAAAACTGCAGAGAGCACCCCAGCGTTACCTGGTTACTCATCCTATCATACATTCTGACCCCAAACTGTGGGCAATAAAGCCAAAGGAGCTGGCATTTCAATATACATTAAAGACATACACACCTCCAGGCTGGTCACACAGTATGACACACAGGAGACACTCCAGGTGCAGTTAACCATTGACAAGACCCCTATTCAAATCATAGCTAGTTACTGGCCCCCAGATTTGACACAAGATGCCCAATCCACCTGTTTGGACCTGTTCAAATCTATCAAGATTTAACCATTTACCCTGATCCTGGCTGACTTTAACTTCCTAAACATAGACTGGAAGAACTATTCATGCCAGAACACAAATGCCGAGAGATTCATTGATTTTGTCAATGCAAATGGCTAAGAACAGCTAGTCGATACCCCCACAAGAAGTGATAATATCTTGGACTTGGTATTAACCAACATGAGTAACTGCTGCAGCATCCCTATAGTATCATCCTCCCTGGTAAGATCCAACCACAAAGCAGTCTCTTTCGAAGTCACCATCTCCCCCAACCACCCTCTAGCTAGGATAAGATATAAAAACTTCTCCAAAGCTGATTACAGCCTCCTGAGTGATAGTATAAACAGCTTCACACACACACCCCCCTCTGTAGGAACTGGCACCAATATCCAAAACTACACAAAACCATTATATGAGCATTTATATAGATGCATGGAATCAGGAATACCTGACAGGACTAAGTCATCTTGCGCAAGGAAGAGTAAACCTGTCTGGTGGGCATCTGCAATAAATAAACTCTTTAACAAAAAGAAAAATTGCTGTCCAAGACCAAAAAGGAACAGGTGCCCAATTAAAAGCCATGTCTCCTTAGCCTGAACAAGCAAATAAGAGCACTAATGAAATCCTCCAAAGGAAACTTTGAGTCAAAATTGGCCACATCTACTAGAGGCAATCATGAAGCCTTCTTCACATATATCTGCAACCTCAAAGGAAGCACCTAGATCTGTTCAGAACTGGTGGCCAAGGACACCACATATACAAATGCCATAGATATAGCAAACTAGCTGGCTGACAGATTCAGTGAGAAATTTACCCCTCTGTCTCCTCATCAGTAAATCAGGACATCCCCAGTACCTGCCCCCTTCCCCTTATATCTAGGGAAGAGGTCATCACTGCTCTCTCAAAGGCAAAAAATACAGCGTCCATGAGACCCAATAACATCCCAGGCTGCATCCTACATGAACTCAGGCAGGAACTTCCAGCACCATTAGGCACACTATTCAACCAAAGCCTGAGTACTGGCTTTGTCCCAGCTGAGTGGAGGACAGTCACTGTCATCCCTTAATATAAAGGTGAAGTGTCCACCAATCCGGGAAATTATAGACCCATCAGCCTAACTATCCTGATGTGCAAGGCCATGGAACGGATTATCATGGACCTCATTAACAAGGACATTGGCAACCTCCAAACACTTGATTCCACACAGTTTGGCTTCATCAAGGGAAGGTCATGTCTGCTATATTTGGTCGACTACATTGAGATAGTCACTAAAGCCACGGATGAGGGGAAGACAATGCACACCACCTACCTTGACCTGGCCAAAGCCTTTGACACTATCCCCCACTCGGGCATAATAGATAAGCTCTCCAAACTAGGCATCAATCCATATGTTACTGGATGGGTAGCAAACTGGCTAACTGATAGAACACATGTAGTCAAAATAGGGAAAGCCTCCTCAAGCAGTAGACCCATAACAAGTGCCATACCCCAGGGTTCAGTCTTGGGGCCTCTGTTTTTTGGGATATACTTTTCTGAGGTGCAGGCCAAAACCCATGGGCTATGACTGACCAACTTTGCAGATGACTGCAAGCTGGGTGCTGTCATCAATTCCCCTAGTGATGTGGACATACTCCAAGAGGGTGTCACAGACAAATGACTGGTTCCTGAAACATGGCCTCAAGCTGAATACCAAAAAATGCATCATCATCCCCTTTGGGAAGAGTGACGTCGCCACAAATTATCACAATAATAACAACATCCTAAGCACTCGATCAGTGGTAAGGGATTTGGACACCCAGGTTGATAGCAACCTGACTTTTGACCACCATGTTGCTTCTGTGGTACGGAAAGCCTTCTACATGGCCCACCTCATAAGTAAGCATATCTCATCCAGGGGCAAGGAGATCATAACATCCCTGTATTCTTCCTTTATAAGGCCCATTATTAAGCACAACACACCTTTCAGTATGTACCTCGCAAAGCACATGCATCAGCTGGAGAGACCACAGAGGTTCTTCACCAGGAGAATCCAGGTCCTGAAACATCTACCATACACAGATAGGCTAAAAGCCCTATCCCTCTTCTCAGTTTCATACAGACTCCTCAGAGGTGACCTCTTTTGGGCATACAAGACAATCATGGACCCGTCTTTGATGGGATTGCTGCATATTCGTAAGTCAAGCTCCACTCGAGTAACCCGCATGAGCAGCCTCAACCTGGTCTATGGGGTCTACATGATAACACCAACACGCCAAAACACTGACAATGAAATAACCGACACGAAAAAAACTAAAAAAAAAAATGTTCAAAAACACGAAACTTCACATGCCCGACAAACCAAAATCCCAATAATCAACAAAACAAATACCTTTCCCGAAAAATGCACACACAACACAAGCACAACAAAAACCTTACAAACCTACACTAAACCTTACATACACAATTATCTATGCACTAACCTTAACCCAAACCTTAACCCTAAGGTCCGTCACTATCGCATACTTACCTGACCCACACCCTACCCTAATGTCCATCACTATAGCACACGTACCTTACCTGCACCCTAACCCTAACTCACTTAATCCGCCCCTAACCCTCAAGTCCGTCACTATCGCACACTTACCTTACCCACACCCTAACTCTAACTCACTTAACAGGCCCCTAAACCTAAACTCCGTCACTATCGCACACTTACCTGACCCGCACCGTACCCTAACATCCGTCACTATCACACACTTACCTTACCCACACCCTGACCCTAACATCCGTCCCTATCGCACACTTACCTTAACATGTCGGTGTTCTCAGCATTGGGATTCTCAACTGTCAGTCTTCTCCATTGTCGATCTTCTGGTGTCTGTGCTTTTGTTGTTGGCGTTCTGCGATTTTGGCGTTTTCAGGTAGACCTGGTCTATGACATCAACAAGACTTGTTGGCGGGACAGATTTGTGTCCCAGAGACTCCCTCATCTATTGAATAGACCCCCCTCTCCACATCAAACAGAGTACCTCTTTGCCCCTTTTTAAGCACAACCTGGATAATTGGATGGGAAACAGACAATATACCCCTGGGATTCCACTCATGTCCCTGCTGGACAAGGGCATTGGGTGCTAACTTGTCTAAACATGGGCTAAACTCTTGGCTAGGCTTATAAGGGCCTCAGGGCAAATAGCCTAGTAACCTCATATAATCCTATGATTCATATTGGATCTGTTCCTCTCTAATATGGGAGAGTGCTGCACACCCCCTACAGTAATGCCTTCCCTGGCAACATCCGACCACAAAATGGTCTCCTTTGAAGTAAAAAGAAAACTTAGACCTCCAGCTAAACCTGGAATATTCAGGAACTATTCTAAGGTGAACCTCCTGCTATTAAGTGAGAACCTGGCAAAATGTCAAGAACCCTAACCCTGAGAACACTGTTGCCTATGCAGAACTGTTCACAGGAACCCTGTACAAGCATGCATAGATGCAGCTGTACCCATGAGGAAAAAGTACAGAACTAACCCAAAAACAAGCCACCCTGGTGGAATCACAAAATAAATAGGCTGTATAACAGTAGGAAGAAAATCATAGCAAAAATTAGGAGGTGCAGCACTCAGCAGTATAAAAGCACTCTCATGAAATTAAACAAACAACTCAGAGAACAAATAAAGTCTACCAAAGCCAAATTTGAGATTAGTTTGGTCTCTCAGGCCAAGGATAATCACTAACCATTCCTTAGCTATGTCCTCAACCTCAAAGGCAATACACAACTGTGTGCAGAGCTCATTGTAAATGGAACCACCTATACTGAGCCAGAAGACATAGCAAACCTCCTGGCTGATAAATTCAGCACCAACCTTACCACTCTCTCCCACTCAACCTTCCTTCAGGAAATATCAGCAAAAATAACTCCCCCGATATCACTAGGGAACAGGTCCTTAATGTTCTTGCTAAAACCAAGAACACTGCATAAGAGGGCCCAGACAATATCCCAGGATGCCTTCTAAATAGCATGAAACATGGCCTATCAGGCCTCTGGAATTACAAGAGGTTTCATGCCTTATGAATGGAGAAAGGCAACAGTCATCCCTTAAACAAAGTTGGGCCATTTACAGACCCTGGAAACTACAGACTCATAAGTCTCACTAGTCTTATATGTAAATCCATGGAACGAATTATCATGGAGATGATCAGCAGATATATAGTAAACCTCCAGACACTGGATCCAACCCATTTTGGTTTAATCAAGGGCAGATCACGCCTACTCATCCTGGTGGGCATCTTTGAGAAGGTCTACAAAACAATGGATGAGGGCAGAATAATTCACACTGCCTACCTTGACCTGGCTAAGGTATTTGACACAATACCCCACTCGAGCATTGTTGACAAACTCAAGAGGTTAGGTACAAACCTGTATGTCACCAGACTGGCTCATAGACAGGACCCAGGAAGTTAGAACTGGTGACTCCACCTCTACAAAGAGGCCAGTCACAAGTGGAGTCCCTCAGGGATCAGTCCTTGGACTGCTCCTTTTAGGAATTTACTTCTGTGAAGTCAAGGTCAATGAAAGTGGTCTCCGGCTGATTAAATTTGCAGATGATTGCAAATTAGGAGCTATCATTGAATCTCACACTGACACAAATGTTCTCCAGGAGGGGCTGACACAGACAAACAACTGGTTTCTGAGCCATGGACTAAAAATAAATGCCAAGACATGCATAATAGTATCCTTTGGGTAGTCAGCCATCCCTGTTAACTATCATATTGAAAACACATCCCTTAGAGTTGACCCAGTAGTCAGGGACTTAGGGACACACATAGATAGTAATCTACCTTTGACCATCATGTATTTACAGTGGTGAGGAAATCATTCTATGTTGCACAACTTATAAACAACGGTATGGCATCTAATTCCAAAGAAGTCATTGGTCCACTGTATTTGGCATTCATCAGACCTATCATTGAGTAAAATACCCCCTTTGGTATTTACCTAAAAAGGAATATCCAACAATTGGAATGCCCACAGAGATTCCTCAATAAAAGAGTACAGGGCATAAGTAAATGTCCTATGCAAACCAACTCAAGACCCTATTCTTGTATTCTGTCTCATACAAGCTTTTGAGGGGAGATCTATGCCTGGCATACAGGGCATTGTCAGACCCCACTCTGATGGACCGCCTGCACATCCACAAAACAAACAGCACCAGAATTACCTGCTATAAAGACTTAAACCTTGCCTGTGATATAAATTGGACCTGTTGGAGAGATAGGTATGTATCCCAGAGACTGCCAAGCCTATGGAATAGGCTCCCCATCCATGTGAACAGAGTTTCTCCCTAACCCAATTCAAGTGTAACTTGCACAATTGGATGGGAAACCAGAAATTCATCCCTGGATTGGCACCTATGTCTCTAATGGACACAAGTAACCTGTAAATGGTTCATCTCCCAAGCCCATGCTTACACTTATGAAGGGTACTAGAACTTGTCAGAGATTTTGGATGCATGGCTAGGCTTAAAATGGCCCTTGTAGTCATTAGCCTAGTAAACACCTATGAATCTATGACCTGTTCTACCATGTCTTCAGTCAAGACCAGAAGCCTCCATTCAGTGAGTCTTGCCAGGCTGTAGTGTTCTAGGGTTCCTGCAAGACAAGTGCAAGAACCCAAACTCTGTGAGGACATCCCTGGACAGGGAGAGGGTGAATAATTCCTAACCTGGGATGTACATAGCTGGGCTGCTCCTGAGGAATGTGAATCCTTAAAAAATGCACAGACATGGGAGAGAAAGGAAACAAAACAGGACAAAGAAATGCATTAATTAAAATAAGACACTATAGAAAAGGGGAGAGAGAGAGATACAAAAGAAATAAATGGTCATAATAAATTCATACATCATTCATTTTCTTACATTGTACAGTGAGAAAACCAATCTCCAAACCCAGATGGACATTTTAAGGATGATGGCAGATATTCAGCAATAACCTTATCCACAGTTATACCTTTACAAATTGGAGAGAGTCAGGAATTTATCACAGGTACTCCAGGAAGCATATAAAGCACACTGGCTGTCCAGTAGCAAACGTGCCATGACATTGTTAAGGCTCAGAGCACTGCCACAGAGAGTCAGCTGGAAATGGTCAAAGTTTTCCAGGGAATACATAAGGATTTCCATCGATACATAGAAATGACAGAGAGTAAGGATAATGCCATGATCACATGATGTGTAGCACACCATGGATCTGTGGCTGCCTCTATTTCTACACTAGTTTGGACTTACCATACTCAACTAGATATCAGTCCTCGAAGGGAAAGAGGTCAGAGTACAGTCTATTCATGTGGGGGGAGATCACATGAGACAACAAGTGCTTCCCAAAGCAGTATTGTAATTAGTCAGGGGGAGCAAGCACAACAGATTTCATGCAGGTCACATCAGTATTTATCTACACCTAGCAGAACCACTCATTTGAAGTTCTAGTTCTGGTCCCACAGCACTGTCAGATCTCTGCAGCATCACTTGCATCAAGTAGGTCACAACATTGGACCAACTCACCATCCGTTTCCCATGACAGCCCCTTTTCAAAACCACATACACAATAACCTTGCCTATTTTTAGGAGATTTATATGATACATTTGACGTTGCCCTAATGCGACTCAAATATGACATTTCTGTTACTTACAGTTTAACCATCACAAACACAGGTCAATGTTTAACTCAAAGGGGATAACTTATTAAAAAAAGATGGGGGGATGTATTACTTTGTAACCATATGAATTTAATTTCTGTAATGGTACTGCCTCAAACCTCGTGGAATTGTATAAGGAGAGCTGTATGTCATAACAAAAGATTGCACTGATTAAAACACACAGAAAAGACTAATAAATGCACAGTGGATGAACAATACGGCGCACAAATGGAACCAGTAAGATGTACTTTTATTTAGCACTTTCGTCATCTGTTAAGCTATTGACTTCATCAGAATAACAAATTCATTCAATTACATTGCATTATATACTCTTAAAACATGTGACTAAAACCAATTAGCTGGATTTCATCCAATCAATATATAGAAATGTTAATTTAAATCAAGTTAAAATTACAGCAGCAGGGTGAATAACAAGAAATACTGTGACAAGATATTGCACTGACCCTATACCTATCTAATCCCTTACAAAGTACACAATTTAAATAAACATTTTAACAATTAATCTGAATGGAAATTCTGCTTTTAACTTAAGATAACTTTATATAGAGACTGTTTTATTAAGACCTGGGGGGTGGGGGGGGGGAGGTAGCATTGCATTTAAGCTGCCACATCAATTCACGAAACTCTAAAAATAATTCAAAAGGACCCCCTCTATCCTTGTATCTAACATGCTCAATGGCAGTAAACTTGAAACAATGATCAGGCTTATCTTTGATATGCTTATATAGTGCATTTTTTATATTGCATTTCCTAATGTCATATAAATGCTGATAAAGTTGTTTGTTGAAATTATTAATTGTTTTCCCTATATAAAATACTTGACAGTTTTGAAAAATAATGTAAACCAAGCTCTTACTAGCACAGTTAAACCTTTGTGAAAGGTATACTTTCCCATATCCCTGTATAGTGAAGCCATCATTTTCTAAGATATGGGAACATTGGTTACAGTGGCCGCACTTTTTCATAGTGCCTCTTCCACCAGTAATTACATTCCTTTCCAGCAAATTTTTAAGCGACTTATCCCTCTTATATATTACTACCGGATGGTCACCTAATTTACTTTTGTATTGTTGTTCTATATCAAATAATATCCAATTATTCCTTAAAATGGCCTTGATACTCTCGAATGATGGGGTATAAGTCAAAACAATGGATTGCTGAAACTTTGTTGTATTGGTATTAATAGCCATGGCTTCGGTGTTTAAGTTATTTTAAATAGATCTGCCCAATATTGGTGCAAAATGACCTTCGGTTCTCTTCTTAATAACTTCATTAAAATAGGGTCAATAAAATTCTTTCGAGAGTATCAAGGCCATTTTAAGGAATAATTGGATATTATTTGATATAGAACAACAGTACAAAAGTAAGTTAGGTGACCATCCAGTAGCAATATATAAGAGGGATAAGTCACTTAAAAATTTGCTGCAAAGGAATGTAATTACTGGTGGAAGAGGCACTATGAAAAAGTGCGGCCACTGTAACCAATGTTCCCATATCTTCGAAAATGATGGTTTCACTATACAGGAATATGGGAAAGTATACCTTTCACAAAGGTTTAACTGTGCTAGTAAGAGCTTGGTTTACATTGCTATTTGTCCAAACTGTCAAGAATTTTATATAGGGAAGACAATTAATAATTTCAACAAACGAATTTATCAGCATTTATATGACATTAGGAAATGCAATGTAAAAAATGCACTATATAAGCATATCAAAGATAAGCCTGATCATTGTTTCAAGTTTACTGCCACTGAGCAGGTTAGATACAAGGATAGAGGGGGTCCTTTTGAATTATTTTTAGAGTTTTGTGAATTGATGCGGCAGCTTAAATGCAACGCTACCTCCCCCCCAGGTCTTAATGAAACAGTCTCTATATCAAGTTATCTTAAGTTAAAAGCAGAATTTCACATTTAGATTAATTGTTAATATATTTATTTAAATTATGTACTTTGTAAGGGATTAGATAGGTCTAAGGTCAGTGCAATATCTTGTCACAGTATTTCTTGTTATTCACCGTGCTGCTGTAATTTTAACGATTTAAATTAACATCTCTCTATATATTGATTGGATGAAGTCCGGCTAATTGGTTTTAGTCACATGTTTTAAGAGTATATAATGCAATGCAAATGAATGAATTTGTTATTCTGATGAAGTCAATAGCTTAACAGCTGACAAAAGCGTTAAATAAAAGTACATCTTACTGGTTCCATTTGTGCGCCATATTGTTCATCCACTGTGCATTTATTGCACTGATTAACACCAGTAATGCTGTATGCACAGATGTTGCTAAAGCTGGCAGTTACCTACAGCCTAAAAGTGGTAATACGCAACTTTTCAGGGAAACATCATTAAGAAGATTACAGATTAAAATGAGTATCCTGCCATGTAAACAAACATTGCTGCCACTTCACCCTCATCACTGCACAAGTGATGATTTTATTTCTCTCTGAGGACACAGATGACTGTAAATGATAAAATAAAATAATCTGATGTGCAGTATCTCAACAGACAACAAAGGTAAAACTTGGAAAACTTTGCATAATATACAAAAAATCGATATGTTTTCATTTAATTGCAAGATATAAACTCATGTTGAAAACTGAATTAACATTTTTTTTACTAGTTGTACAACTTCATTACATTCAGTGTGTGCATAGTGAGGTACATAACCTGACTAAAATTTATTGTGCAAAACAGTTAAAATGTGATTAGTAATTCCATGATACCTCATGACATCCATGAGCAAGAGTCAGTGAGCACTTAAGGCATGACTTTTACAGGCAATAATATAAATAACTGTTCCAAAATAAAAAAAAAATTAATTATTTGAAGATGAGAAGGAATATCATATAAAGAGTGACAGGAGACAATGCAACACACAAGTAGCCCACAGATAACACTGCATGCATCAGTTATAGTCTATGAGTAGCAAGGATAGCTGTGAGTGGCAGCATCTTCTCAGATTGCTAAGTATATAGAATGAGCACAACTCCTCTTTATATAATGTATCTGTGGATGTCATGGAAAAGCAGGAAAATTCACTTCAATCACAAGAGTGTAAGAAAATGCTTCATTAGCATATGCCATTTTACTTCGTTTCTCATTTACATCTCATTATGATAATATTTGTTCATGCTTTTTCACAGCCCTCTGATATTAATATATGTGGTCTCTGTGAATTGTGGCTTTCCTGTGCTCATTTGCAGACAGCACATATGCATTATGACTATAACTAAAATGTATAACATTGGAGGGAGTAAAGAGTCAAAATATTAAATCCAGATAATTTAAAAAAGTGATATTAGAAAATACTTTTTTACATGCTATGAGAGCCACCCCCCCCACACACACACACACACCTGATTCAGTCTTTACCATTCAGGGAGTTTATTAATTTAAAGAATCATACTACAATGGTATGGCTTTGAAATCTGTGATTAGGAATATGAAGATAAGTTTGTTAGAAATGGATGATCCAGAAGACCTGGTTGAAAGATGTAAGGCTAGATATTTTGGAAGAATGGATAAACTAACAAAGAATTTCAAACCATTTTATACAGGATTAAATTTCAAGTCAAATAATTTATTTTATTTATTTTATTTTACTTTATATTTGTGTACCGGGATAGCCCGAATGGACACAGGTCCATTTACAGTGGAGGCCCAGGGAGAAATGCTCCACAATTAGATGAATATCAACAAGGTAATACAAACAATATAACAGTGATAATTGAGGTTAGTACAGACATAATAAGCTTCATACAATCTAGTCTAAACAATAAACAATACATCAGCAGTAAGTGAATAAATTTACAAAGATAGAGAGTCTCATACATCAAAGCTCTAATATTGGATTACTGAGATAGGGTAAAAGAATAAAAAAAATCATATGATTAGACTTGACATATTATACAATTTCAAGTTGACAGTAAGATACCTAACTGTAGCATATATACAGTAGAGATAGCAGGAAGAAAGGTGTAAAGTGTGCTGAGATTGTGAAATTCATGTGATGCATGGACATAGCCATGTATTCATAAGATGTGATTTGAGAGCATTTCTGAAATGTGTATTAGTGGGGGCAGATGTCAGAGAAGGGCAGAGGTTATTCCAGGATCTAAATATGGCATGAGAAATAAGAGCTTTCTCTGAGTTGTTGTTAGCTTTAGAGATGCAGAATAATGACAATGAGAAGTTGTTTTCTGTATCAAAATATATTACTTTCACTTTAACTTTTGTAGATGTAAGGAAAACATGGCATATTATTGTGTCTTGTGTATGTTTAAGAACAGTTCTGTAGATTTTTTTGTTTAATGGTGGCTTGACTTTAGGTAAAATGTTATTGTATAAGATGATTATAAAACTACTGATACAAAGTGCAGAGATGTATAGATGTGGGCGATATACCGTGTGGTTATGTTTTATGTGGAACCCAGTTAGTTATTAATGGTAAAATAACATTTTTTCAAGGAATTTTTTCTTGTTCTTCCACCAAAGTGGTTTATGCTGTTAAGCGTAATTGTCAGAATAGTAAATGGTATATTTAGTTAAAAAAGGAAAACTAGAATGTTGCACTCATGGGGTTGAGTGGTAGATGTATAAAGCCTTGTTGTGTTTTGTAAAAGGAAAAACAAACTGTAGATTAAAGTAACCTTTTGCAAGTTGAAAAAAGTAAAGTAGAATGTTGTACTCGGGGATTGAGTGCGGTATATGTGCAAAGCCTTGCTTCTTCTTCTTCTTCTTTTGGCTTTTCCCGGTTAGGGGTCGCCACAGCGGATCACCTGTTCGCTCATGATGTGTTTTGAAAAAGACGAACTCAAACTGTAGCTTGGTGTAACCTTTTGCAAGTTGAAAAAGTAAAGTAGAATGCTGTACTCAGGGGGTTCAGAGGTAGATGTACAAAGCCATGCTGTGTTTTATGAAAGAAGAAACCAACTGTAGATTGAACATTGGTCAAGAGGAAAAGACACAAGTGACTGCCACAGAAATAAAGAAGAGATAGAGAATTGTTGTGAATATAACCAGTCCTTTTCCTCCATTAGATATAAATATCACAAAACCACTGACCAGCATTATACTGTTTGCCTTTTTGCAGCTATATGCATTGTGATTGCTAAAAGAATGTATGTAGGGCATTGATACATTAGTAAGCAGACAGTACGTACTGCTTCAATGACATAATCTGCAGTTTTTATGTCACATGTTGTCATTTTGTTATGATTGCCCCTTTTATGTAGGGTGTTGTTTTACATTCCAATTATCTGATGTTGTGTCAGCCAATGTCCATGTTGATTTGTTCATCTCATTTGCATATAGTTTTTATATTTTCCACTGATTCTTATTTCACTATATCTTCTTTATACACATGGGTTATTTGGAGGATGTTAACATGACTTGTTACTTGCACTGACACCTTGGTTACAGTTGTGAGTGATTCACATATTCACACCCCAACAGAAACGTGGGAAGCACACATATAAGACACGAAACATGGACTTATTGATACTTTTGTACACATTTTGTTTGCCAAAGTAGTAAGGTGTACTTCAAGTATTACCACTACAGGTCACAGTCGTTATATGTTGTCAGTTTCTTGGTGGTCTAATAGTGTTCCACTTGTTTTAAAATGTCAATATATGTTAGTGTTGCATATCACAGTGTCATGGCATGCATTTCTTCATATGTCATGATATCTGCATGTGATGACTATGCAGTTGTTTGCCATGCACAATGATGGCTGGTTAACAATTGTGCAGGTAATTGAAGGATTTACATAGATAAGATGTGCTATGCATGCCATGTCTTGTACTGGAGTAACCTGCTTAAAATCTGTGATGAATATAGTGGGCCTGACATAGGCCTCTATTGCACTCATCCATAACTATAGATAATAGGACACTGGGAATGTGCACATGAATACCCACCCGTTAGCCTCACTTGTTTTTATTATAATCTTTATACATAATCATTTTAGGTCTTATCATCTGAGAATGAGGTTTTAATGGCACCTATAAAGTATGGTGACATAACTTTCTTCTCATATGCTGGGGCCATGTTGAAGGCATTCTTTATGTGCACATCCATTTGTGTTTCATGTAGCTATGTTTTTTCACAGGAATGATAGATATGTGGTTGTCATCATTATGGTTTGGATTCATGTCTTGCATTGCATATGGTGGTAGATTTGACTATGAGCATACCTTATTTTATTGTGTCATACTGAATGTTTTCTGCCTGTACAATGTGTCAGAGTCGGTGTGTTATGTACTCATATAGTTGCAGGAATGCATACGATATACCTTCTTTCTTGTTATTTGATTCACCTTAATAGAGCATGGGACAAATGAACACTCTCGTCTCAGACACCGGAGACGTGCGTGCCAGATCACTGCCTGAGTCCACAGATTCTGATGCTGGTGATGGTAATAATGAAGATGATGATGATGTTGAGGAAGGACCTGGACCTGCATGTTCTGACATCCATGCTGCACCCCAAAGGAGTCAACCACCATTACCAGCAGACAATTTTTGGGACCAGATACAGGAGGTGATGACTGATGTCTTCAGACACAGATAAGGGACCCAATGGGAAATTTCTTTCAAGATATGGTGTGGGCTATGTGTGACTCATTTGGGGAAATAGCATGAGAGATCATTTGAGATGCTCATCTCTGTCAGGGTGGACCCACAGGACCATGAATATTATCTGTGTGATCCACTTGTGTACTGATGCAGCCATGGTGTTTGTCATATAAGCAAGTATAGGCACACTTGTACATGCATAGCATGTTGATGCCACTCTTATGTGGTACACATCCAACCATACAATGCAGATGTCATGTGACATTTTGCATTATGTTGCAGTTGGTGTAGGAAATCATGCTAATGCCCATGAATTGCTGCACTTGATTCATACATTGCTCCATGTGGGCAGATGAGGTACTCCTATTCATGCAATATAGCATATTGTTGTTATGCCCAATAAACTGTAACCACTTACGTCACAGTTATGAATTTTGCAGTTAACATGCTGCTACTGATACAAGAGCTTCACAGTATACATGTGTGGGATTGACAGCAACTCACAAACATTTTTCCCATACTTCACAAATAACACAGCAGGATGGGTAGGTATGTTTTGTGAGATGCTGTGTAAGTGTGTTCAAAAACAGGATATATCTTTTCCCCTGTGCATTGCATGACACTGTGTCCTGTTGTCACACTCGAATACTGACTGTGTGTGTAGCATGTATAGGCAATGATGGTGCTGTGTTATATCATCTAAGTGCGGCTACTATATATGGGCAGCTCTCCTTTACATAATATATAGACCATCACTGTACCATTCATATATACACCATGGGATTGTTGCTTTATATAGCAACCTTCAAGAATGCCTTCTTTGGCCTATGTTACATTTCCACATACATTGCTTATTCAAATACATGCCCATATTTTTCTCTCTCACCTTAAGCATGTTGTTCTTAGGGATACATATCCTTTTTATTATGTGTGCTTACATCCTGATTTTGACATTTTTTAATGTTTTAAATTCAAAAACTTTCTCTGTCAAAACATACAGTATTTATTTTACTATATTTCCACTGAATGTATTGCTTCAATTAGTTTTTCATAGTTAGTTTTTTGCTTCCATATTGTCTGTTATTAGTCTTCCATCCATTGGTTTACAGCTCCCTAATCATGGCACATTAAAGGTGACAAAACATGACATAAAATAACAATCATCGCCTTACCAAAAAAAAAAAAAAAAAAGCAATGTCCAGTATGTTCTGTTCCGTGGTAAGTCTGCTTACAATCTATGCCAACTGTTTCTATAGACAGGACAATGTCCTCATTAATGTTGTAGGAGCAGTATTATTCCAGTCTGCTTCTGGTAAACTCAAGTCCTCAGTTATCATTTTTCTTTCCAGTATTTCATATAATAAATGTTTGAATTCTTCTAGGTCATTAGCAGTTGGTTTTGGTAGTCCATGCAATCCAGCCTTTGAAATCTCTTCTCTGCTTGTCTTTACCCTCACTGCTAGACAATCTGCAGTATTGGTGTTATCAAAGATGTAAGAATCAGAGGTCTCTTAACAATCTGTAAAACCTACCATAACAATGTCATCTGATATTTTTTGTGTTAGAAAGTCTGTTATTGTAAATACATTTATACCCTGAAAGAACTGTTTTTTCAAATCATTTGTCTTTAACTGTGCTTTGCAAACAATACCAACAATAACCTTATGTGAATGTAAAACATTTTCCAATGAAAATATTTATTGCTAATGCTCCTTGCATTACTGTCAACAGAGATAAAGCAAATATTACTACCAGGGAAATGTACAATTTCGGACTTGGCAAAAATCCTATTGTGTGGTAATCAGATATTGTAATATATCTGCTGCAAGAATTATCCTCTTTTTGTCCTGACTAGTGGACTCCATCCTGTCTGCTACACACATGCTGAAAATTCAGCTTACATGATCTATACAATCCCACATTTTAAAATGGGACAGTCTTTCCATGTAAATATTTGAGTCTGCATGTCCTCCTTGTATTCATGTGGGTTTTGTCTGGGTACTCTGGTTTCCTCCACTTTCCAAAGACATGCTGTAGGTGGATTGGATACTCTAAATGGGCCATAGGTGGGAGTGTGCACGCAAGAGTGAACCTTGGCTCTAGACGATTGTCACTGTTAAAGTGATCCCATGATTCCATTGCAAAAATGGGAAAAAGGGGTGATGGATGGATGGATGGATGGATGGATGGATGGATGGATGGATGGATGGATGGATTTACTCAAAAAAAAAATTAATTTGCCGACCTGACTCTACTTCCTATATGTGATTCATGAAAAATAAGTCTTAATACCTCTACAAACTATGCTATTTAAGAGGGCTGTAAATTGTCTTCTAACAGTCAATGAGCCCTTAAAGATGAGATAATTTGATCCAAAATGAATAAAAGTAGCTCCGTACTTCCTTGCATCTAAGGATCCTAAGGTCCTACTCACATTCTATATTTCTGCTTTTGGAATTATTCACTGATCACTATCCCCTCTACTGTGAGTATGAGTCCCTTTATTAATTGAATCTCCAATTACAAATATATCATTTCCAACCTCATCTGAATAAACTCCCTCCTTTAATTCAATAACTTCAACTCTTATAATTGTTACAAAAGAATACTCTTTATCACCATTAGTCTTACTAATCTCACTGTCTTGCTACTTTACATAACTCGTAATCATACGATTCTCAGCTAGCTGTCTTTGTACTTCCAAAATCTGGGCCAAGTTTTCAACCTCAGTCTTTCTCCTTTTTTACCCCTTGTAGAAATGTCACTTACAAAATATTTTCTGACTAAACAATGCTAGCATTCCATATAATCTGGGTCTTACATTAAAAAAGCAGTGCCTTTTGTTTAGTATATTTTCAGTTTGCATCTTATACATTAGTCGATATATTTTCCTTAATTATTTCTTGTGACCTTTTACCTCTCCTTCTGTTTCATTTTCCCTTATATGCTTGCACATTCTTTGACTGCTGTATGCTAATATCCTGAAATTCAAGGGTGTCATCTGAAGTATCAAGTTTACTAGGTGTGAGTGATCTTTATTATCAGAGAGCACTCTACTTCCTAAATGTGTTCTATTTTTACTTCCCCTAATATTATTTGCCTCATCAGCCCAGTCATTAACTTATGTAATATCAGTTTTCCAAGTTATGCCAGTCATACAAGTACAATCATCTTCAGTAAGTTTAAGTTTGCTATTAATAATAGTAAGTAAATCATATAACTTTTCAGAAGAGGAACACAAGTTTCTAATGTTATCACACACACACACACACACACACACACACATATATATATATATATATATATATATATATATATATATATATATATATATATATATATATATATATGGGTCTACTTCATATGAATGAAAGTTCATTTGATAGAAATTCATTTGACCAAGACCATAACACCAAACGTTCGAAAGACTGAAAACCCATTTGACTGAAACTCATAACACTGAAACATGAAATTAAAATGATTATGCCCTTTTTCCCACTGTAATGCGATACTGGAGTTAGTATATATAGTTAGGGGGGGACGTAGCCCCCCACATACTTCATACATTTTAAACCGTACACATGGATATTTATAGCTGCAATGAATAACTCTTTGCAGAAAACAATATTTATCTAAACGATGTGGGGGCTACACCCCCCACACCCCCCAATGTGGGGGGCTGTGCCCCGCACCCCCCCCAACTATATATACTAACTCTAGGATTGCTCTACAGTGGGGAAAAGGGCATAATCCTTCTAATTTCATGTTTCAGTGTTATGAGTTTCAGTCAAATGGGTTTTCAGTGTTTTGAACTTTCAGTGTTATGGTCTCGATCAAATGAATTTCTATCAAATGAACTACTTTCGATCATATGAAGTAGACCCATATATATATATATATATATATACACACACACACACACAGATACACACACACACACACACACACACACACACACACACACACACACACACACACACACACACACACACAGTGTTTAGTATATTGGACAAGATAAATATGCTTCACTAAATCATTAGTGACATCATTTCAAGAATCCATTCTCATTGACAAGCAATTAAGTAATTTTAAAAGAAGCAAATATATTTAAATCAGCAATCACAGAATTCACAGAAATTAAAACAATTTGTAAATTAATTCAAGTTATATATTATATGAAAAAAAATCACAAAAACAATAAACTAGTATCAAATGAGGCATGCCTTGCTAACCTTGTCAAAAGGGAAGTACTTCATAAGGTAGTTATTTTGACCTACAGAGCTGGTTGAACAAAACACACTAAGAAACTAGTCATGCCTTTGCATTGTAATATCTTGTGTGTATGATTGCTTGAAGTGAGGCTCAACTTATAACTACCTAATCCCCTAGGGAGGGCTGCCTACAGTCTATAATTTTCCCCAATAAACAGCAAATATCAGAGGTATAAAATAAAATATAAATCAGATAAGGCTTCTCCTATGAAACTGTTACACAGGAATACACAAAACAGCCATACCTCTCAGCCTTATAGACCAAGAAATCTGTACAAAGCCATAAATAATGGGGGAAATAAAGGTCCAAAAATAGGGACACATTTTAAATATTATTCTTACAAACTTAGAAAGTTGATAGCATAACAGGTTTTGCACTAGCTTAAAATTTCTGAAGGGTATGAAGTCTGAAACTTAAATGTATGTCATTATTTTCTGACTTCAACTCTCAATGATTTACCAATGATTTGATAAAAAAACACAATTTTCTGAGAAACAGATTAAAAATATGAGGCAAAAATCTGGACATTCTGCACAGTTGAGAGGTTACAGCACTGAATCTCTTCAGATGTTTGGATGGAGCAAGTCTTAGCATGACTGCACTGTTAAAACATACTTGCTATTCACAAGAAATCAAGAGGTCATCATAAAAGAAGTCCATCCAAGAATAAGAATTGTTTGTAGTTTTGTACTGCAAGGGCCAGCACTGAGGCTGATTTTTTTCAGCACTTATGTAAGTGGTACTGCAGAAGGATTGGAAGGAAATCTATGCTCTTTTACTGATGAAGCAAATGTTAACAATACAGATGACCTACAAGAATATACACAAAGAATGGAAAGAGATTTATCAACAACAGAAAAGGTCTAAAAGATTCAAAAATTAATAAAAATAAAAGATAAACAGAAATAAAAAAATGTTGAACATGAAAAGAAAACTAGTAGTGTGCATTTGCTAGGAAAAAGTAGCAATAACAAAAGTAGAAAGGGAGTTGGGAGCACTCATGATTTAAAAGTAAACACATAATATAACAAAGTGTCAAAGAAGGTAGACAGAGTGGTAACATGCATAGCAAGAAGCATCAGTGAGAGCATACTGTAAGATACAACCTCTTTTATTGTACTCACTTCTGGAAACCTCATTTTTGATAGTGCATAAACTAAATAATAGCAGCCTAAATGGGGCAACACAAGTGAAGAATTTTCTTCAAAATTTTAATATGTATAGTCCCGAAGAAATGTAGTATGGAAGCAATGACAGAAACATTTAAGCATGTCAAGTGAAATCAAACATTCCAAGTGGTCCAGTTGTGTAAAATATAAGCACATGAGAACAAGCAGTCTAACTTTACTGGTGTAAGTTTCAAGAACTTACAGCCAGGGAGCATATTAATGCGAGTTGCATTTCAAGACAAAGGTGACAGATGCCTGAAACAGCCTTCTTGAACAGGTGAAAGCATTAGACAACGGGTGGTATTCAGGTATTCATAGTCTGAAAGTTCGCATCTATGTAGCAGCTATAAGTGAGAAGCAGTGCTGCACTCATATGTAAATAAGCTAAGTGCAGCGCATTTGCAATCAATAAGGAAAAGCGAAGGTGTTTTGTAGGACACACCACCTTATATCATACTATGCTTTCTATAACTTCATACCATTTTGTATTTATTTGGATATTAGGGACGGATGCAGCTATGTGCAGTCACATTTAAAATACCTGAGGCAAACTGTATACTGTGCAGCTTTTGTTATTGATATTAAAAAAAATAAAAGGGTTTAACATATTTTATATAGGGGTGTCCTTATTTAGACACCCCGATAGTTTCATTAAAGAATAGAAAGGAGGAGGTAGGAAAGTTTAAATAAGGGAAGACACAACAAACATGGGGACACAAAAGAGAAAACATCAAGAGGGTTGTGCTAGAGGAGGTGGTAGAGAAGGGGCACAATGTTTTTGTCATTGTATAAACCCCCTACGTTTTTCATTTTTTATATGAGAGGATAGAGTCAGTGGGAAATAGGTACAAGGGTGTAGGTGAAAGGATAAGAGAAGGGCTGAAGCAACTGCAGGAATATCAGCCTACAAATCCTCAAACATTTTCACTGCCAGATGGTGGACAGTGGAGGACCTGATATTGAGGGTGCAGAGGCCTGTCATGGTGCAGTGGTCAGCATCAGGTGGGACAACATGTCTTCCAAACAGTTCAATTAACCCTCAGCTGGCTGAATCCTCCATACAACTACCTTTTCCAGAACATCCGGAACCAAATTCCAAACCCCATTCTGTGAGGTGTTGCAAGCTGCTATGTGCCAGGTACTTGTTGGACTGTGCCAGCATTCCAACCCTGCAAGGACATCCACAGACAGGTAGAGGGTACACAATCCCTAATCTAGGCATTTTGTACCTGAAGAAAAAATTAAAATAAATGGGATAATTATTTATTTATTCCTTCATTCATTCAATCATTTATTTGCATTTTGTTTACAAAAAAAGTCCAATGGGCCACAGATAACCCATTTTCAGTGGAGGCCCGGGGAGAAAAGCTCCACAATACAAAATGTTAACAGCTTAAAGCTCCATAATACAAAACTTTAGCAGTTTAAATTCCAAGATTTCAGTTGCAGGACTACATTTATACAAAGTACATAGTAACAAAGGAAAATTATAAACTGTACAGACAAGTGAAAAAAGAGAATTGTACAAAATACATAGTAAAAACCAGAAATGGTATAATTTGAATAGTCAAAGTTTGAAGTAAGAATTTACTTTAATCATTTCCCTTTTATCTCTTTTTAGATTTGTGTTAATATGACCGTGTGAAATTGGATAGTTTAGAACTAGTATAGCTTGTGTAATCTAAAGGGGCTTAGTGCAGGTGCATGTTCAGTTTGAAAGTAAGTGATTGTGTAGGGAGATTTTAAAAGAAGTAAGGTTTTTTACAGTTCTAATTAGTAGAGGCAGAACATTCCAGTTTTTAGCCAGTGAGCAAAAGTACTATAGCTGGCTGTGTGGGAAATTAAGTTTGTGAACCTGCAGGAGTTTGTGATCCCCTGATCCAAGGGGCCTTTTTGGGTGGTAGTAGCTAAATGTAGAACTCAGGGCAGGGCAATCAAGAAGTTTAGAGAGCAATTTTTGAGCTGTGATTACTTGCAGATATGAAAGATAGTTAGGTAATTTGAGCCATTTCAGTGACTTAAGAGCTGTGCAGTGATGGGTGGAGTATTTAGAATTTGTTGCGAATTTAGCAATTTTGTTGTAACATGACTCAAGTGTGGCTATAGAAGAGATTTGAATGCTGGTAAGCAGAGGGGCACCATAGATGAGTGAGGGTATTAGGTAAGTTGTCACTAGGGTTGCTTTTGTTGATAGACTTAGGAAGTGGATGTGTCTATAGAGAGTTCCAAGTTTAAGATGTGTTTTGCGAATGCTGTGTTGTATATGCAGGTTGAATTTCATTTGTTCGCCAATAATGACTTCAAACAGCTTTGTGTGGTTAACGACTTTGATTAAAGCCTTACTATTAGAGTAGATGGTAAATTTGGTTTTATTTAAATTTAAAACTCAGAACAAGTTCAGGAAAGAAAAACAATCAGTAGAGTGAGGAGAGACTAGTAAATAGTAAAGGTAATAGTAAGAAACAGCTATATTAGAGTAATTTAAATGGGAGGAAAAGTTCAGAATTAGTTATAGCAAGGGATGGATCTATAGAAAGAGAGAAAATAAATAAATAAAAGAAACACTGTCAGTTTCTGTGGCACTCTCGGGTCTGTGCCACAAGTTATAGCTGTTAAAAAAGGCAGTATGTGTTTCTTTTGTCAGGCACTAGTTTTCTGAGCAGTAGGTGTTGTGAAATTGAGGTACAAACACCGAGCAGCAGTCAGTGAGATAAAAATAAACAAGGAAAAAAATATTTAACAGCTGTGTAGTCCAATGGATAGGAAGCCTTATTGCAGGGTAGCATAGGGGAAGAGGGGAGGAGGGTGTATACTATAATAGTTGCTATTCAGTCAGTGTGCACGATATGATCCTATTTTTCTAGATACAGATAAAATAATAAAGGATAAATATATGCATAAATAAAATAAAGACAGAAAAAATGGGTTTGGGGATAAACAAAAGAGAAAATACACTCAATATAATTACACAACTAGTTACACAGTATTAAATTGGTTTACCTTTACATTGATGAAAATCACTCATGCGATTGCTCATATAAGCGAATAGTAAGCATGAAACACAAAACCGTGACAGTTTCCAATGTTCGAAAATCAGCAAATCGGAAAAACAGATTCGCTGATTTTCGAACACAAAAGTAGAATATATAATGTAATGAAGTGTAATGCATGGGCAAGCCCCTGTGCACCCCCCACACCCCCCTACTTTAATATACTAACTCCGAGATCGCACTACAGTGGGGAAAGGGTCCATTTTCTGATCCCCACTATAGGGCAATCCACCCCAAAATGCTGAATCTGCAATGAAGGAATGTCACTGTGCATTCTCTCATTGCACATTCGAAGCATTTTGCATTTGACATTTGCAAACATTGCAAACGTCCTTTCGAACATCTGCTGTTCGCTCATGTGCAGAATGCACATATGAAGGTAAACCATTAAATTTCTTACTTTAAAACATTTCTATTTTTATAATTATTTACTGAAGTAAAAGTGAATATGTGGAGTCTTTATCCATGCTTTTATTTCAGACTATATGGGATGTGCTTATCCAAGCTTCAGGATGAAAAGTTATGGGGATTGTTTATACACACTTTTGGGATGAAATGTTATTAGAAATACTTATGCTTACTTGGAAGGACATTGTACGGACTTTTGTAATGTTTGGGGTTTACATGTTTCAGTGTTCTTCACCAACATAATGATCATATATTTGCCCAAAATGAATTACTTTGAATTAGTGAATTAAGAGCAAAGGTCATAATTAATTATAACTTCTAAAATCAATGATAGGCCTAAATACTGCATTCATATCAGTCTCGCTTGTAATAATGCACTGAATCCAGTCTATTCCTTTGGTTACAAATGTCTGTCAGTAATTTGGTTATAGGCTTTATAAACATTCCTTTCTTCGCTTGTATACTGAAATCTGTTTCTCTCCTGCTGCAGTAATGTAGTAAGTGCAAGCTATTCCTTCATTTACTATGATCTACTTATAAACTGATTAAGTATAGCAATAATATAAATTAAAGCCAGAAGTACTGAAGTTACCATTGACATCTATATCTCTCTTGATTGCTTGCTTGCAGTAATGTACTTAATTCACTGTATTGCATCAGATAATTCTTTATGACTTATTAATAATAATTCCCTATATATATATATATATATATATATATATATATATATATATATTATGTAAATCAGTTTAACACGGAATTAGTATACACTAATATATTCGAGCTTACTGGAGGACTACGTCAGCCTCTCCATCTGCTGCTCCTACTGTCCCCTGGTTATTGATTGACCTCTGCTTCCGCTATATAGAGAAAAATTTGAGACAAAACTTATTTACCTGTATTTCACATTTGTGCCATTTATGTGTAAGCAGTCTAGTATTATTTCTAAGCAGGTATATTCATTGCCTTATTTGCTTAACAAAGTATATGCTGACACATAATACTATCTGAATTCTCATAATGTGCTATTCACCCCTTTATTGTCACTAATAAACTGAAGTAGATACCATTGGTGATTGAAATGTTTTTCTTTATGCTTTGTATGTAGCAGTTTCTCAATATGGTTCAGCATGAATGTGCAGACACCCAGAACAATGTTGCAAGTTATGGGAGTTTTTATTTCCACAGCTGTTCAAAAGTGTGTGTTTTATTCCTGAACAATTCTAAGCATATACAGTGATGATTTTAAAATGTATGCAGAAATAATACATAATTAATATGTGAGGTTTGTAATAAACCAATTTGTCCAGGGACATCTTTGGGGGGGGGGGGCAGATAAATATAGCAGCAGAGCAGGAATTAAGAGGTTGGGGGGTAAAAAGTTTAAATGGGAATGAGGGATGATTGGGAGGAAATGAGGTAAGGGTGGGAGGGACTTAAGGGGTTTAAGCAAGTGTAACTGGGGAAGTAGTCACATTTTGGTGTAAACTTGCTAAGGCAAGGTATGCCCATGATGACTCGTAGGTATTCTAGGAGAAAAGGTAGGTCTTGGGGCACTGGTTGGTGGCAGGTGGTTATGTATAACATAAATATATATATATATATATATATATATATATATATATATATAGATATATATAGATATATATATATATATATATATATATATATATATATATATATATATATATATATATATATATATATATATATATATATATATATATATATATATATATATATATATATATATATATATATATATATATAAGTTATATATGTATAAATTATTTTTTTCTTTTTCTTAGAGAATTTGGGTATAGGCAGGGGATATTTGTGCTACGCTTAGATTTCTGGTTTTCCACAATGGTCATGTTAGCCCTGTACCCTATAGGTTACATCTCTGTTCAATTTTGGGCTTATAGCAGACAACATCTCATTGGATGGGTAACAACAAGTGTTTAGTTTAGTTGTATTAAGGAAATAGTCGCAGAGGATATGCTGGAGTGCGGCCTGATTCTCAGTTGGGTTGGTTTGGTGGCATGGGTTGCCTTAGAATCATTGATGGCATTTGTAGTCCTTCACCTCATGGATAATTGCTTCGTGGGGTTTGGGATGGGAGTTAGGCAGTTCATGTACTGAGCTTGTTCGTTGGCTGGCTAGGTCCTTTGCTTTGTAACTGGGCTGAAAACCCCTGCTGCCTAAACTATTGTGTCGTCCATCACAGGATTCATAGCTTTTAGTCTATGGTTGCCTTTGATGGTTCCAGTTCGTCTCCTTACACCGGGCACTACCCACAGGTAGAGGAGTATTGGCTTTGCAGCAGCAGTGATCACACACACCCATGGTATGGTAGACAGTCTGGTGAGAGCAGAGGTTTTTTTTTTTTTTGTTTTCAGCACATAGCTCAGAATAATGCAGATTTTGCATGGCATCCAGATGTTGCTTCAATGGTGTGGTTTGTCATGTGGTGTGCGGCTCTTACTAAGTTTCTGCTGTCTGGTAGATTGCTGTGGACCAAGCTGCTAAATAATTATGTACTTGAGTTCCAGCTCACTAGTGTGAGGCACTTAAAAAGTTTCTAAGCACAATACTTAAGGTCAGTCACTATGTAGGCTTTTGCACACCCCTCCCCCCAGCTTTAGGTTCTCTCAGATTTCCTGAATTAAGATGTGATCCATATTATAGTCTGCTTATTTAAAAAAAAAAGGCTGTGGTGGGAATCAGTTTTGTTATTTGAGAAATGGATGGATATAATTAGCGGCAATGGGGAGAAAATGTAGCATCTACCATTCATGGCCTTTAAGGCCCAAGAGTAATGATTGTGACCACATATGTGAGGGCAGACTGAGAGGAGTGGGCACTACTGTGTTAGTATTTCACTTGTCCTCGGTACTTCAACATTATTTTAGTGAGATGTTTTAGCTAGTGTGCTTTGAGGTTCCTTATTATGCTGAATGTCTGGATTTGCAGAGGCACGGTGCCTCACAGAACTTGGGCAGTCTCTACTTTAAATACAGTCTTTGGCTAGAGCAGGGGGATGATTGGAGAACTGAAAGCACGGAATCAAGTCATACATTTGATTTTCAGACTTCATATCCGGTAGTCATCATCATCTTTCGACTTTTCCCGTTAGGGGTCGCCACAGCGGATCATCTCTTTCCATTTCTTCCTATCCTCTGCATCTTGCTCTGTCACACCAACCACCTGCATGTCCTCTCTCACCACGTCCATAAACCTTATCTTAGGCCTTCCTCTTTTCCTCTTACCTGGCAGCTCCATCCTTAGCATCTTTTTCCCAATATACCCATCATCCCTCCTCAGCACATGTCCAAACCAACGCAATCTTGTCTCTCTCTTGCTTTGTCTCCAACTGTCCAACATGAGCTGACCCTCTAATATACTGATTCCTAATCCTATCCATCCTAGTCACACCAAGTGCAAATCTTAACATCTTTAACTCTGCCACATCCAGCTCTGACTCCTGCCTTTTTGTCAATGCTACTGTCTCCAACTAATATAACATAGCTGGTCTCACTACTGTCTTGTAGACCTTCCCTTTCACTCTTACTGCTACCCGTCTGTCACAAATCACTCCTGACACTCTACTCCACCCATTCCACCTTGCCTGTACTCTCTTCTTCACCTCTCTTCCACATTCACCATTACTCTGAACTGTTGATCTTAAGTACTTAAACTCGTCCACCTTTACCAACTCTACTCCCTGCATCCTCACCATTCCTCTACCCTCCCTCTCATTTACACACATATATTCTGTCTTAGCCCTGCTGACCTTCATTCCTCTGCTCTCTAGAGCATATCTCCACCTCTCCAGTCTCCTCAACCTGATTCCTACTCTCACTACAGATCACAATGTTATCTGCAAACATCATAGTCCACAGGGCCTCCTGTCTGATCTCATCTGTCAACCTGTCCATCACCACTGCAAATAAGAAAGGACTCAGACCTGATGTAATCCCACCTCCACCTTAAATGGATCTGTCACTCCCACTGCAGTCCTCACCACTGTCACACTACCATCGTACATATCCTGTACCACTCTTACATACTTCTCTGCCACTCCCGACTTCCTCATACAATGCCACAACTCTTCTCTAGGCACTCTGTCATATGCTTTCACCAAGTCTACAAAGACACAATGCAACTCCTTCTGACCTACTCTGTATTTCTCCAATAACACTCTCAGAGCAAACATTGCATCTGTAGTGCTCTTTCCTGGTATGAAACCATACTGCTGATCACTAATCATCACCTCCCTTCTTAACCTAGCTTCTACTACTCTCTCCCATAACTTCAAGTTGTGACTGATCAATTTTATCCCAATGTAGTTACTGCAGCTCTGCATATCACCCTTATTCTTAAAGATAGGTACCAAAACACTTTTTCTCCACTCCTCAGGCATCCTCTGACTTTCCAAAATTTCATTAAACAATCTAGTTAAAAATTCCACTGCCATTTCTCCTAAGCACCTCCATGCTTCTATTGGGATGTCATCTGGGCCAACAGCCTTTCCATTCTTCATCCTCTTCATAGCTGTCCTTACTTCCTCCTTGCTAATCTGTTTCACTTCCTGATTCACTATCCCCACATCATCCAACCTTCTCTCTTTCTCATTCTCTTCATTCATCAGCCTCTCAAAATACTCTTTCCATCTACTCAACACACTCTCCTCTCTTGTGAGTACCTTTCCCAAACTATCCTTTATCACCCTTACTTGCTGCACATCTTTCCCAGCTCTGTCCCTCTGTCTAGCCAATTGGTACAGGTCCTTTTCTCCCTCCTAAGTGTCCAATCTTTTATATAACTCTTCATACACCTTATCCTTAGCCTTCGCCACCTCTCCCTTTGCCATGCACCTCATCTCCTTATATTCTTGTCTACTTTCTTCATCTCTTTGACAATCCCACTTCTTCTTCGCCAACCTCTTCCTCTGTATACTCTCCTGTACTTCCTCATTCCACCACCAGGTCTCCTTGTCCTCCTTCCTCTGTCCAGATGTCACACCAAGCACCTTTCTAGCAGTCTCTCTTACTAGTTCTGCTGTAGTTACCCAGCTATTTGGTAACTCTCCACTGTCTCCAGTAGTAACTGCATGTTTTAACTTCACTTTCCAAGCTATAAGAACAAAATTTAAGAAGGCTTTTCTTTCTCTATTTCATGTTTGTCCTTTTTTTTTTTTTTTTTTTTTACTGAAGGGTTGAGAGGCATGGTCTGTTTCTCACAAAATTGCAGTTTTCTGAAATTGTTAGCAAATCATTGAGGATTGAATTCCCTGGTTAACACTTGGCAGTCAATAAATAAATTAGATGGTTCACTGCGGAAGTCAAGGGAGCAAGTCAGTTTGTATGTTGCATTGGTGGATGATGCTGGAAGTGGGCATGGGTCAGTTACACTTTCCATGAACTACCTATTTGGGAAGATGGATTATGAAGCTGGCTTTTGTTTATATGGGACATTCCCCCTCTCTGAAGCTATTACGTGCAGCTGGTAGACAGTTGTATTGGGATTTCTGCACTATTGCTATTTTATCCTAGGTGTTGACCAATGCTACTGTCACTTTGGATTGCTGAAAGTTCTGAGCAGTTTTGTGTTTGATACAATGAGGTTGTTAAACACTTGTACAGCCAGCAGTATAGAAGTTCATTTGTGAGCAATAGCCATTACGGACCATACCACATTACAGGGATAGTGGTATAACTTGTGTTTTTTTTTTTTTTTTTTTTTTTTTTATTAATGCCAGTGTGGGTATGATTGTATATTGTCAGCAGGGTATACCCCTTTTTGAATAATGACAATGACTACAGTTTTAGCTTTGTTTTACCTCAAACTGTATATTAGTTTACATTACTTTATCCTGTTGGTATTTTTAAGTTACCAGTATTAAGGGTTGGAGGTGTCACTGTTTGTCTCTTATTATTTCTGGAGTTGCCTTGATTTTGAGGTTTGTCCCTGCTTATTTGAGAACTAGGTTGCAGTGTTTACCTTTACAAATGCAAGCTACAAGATTGTTTTTCATTTCTGGGATGGGGCTAAGTTCAGAGTGACCATAAGGATATTTAGGCAGTGGGTAAGACAGGAATGTATATAAAAAACAAATGAACATTTATCCTTCTCTTTCAAAAGGATTTACTGTTGTCTTTCTTTTCAGATGGTGAAAGCACAGAGCTTACATCAACCAGGGGACTGAGAGAAGTGGACTCCACAGAAGGAATGCTGCTGTACTGGATGTTTCGGCAGGAGGAGTGGTACACAGTGAGGTCACAGATGGGGAATGCAGAGTCTGATTCAGCTATTGGACTGAAGGAAAAGGACTTGAAAGGTGATAGATGATGATGCTGCTGGCTACTGGGGTGGGGCACAACAAGGTCACAGGTAATCCTGTGTTATTAGGTGCTCATTTTGACATGTCAGAGTCTGTATAGTTTGGGAGTAGTGTGGGGGCAGGTAAGAATGAGGTATGGCAGAGACAGGGTGACATATGTCTGGGGTTTGTTTTGGGGAGTTTGGGGTTGTCTACAGGTAGGGTTGAGTAGCAACAAAATGGATAGTGTCAGTCTTGGTAGACATGATAGCTGGGTTTAAGTTTTCATGCACAGAGTTTGGTGGAACTGCAGAGTTTATATTAGCCAATGGTCTGAGATGGTGGTGCTATAGTGGGTGTTTTAGCGGTTGTAGGGTAACGTAATATGGACGTAGATGGTGACAGCGTAGAGGTCATTGCAGCTGGTGGTTTGCAGGATGTGCTGTCATCAGGTGAGGGATGCTGTTGCAAAGGGATTTTCATTGCTGGACCTCCATGGAGTGAGGTAACAGGTAGTGTTACAATTCTATCTACTAATTTCAGCCTGTGAGAGTTGGTGTGGTATGTGACTACTGTAGGGAATGCTAAGGATGACATACATCACGGGCTCTGTGAAGCAGGTGCTTAGGATTACTAATGGGGAGTTTGGGGCCTTTCATAAATGGAATAGTGTCATAACAACTGACGTTGGGTTGGGTTGAAGTTTGGGATCTCTATGACTGACTAATTAGTTAGGCAAGTTCCATGGGCAATGGGGGGGGGGGCTTTATACCTTTTGCTTTATTGTGGAGGATGTCTGAGGGGATGAATGGTAGACAGAGCAGTAGAATGTTTGCTTGTGTGTGTGTGTGTGTGTGTGTGTGTGTGTGTGTGTGTGTGTGTGTGTGTGTGTGTGTGTGTGTGTGTGTGTGAGGCGTGAGGAATTGTTTTTCTTTGTTTAAGCAGACATATGCCTTGGACTGATAGCGGGTTGTATGCTATATTTGCATCTTTTAAGAATAGGTAGGGTTTGAGGTGCATTTCAGGTATGCAAGTTTTGGGAATATGTAGGAACTAGAGTTTCAGTGTCTAGGCTGAAGTTATAAGGATTAAGCAGGGCATGGTTTTGGGTCTCCTAGCAGATGTTTTAAGGTTTGCTTCATTATTGAGTGTGAAGGTTGCACATTGAAAAGAAAGCTTTAAAGGGGAAAGCCAAGAGTAAGCAGTGGATTAAGGATGTTGAGTTTTAATAGATGCATTGCATTGTTCATAGGGATTTGCATTGTTTTGCAAATGTGACAGGAGGGCTTGGACCATACGTTAGGGGTTGATTGGTTTGTGGCTTGTCCGTCAGAAGGGTAGGACAACTGGTGAAGGGATGTGGAACTTTAACGTTGGTTTCAATTTAGCAGGCATCACACTTTTGCAGAGGAAGTTGGGGGAATGATGTCCAGTTTCACTTGGTTGAAAGGACACTGGTATGGTTTGTTGGTGCTGCCAGCCGAGGCATGTCAGGTTGGGGTTAGAAGGATTAGATTCTTGTGACAGGACCATGGGGCAGGTTTTATAAGTAAAGCTTATGGTAAAGGGGTGCTAGCTTGGTCAAACTGTGTTGCAGTCACCAGGGGCAGGAGATTGGTGGGTTGAATTGTTGACTAAGTTGGCTCAGGCTTGTGAGCACGGTGTAGTTTTCAGTTGGTGAATGAGGATTTAGCTGCAATTACTGCAGTTTCATGGGTAGCAGGGTTAGGTTAGTTTACTAAATTCTGGACGGTGGCTCATATGCTGGAAGTGTAGTTGTAATATGTGAAGATGGGCTGACATTGCCTGTTGTCAAAGTAAGTTGGTTGCTGTAGTTGGTATATGGACGGTCATTTGGCCTAATTTCTGTGCGGTTACTGCTTTATGGATGTATCAATGTCATTAATAGGGTGGTTTTGGTTGCCAAATGTTTTCTTCCCTTATAATGGATAGTGGATATGCTGGTGGGATTACTAGGCAATTGATCCATTAAGAAAAAAAAATCTCATTTTGGTTGCTAGTATATCCATTGGGGGGATAACGAGGCTGCAGTTAGGCATGATGGCATGTCACTGACCTTGTTTTGTCTTGTCGACATTGGGCATTTTAGGGGTCTGGTGGCACATTGTGCTTGGGTGGTTTTGCCTGGCTTGGGTTAGTTTGTTTGTTTGTTTGTTTTTCTGTCTTTTGTGTGTGATACATTTGGCAGGTGCTTACCTGGGAATAGACCTGATCAGGCCTTTTGGCAGATGGATATGGAGGATGATGGGGATTTGCATTTGTTGACAAATGAGGCATGTGATAATCATTTGAGGGGTATAATTTGGGGTTAGTTGGGTTGGTGATTTGTTGGCTGAAAGGAAGGAAGATTGAGGGGAGGTTCAATATTTGGAGTTTTTCATGTTAAGCTGGAGTTAGAGGTGCAGCTGGAGTTGTTGGGAACTAGGGTCTATTTTCATTTGGTTAATATGAAAGTGATATGGCTTGTGGTGGCTGTGCTGCTAAAATGCTACGATGGTCATTTAACTATCTTATTGTTTATAGTGGATAGTTGGTGTGATGGCAGGACTGCTATTAAACTGAATTTTGAAAAGAGATTTCATTTGGTTATTCGATTCATTGGGTGGTAAAATGGGACTGCAATATCATGATGATATGCAATTGCCTCTGAGTGGTTTCAAGTGGTGGTGGGCTTAATGTTTGGTTGTTCAGTTTACTAGTAATGACTTGTGAATTATTGTGAGGCTTCTATTTGTAGTTAGGTATGTCAGTATTTAGCTCATATTCAATCTTTGTGCTAGGTTATGAGGTTATGGTTTGTACTTTAACATTGGAGTAGGAGCAGTGGTTGCTTTCAGGTGTTCAGGCAACTGGCTATTGTTGTTATTTATGTGTTAGGGCTGTGGGAGGTGATGACACAGATCCAGTTGGTTAGAGAGGATGGGGTACACCAAATGATGTTTGGCTTAATGCCTACTAATGGTAGTTAGGATGTTGGAAGTTTGGTTGGCGAGAGGGGGATCAGCCTGGTCAGGCTGGTGGGTGGAGAAGAGGGGCAAGCTTGCACTTTTCTGTTCCCCCTCTGGTGTTGGATGTTCAATTCAATGAGTTGTGAAAGGAAAGTGAACAGCTGGATGCTGCTTAATAAGTAAAATAAGTGAGCAGAGGTAAGCTGCTTATTTGGTTGGATGTGTAATTCAATAAATGCTAAATAAAGTGAGTGGTCTTACGCTGCTTCAAAAGTTATCAAGTGGAGGTATGGACACTGCTTACTGGCTCAGGATGAGCGGGGTCATGCTATCCTAGTTAACATTACATGGATGTTATGCTTTATCCTCAACTATACCACGTGTTGGTTGTAGTTAATAAATATTGGTTAAGAAAATTATGTTTACTGAAGTTTAATAAATGTCATCAAATGTCATTTGGTGTGATGTGTTTTACTGAAGGGAACCAGGAAAATAAGGTTTGTTTGCAAACCAATTTGCCCAGTGACATTTTCGGAGGGGGGGGGGATAAATATAGCAACAGGAATTAAGAGAGTGGGAGGAAGAAAGGGTTAAATGGGAATGAAGGATGATTGGGAATAAATGAGGTAAGGGTAAGGAGGGGCTTAAGGGGCTTAGGCAAGTGTAAATGGGGAAGGAATCACATTTTGGCGTAAACTTGGTACCCACCCTCCCTCTCCCTTTTTGTGGTGGATAGTGGGGATTGTGGTTATTTTATCATACTGGGTAGGGCACAGAAGAGGGGCAAACTTTCCCTCTTCTGTTCCACCTCTAGTATTGGATGTTCAATTCAATGAATTCGGGAAGGAAAGTGATCAGTTGGATGCTGCTTGCTAAGTTAAATAAGTGAGCGGAGTAAGCTGCTTATTTGATTGGATGTGTAATTCAATGAATGGTAAATGAAGTGACTGGTGGTACACTGCTTCAAAAGTAAGTGAGTGGAGGTATGGACCCTGCTTACTGGGTCAGAATGAGTGGGGTCACACTGTCCTAGTTAATGTTACATGGATATTATGCTCAACTATACCATGTGTTGGTCGTAATTAATAAATATTGGTTAACAAAATTATGTTTATTGAAGTTTAATAGGGGTCGTCAAACCTCATTCAATGTGATGTGTTTTATTGAAGGGGACCAGGACAATATTAGTTAGTTCTCAAAAGTATGTGCTGGATGTTCTCTTGACAATGCAGCAGCCCCCCTCCACCTTTCCCCCAACCTCCAGTCAGACAAGGGTGTAGTGCCTGTCTAACTTCAGCCATGTAGTTAGTGTAGTTACAATTCTGAAAGAAAGCAATTTCTTATTCAACTAATTCACTACTAAATAACTTCAGCCTTACACAGGCTGTCTGCGTGTAATTTCCTTATTACCTAATGCAACGTAATAATGAAAGTAAGGAAATTCAAACATTTTCTTTCTTTTTTCCATCTCTGTCTAAAGAAATGGAGTACTTATGTAGATGCATACCTATGCTTTTCAGATTATATATATATATATATATATATATGTATAGATATATATATATATATATATATATATATATATATATATATATATATGTATATATATATGTATATATATATATATATATATATATATATATATATATATATGCAGTTTATTACTGTGCCGATACATATCTTACATTTCCATTTGTACAGGGAATTATCTTTTTCACAAAATTGCTAAATACTTCCCGTTGATGAAGCTCTGTATACAGATATTTTATGCTTTCATTAACATTATTATAATAACTGTATAGATACATTTCTACAGGTACACATTTTTCTTCTTCTAATTACATTAATTTATGCAATGTTCTTAAATGTTTTACTCATGCATTTCCTGCTGTATGCCAGGAAAGTTATGGATACAGTGTGGATGGGTGGAATAATGGCTAAGGTGTTTGCCTTACAAACACAAGGTGCAGTGCTTGATTCTCACCTGGGGTAATTGTCTAGGCTTAAAATGTTCCATAAGGGCAGCTATCCTAGCACTAATCTATGAATCCAATCTATAAACCTATGGCTGCAGACATGACAGCTTACAAACACAAGGTGCAGGGTTTGATTCTCACATGGGGTAATTGGTTAGGCTTAAAATGTTCCACAAGGGCAGCTAGCCTCGTACTACTCTATGAACCCAGTCTATGAACCTATGGCTGCAGACGTGGCAGCTTTCTGTAGCACAGTCAAAGGAGTCTTGAGTCTATGTTCATGAGTATCCCAGAGTGATTTACTTCCAAAAGAAGCTATACACACTCACATATTACTGTATTTCAGAGATAAATGTAAAAAGAGCTAAATTTACAAGGAAAAGTTGAATACCACCATATTAACTTGCCATTATTAGAGTTAGATGGCAAATGTCTTAGAAAACCATAGACTTCTTAAAGAAAATAATAACAAAATGTTATAATTTAATAAGAAGGACTTACAGATATGTAGAAGTATTGAGTTAAATTAAGGAAATGTTGCTTTTACTAATATTATCTACATTTTATGATGGCTATTAATGAATAGTGTGAAGCCATCATTTGGAAGTGGTAATTCAATACAGCAGAATTATTGATCATTTAAGAAAATCATTACTGTGTTGCGATGTAGTGATGGTGTATACATAGTAGATACAGTCATTAACTTGTAAAGTACTTCTTGGCACTGACGTTTTCTTCACACCGTGTACATGTGTCCTTACTGGGGAATTTCTGACTGTCATTAATGAATAAACAATTATATGAATACATGACAATTGTATAGGGTAGGAAAGGATGACTATGTTAAAAAAGTGTTTGCTTTAGTTATGTGAATGTACTGCAACTGATACTAGAGTACAACTTCACCTGGTTGGATTTGTTTAATTTCTATGTAATATTACCAATTAGGCTATATACTTCTAGCTGTCGGTAACTTGCCTCTGTCCTGAGTATTGGTTGAAAAGGGTCCTTGAACCAGTACACTTACTGGCAAACAAAAGCTAAATAATTGAATGACTGAATGAATGAATAAAAATACACAGTTATATAAATATATAAATATATAACATATTAGTCAGCCATATCTCCAAGAGGTATGGTGGATATCTTCTGGAATACAATATTGGTGTTTGTATAATTCATGAACAGAATCACATGTATGACTGTACAGGACTTTCAGAAGGCATGGGGAAGTGTGCATTGTGTAAATAACTATGGGATAGTATCACCTAACATTTTTTTGGATGGTGGCAGGTACATATGGTCACTGTTGTGTAGTTTCAATGATGATCAAGGTAGAGAAAGGATAACTTGAGCCAAGAAGATAATTGCTTCTTCATGGCAGCCATTAGGCCCTATGGAAAAAATTTCTTTGGTGAAAGGGGGCCAAACAAGCTAAGAGGACAAACGCCTGGAATCAAGTTGTCCTTGATGTTATTGCAGTGGCTGGCAGAAAGCACACATAAACACAGTGTAAGGAGGGGAACGTGATATGGTAGGACATGCTAGAAGCAAGGCCAGGCAGAACATAGTTGCCCATACCAGTACTGGGAGGGGGGGGCTCCAACAATTATCTGTTTAACACCAGATGAGGAATGCCTTCTCTCTCTCTCTCTGTGGAGATGAGTATGACACAGAAAATAACGGCACTGGAATAACCAGAGGTGGTGTGGTCACTGGCTAGTAGCAATGACTACAGCAGCAACACATCTGTTCATGAAGGTTTGTTTAAAAACAGAAGCATATGTTCATATAGAGAACTGAGTGCTGACAATGACTGATTACATTAAACAGATAACAGTTACTATGTTAACCTTCTACATCAACAGAAAATAGCAGTGAATTATGTGTGCATGGTAAGTGTCTCCCACACCCCTTAATAAGTACATATTCGAGGAAGCTATTTTATTATGAGTAATGTTTTCAAATATTTTTTTAAAGGGCCATCATCAGAAACAAACAGTTCCACCATACCAATGAATTAGGAAGATATTAATAGCAGAAGGGCTTTGGTGATACCGAAAAATATAGTTATATTTATGTCAGCCTGAGGAAAGTGTCATCCAGTATCCATGCAGTTCTCAAGTTTATTGGCAGGATCTCACATCCCACAACACGTTAGTAACTCTGCAGGAAGTAACACTGCACCACAAAATCAAGCACATGATGACATTGTACTCAGGCTTGTACAGGGCGGACAACAATCCACCTGTGCACAGGTATCTCCAGACCCAGATGAACACTTTGATGGTGATGATGGCAGCATTCAGAAGTAACGGTGTCCACAGTGACACCTTTACAAAGGTGAGGCAGATGCAAACATTTGTTACAGCTACACCAGGAAATGCAAAAGGCATTGGCTGGCCAGCAGCAAATGTGCCAGGGCACTATTTGTGCTTAGAGCACTGAGACAGAGATTCTGCTGGAAATGGTCATAGTGCATGAGGATTTGCAGCACTACATTGTAATTGCAGAGAGCAGGGATAATGTCATGATAACACTGATGAGTAGAATGGTGGCACATCAAGCATCCACGGCCGCATCCATTCATATAGTAGTTAGGACATACCAGACTCAAGTAGGAGTCACTCTTGGAAGGGGAAGATGATGGGGTATTGTCCAGACCTGTGGGGGCAGATCTCACAAGAGTCCAAGGGCTTCTCAAAAAAGTAATGTAACCTGGGGCTGGGGGAATTACAACAGATTTCATACAAGTCACTTTAGCATTCATCTACAACCTACCAGAAGCTCTAATTCAAAGTCACAATCGCATTCGTAAAGCATTGTCAGATCAGCATCTGCAGAGTCACCAGCATCAATTAGGTCATGACCTTGAAACAACTCACCACCAGCTCTGATTACAACTTCTCTTAAAAAATCACTTCTGCTGTCACCTAGCCTATCCTTAAGAGATGTGTATGACTCATTTGATCTTGAACTACTGTGAATCAACTTTGACAGTTGTGCTACTTACAATTTCACCTTCAAAAAGAACGTTGAATGGGTTAAATAGATGAGGAAGAATATATAAAAAAATGTGCTGGTGAGTTGAGTAACTTTACAACTGCATGCATTACATCTTTGTATTAGTACAGTTTAGAACCTCAAGAAACTGTGGAAAGAAATCGGCATGACATAGCATGACATTGCAGTCATTAACACCAGTTCTCTATGTATTAACATTCCAACAGCTGGTAGTTACCAACATATAAAAAGTATTAGTACACAAACTTTCCAGGAAACACAGTAATGAGAATAATATGCATTTAAATGAGTATTTTGCCATTTAAACAAACACTGGTGCCATTTCACCCTCACCACTGAACAAATGATGCTTTATTTGTCTCTGAAGCCACAAATTATTGTTTAACAAAATAAAAATAATCTGATGCGCAGTACATCAGCACACATTAATTTGATAATAAATTGCAAAATGTAAACAAATTATACATTCATTCAAATGCTGTGCATGGAGTCATCAAATATTGAAATAAATGCTTTTACTAATTATACCAAATAAGAACATTCAGTACATATGCACTTATAGGTGAATCTTAGACTAACTTCACTGAAGCTCTATAGGCCTAGCCAACAACTCAACATCAGAATCAAACTAAGTACTTTGTGTTTAGGAGGTGAAGACCTTAACCATTATGTCATGCCCAACCCCACATATACATAACCTCTAAAGAATTTATTTTTCAAAACAGTTAAAACAAGTGGTTATTACTTATATGATGTTTTACATCTTCACTGAGCAAGAGTCAGTGAACACTCAGGTATGACTTTTAAAAATAATAATATGAGTAACTGTTTTGAAATGAAAAAATATATATTTTAATATGAGAGAGAATGTCAGATGAACAATGCGAGAGCAGCTCATGCACTATACAGCACAGCTTACAGCTATCACTGTATGAATCAATTATACTATTATTTGTTTTTACAAGAAAGGAAACACTAACCTGAATGTCATAGTCCACAGTTCTGGACTAGACACCAGTTCTTTACATGTGCAGCAAATGCCATGCATGAGCCTGCCACATGGGATCCCTTACTGCTGCTGCCAGCTGATCACCATTAGTTGTAGTGAGATTGGAACTGGGAGTTACAGTGATAGCATGAGTCACTTCACCATCAGACTGTCACAGGATCATGCTATGCAGAATACAACATAGAGTAAACATCCTGCTCACAGTTGCTAGGTCACACAGAAGGGCACTTCCAGACACATCAATGCACCTGAAATGACTCTTCAGGAGCCCAAAGACCATATCAGTGATGACATAGGTCTGATACAGGGATGTGCTATTGGTCTTTTCTGCAGCTTCACTTGGATGTCTCACTGGGGCCATGAGCCATGGATATCCAGCATCACCTGAAAAAAGAAAAAAGTAAAAAGAGAGAGAGAGAGAATGGGGAGATAAAAGAAAGAAAGAAGTGTTTTAATATTCAGCAATGCAATTGAGCATGAATAACAATTTAAACACAATGTAAATAAAAATATATTTCAGATTTATACTAGCCCTTGTAGGCTAAAAACAAGATGACCACTGGGCATCCTGGGATGCAGAAAGAGGTGGTACAGTGAGCAACTGAACCAGGTACAGGAATTATGTGCACTGCCAGGATGCTGAACAGAGATGTTGGTGATGCACCCCCATGGATCACACACTATCTGGCAATTCATTGAATGGTAGTCCTTCCTAATGCTGTAACAAACCATGTAGACCAGAAGGGGCCCAAACTGCAACATTGGTGCAATGTATTACACCAAGTACCTCAGGGAAATGTGTCACCCCATAAAAAGCACATATAATCCTAGCTTGGTCCTAAAATGATACCAGGAAATACAAGTACTGATCCACATATGCCAACAGTAAATCCAATAAATGGTGCAGTATACCCAGTGTGTCCCCAGTCTGTCTTTGGAAGGGCTCCATGGCAAATATAATGAGGGCTATATATACCTTAGTGTCCACAGGAATAGGAAATTGACATATTCCTCTGGTACCCTCATGGGGATCATACATACCCACTAAGACCCTTGCAATGTCACTGTCCAGTCGGAACCTGTCAAGCATCTCCTGATGTTACAGTTATAATGAGTTATCCTCTTCCTCTATCTCCACCTTCTTGGCCTGTGAGCACTACTATGAACAAATGATTATGGCTTGGCCAAGACAAGCAACTCCCAACTAGAAATAGTTAGGCTAGCAGCAAATGACAGCATTTTTGTAGGTTGTAAAGTACATAGGATTGGTAAAACTCTGCTTTATGTAAAGTATCTGCTGACAATGCAGAAATGTGGGAAAATTTCACTGTGAATGGCAAATAGGCAAAATAATGCTTCATTAGTGTACTGTGAGTAACATCATATCTCACATAAATCTCATTATCACTCAACTTTTCCTTAGCTTATTTGTATCATTTGCACATTAGCGTACGTAGCCTCTATAAATCATGGCTGAGTTGCGCTCATTCACTGGCAGTGAGAATACCCCTAATGCATCTGTGTTTGAGTACCATCCAATTATACAAGAATTCAAGAGAGTGTATAAAGAAACTGAAACCATAGTTATTTTGAGTGTAGAACAACTGAATAAACATGCTTATTTAATTAGACCCAGAAGGAATATAAATGAACAAGCTACACATTTTCTTTGTCTGTTTTTGAACTCTGTGTTCCATTTCCGGATGATACCATTGTGGGTCTAAGATGCATAACTAACTAAAGCATACATATCCGAATTTTTATTCTCCATGTTTTTAGGAATACAGTTTATAACATTCATATACCACTGGCTGATCTTGATTTTGTTTCCATGCTTTTTGAATCAAAAAGGATTAAAGATATCTGGCAGAAAAAAAAATAAGAACAATAACAACCATTTTGTCAGCGCTGAATATTAAATTAATGTGGAACTGTAAAAGACAGCTAACAAGTAGAATGATAAATGTTCAACAAAATAAAGTATGAGACAGTCAATGTGTAGAACATCAAACGGTAGTCATCATCCTGTTTTATGTGACTGATTGTGGGTTCGATTCAGCTTCATACTGCCATCGGATGTCATATTCTATGCCTCTGAGGACTATGCTAGATTCATTTGATAGTACTGTCATGGAGTACAGTAGATTGTATGGCTGCATTTGTATGTATTTGATTCAGTTTAAAACTGTCATGGGTTAAGAAGATTGTGCAGCTAAAAGTACCTTGAATGTAGTGCAATGTATTCACAGAATGCCCAAGTTTGTGCCACTGATTTTGAGGTACCTTACATTGAGCTCACTGCTGTCATGAGATATCAGTGTCATACTGCCAAAAAACATTGGATTCAGTTTAATTTTGCCATGGGGTATTTTTGTTTAATTATTCATTTTGCATACATTAGAATACCATTAGTACTGCCAGTGGAGGATTATAACAGAGGCAAAATAGGCAGCTACCCAGGGCCCACAGTGCTGGGGGAGGGGCTCATGACCAGATAAGGGAATCATTTAATTTAAACAAATGTTGTAATGTTTAGCTCTACTGATTATTTCAGTTAGCTTATATGCCAGACATAATAACTGCTCACTTCATTTGCATTTTTAATTAAAGAATTGTTAAATGATAGGCACTCTGAGTACTTCATGTTTATACTTATAGTGCCTACCAGTTATGCATGTCTATTTATTTTTCTATTTATTCAGTTAGTTTTATATTTACATAGCACTAACTAACTAACTAACTAACTAACTAACTAACTAACTAAATAAGTGGCTTCCACTGATCTACTGCACAGTGCTAACACTTTCTGCTCCTATGCTTCCCATGGATCAATCCAATGAGCAGAAAGCAAGGAAAGAGTGAGTTGAAATCTGGGGTGCAATAATATGAAGAAAGTATTTATTTTGTTACCCCTAGCAGGCAACCAGATATAATAATACTTACCAGAGTTACTGACAATCACAGTTCAGTGGGACTGTAACAGCATTCATTATCCACAGCAGAGCCACTTAAAAAGTAAATGAAGCTTTACTTATTGACTTTTGGGAATTCCACACAGAATGCCTGTACACCAGTACTGTTAGGAAGAATCTGTTGTGAGTGAAAGACATATGGAAAGTTTCTGTGAATCACATGTAGATTCAGAGACAATGAACATGAGAAAGTCAGATGCACTAAACTATCAGTTCTACTGTTTTGTGTCCTTCATGAAATTGTTTCCAGTCCTCCTGTTAGGCTTGCCAAGTACTAATTAAGATAATATACATATTTGTGAGGAGATATTCCATCAGTCATTACAGAGAAACTGTTAAACCTATGGCTGTGACACTATTCCTATGTAAAATTAACAAAATGACTCTGTAACTGGGAAAAATAGACAGTCTTTTAGAATAATGGCTATGTAGGATGTGATTATTCAGTAGTTTTTTTTTTACATACTGGAAAGTTGTTTTGTAAAAGTTGAAATCATTTGCTGGCATGTCTTGTTGCCTTTAAAAGAACGTCTTAAAGATTGTTCTACTTTTTCCCATTTTGTAAGGAATAGCTCTTCATCTCCTCAAAATCTTAGGCCTGTAAACAGTACAAGATTAAAAACACAATGACAAAAAGGAAAATGAGATGTTTACTGCTGCACTGCACTTATCACTAGTCTTACTGGTTTATTTGCCAAAGGCAGGCCATTTGAAGAGTATCAAATTATGTGAAGTGAGTACAAAATGTATGAATTCTTGGTAAACAGACTCAGTGAATGAGTACATGGGTTACACGGTGAATGACTGGATACATATAACTGTAAATCATTCCTTATATTGGAGCTAACCTAATTTCAGCAAGTATATTTATACTGAATGCATTTCAGCTGTGATGGATTAAACCACACTGCTTATTAACAGTCTGTTTTTTTTTCCTGTTTGCCTATTTCTATGTCAGATAGAAAAGTGGATTCAAATGTATGATATCTGGGTTAAAGGTCACTTGCAAAGATTCCACTTGCACCAAAAGTGCAATTTTGTAAAATCTGCCTCACGTGAATTGCATCATGATCACAATATTTGTCATTATTATATACAGATGTGATGCATTTAATGAAATAATAACTTCAAACTTGGCTGTTCTGTGTTCATTTTGCATACATGCAGACTGTCATGTGGCATGATTTTATAATGTGAATATATAGACTATTATATTGACGTTTGCTTGTGATAGTGCTTTACTAAAATAATGATTATTTTGCTTTTTTTTAAATTGCTTAAAATTGCAACCATATAAGTGACTCAGACTGACAGAATGTGCCTACACTGTTTTCTTGACAATCATATTACAGATACTGTAAAATGACAGAACAGAGTTCACTGGTAGTAGGGATTGCTAAGGACATGGTGAACTGAATTTCTTCAAGTCCACTCCAAGGAATCAAACCATAATGATTATATGATTCATATAAACTCTGCTATCTAAACTTCATACAGTAGATTTATAAGAAAATCCAGCTATATCAAGACAGAGAGTGATGAAGGCAAATGGTAGATAAATCTTCACTTGCCCCATCAAAAAAAAAACTAGAGTTTTAGTATTCAATCGATTACATCAGCACACTGTGCAGGTGTGTAAAACTATCAAACTCATTACTGAAGACCCAGAAAAATGACTGAGCATGCCAATATTTTTTAAATTAATATTTCACAAAACCTTTACCTGTTTTAACTTTATCACACTTCTATTGTGCAGATCTGTCAATCCGGTGCAAATATGTCATGAAACAGAATAATCTACCTGATTTCCATTTCACAAGTGATCTTTAAAAGAAAAAAATGCTTATAATGCATTGCACTGTGTTTTCCATTTACAATGGCAAGCAACACTTCACTCTGCACACAGAGAGCAGACTTCAGTCATCAGTATGATGATTTTATAAATAAATGCATTAACAGAAAAACATAATCTGCAGCATACTGCACTGCCTTTTAAACAGTGAAGACATGCTGCACTTTCCTAAACAAAAGTTTCACGCCAGACAAAATGGCAGGTTTGTTACTTAGTGCACTAAGGAAAATAACAAGGTTGACATTGTGACTGCCAAGACAGTGTCCAGATAACACTACTGTGTGCTATACAGCTGTATCAGCCACCATTTCATACACTTTGATATTGTCTGTTTTCTGTCAGCAAGTCATACTGATCTTGAATGCATTTGCATGCTGTCTTGCTACAGTTGCTCTGCTATTATACAGATGTGCAGTAGTGACCCCCAGTGATATAGAGAGGATAAAGCCCTGACTAATGCTTTAATAAGCAGTTCAGGCATATGAAAGAACAGCAGGGAGGAATGGGCATTACCACCCCTGGCAGGTTGGTGATTCCATGGGCATCTCCTGTGGTGATCACTGGTGGAGGCTGGGAAAATCACTCTGTGAGTTATGCCAAACATGGACACATGGGTGAGCTGCTTCAGAGTTGGGTCAATACTCCACAAGTCTCCACTGAATGCTTGATACTCAGCTGTATTATTGGGACCCAAGAAAGGGGGTGTAACAGGGTAGTGCATAAAAATACCCCCATGAATGTGAATGGTCAGGCTTCTAGGATGCCCTTAAGTTCAGTGTCAGCCCCAGGCTTACCTGAGATAGACCATGGAGGTTGAAGGAGGTGGCTGATAAACCTAGGAACAGATGTGGTACTGTGGCACACTGGGTAGAGCTATAGGATGATGCGAGGAGGAGGGGGATCCTCAAGAAAAAAAAAAGAAAAAAGAGAGAAACATGCAATGCATGTGCCACTATAAAAATGACAGTATGTATACAGCTGCTTCAGTCAGAAGGATACTTGAATGAAAAGACATGAGGATTTCTGACACTCATGAACGTGCTACTCATATTTGAATGACAATTCTGTAATAACTGACATTTCTTTATCAAGTTATATTAACATTCACTGTGTGTAAATTATAAGAATCCTGTAAGCAGTCCCATACCTGTATCATACTGCACCCTAGAGCATTCCACAAATCAGTGACCTCTTAACTCACAGGTAGAAAAGGTTATCCTTGTGAATTCATAAATCAGTGCCAGTACTGCACTGAAACCCCATCAGCACTTGCCACTTGTGCCAATTGCACACCTAAAAAACTATTCCATTTGCCACACCCTAGTTATTGTTCTGCTGAGCATAAAATATTTTTTGAAACTATATTTACCTTTTTAAGCTCTACAAAGAGCCAATATAGCATGGATTATCAAACATTTAGAGGCAATGTGCTGTCCATAAAAGTCTTAAATATGATGTGAGTCATAACAGCATACAATCTATAGCAGGCAAATTTAAAATAAGTTTGGCGAATTGTGATGCATCTGAAATGAGTAATTTAATTATAAATATAACATAAATAGCTTCCTGAGTCCTTGCAACAAATGGCAAACTTTTTTTAATATCTGAGTTTTGGTTTTCAAGATCTAAAGATTGTAGCATATTCTTGAAAAACATTTTTAGTCAGTCACAACAGAGTTTTATGTGTCAAATTAGAAGCATTGGTTGGGTACTCTACAGTCATTTATCTTGTGACATAATAACCTGGTCATAATTTCTAAATGAGAAAGGACAGTGTTTTATACAACAGAAGTTTAAATTTGAAAAAAAAAAAACAGTTCACTTGAAAAACTCAGAATCATTTCCATCAGACTGGTCAGATACAACCAACAAAAACAGGTCTAGTGTTTAACTTGACTTCAGATTAAAGCAGAGAAAGTTGCAGTCTTTCCTTACTATCATCTTTATGCAAACTCCTGTAAATTTAGCTGTCATTGTGCTCACTGTTCTCGTTTGTGGTAGGTCACGGATAAAAACGATTTTGCAGCTTTCTCTTCTGTGCTATTATTAGTCATATCTGCTGGCAATATTCTGAGATAAATGCTTTGGATATTTTTTGAAGATTACAAAAGTATTTCCCTTGTAGCCTGCTTAACAAGTTTCCATCTCCCTGAATCAGACATTGCAGAGATTGTTCTTACCAGTGCACTGCGTCTAACAGAAAAATCTAAGTGTGCAAAGTCAGGAAATTGTTTAATTTGACTGAATTTATTTGAAATCCTCAAAGCAGACATGAATAATGCAGTAGCTAAGCATTTTACCAGATCAAAGAATAAATTAATTTGAAAATGTTGCTTGCAATGGACAAGTAAGTTGATTTTGCTTCCTAAGGGTATCATAACAAAACATGTCTGCCCAAAATGAATTGGACTGAATATTTCAACTGATAAAGATCCATATAGCTTTGTTCAATGAGCTCTGAATACTGGATCGGTTTTATAGGGGCCTTTAAACACAATATCCTGAAGAGTATTTGGCAGTTATAAATTCTTAAATGAGAGTGGTATAGATATTTGCTCCTTAAACATGAAATATTTTGTATTGTTTCATTATTTACTTATACATTTTTAAGTTGTTTTTTGTTGCATACCTTATCTAATGACGTGGATGTAGTTTAGTCATATTGCTACTAAAGTTATGGTATTTGAATATTTCTAGCACGTATCTTCTGCATCTCAGTGAGGATACTTCTGAAAAAAATCTTCAGGTTTCTATCATTCATGCATTATACCTCAAATCATCGGCTGGATTCTATAATGCTCACGGATTTCAATGCATTATGCTGATATCAGCACTAAAGTTGCAGATAACAGTCTAATATGTAAATGTACCACAATGAACTCAGAATACCGTGGCACATAAGGGAGTATCACAATAACAATGACACACTAAAGAAACCCACAAGCAATCTGTAAGTCATGAAAAATTGCTTTCAAAGCACACTATACATTAACAAAGTTATGGAACAATTATCACAGTTTAAGCATCTAAACAGTCTTATGTACACATGTATAACAGAATTTGTCCAGTAAACTTAAGGACAACTATGGAATATAACTGACTCCACTATTATTAAAAAAATTCTATATATCCCATTGTAAGTTGCAAGGCATCCGTAATACATATTTTCAGAAATCTGTCAGCAATGTTACAGACAGCTATGGTAATTTCCGTGATTCATTTACTAACAAAATAGACTTGCTTTAAAGCTCCATGTCCTATGTAATACATATGTTTTGGAATTTGTCCATTAAGCGCAGAGACAGCTACAGATAGCTCCATAAGCCATGCACAGATAAAAAATATGTCTGCGTGCACTTACAGATTCCAATAGAATCTGTAAAATTTCTAATAAAAAAATTAATAAAGGCTAAGGGGAATCACAGCCACATTGCCACAGCTAACATTCGGTAACAATGGATTTAAGACTTATGAGGGACAACAAGTAATGTGCACAACCAGGGAAAGTGGGAGATAGAACAGAAGATGTGGGGTATGGGTGAAGAAGAGGGACAAACAAGAGGAATGTTGAAATAGAAAAATCTAGGGGAAGTTCAGAGGGGCTTGGGCATTTTTTTTGTTTTTTAGTGGGAGCATGCTTGTTTTTTTTTTTTTGTTTGTTTTTTTAAGAATAGAAGGAAAGATAAACATAGGGAAAGAGGAGGAGGTGATCATCACAGCATTTATACCCATAGAACAAATAGCACAACACAAGACAGAGAAAAGATAGAAAGAAACAGTAAGGGCAGGTAAGTTACAGAGATGGCACACTGCACAATACAGACAAAGGAAAGCTGTCAAATGGTGCAGATGCATACCAGCCATGGTGAAATGCAGGAAAAACATATTTACATACATGTTATCATGTTTTGAGATGCTGCAAACTGTGTGGCAGTCATGCTTGAATGTGTATAACCACTGTTAGATGTGTGTTGGAGGGGAATAAATAAAGATTATGGTACAAATTGGATAAATAAATACATATCAAAGTAGTCTGTCAGCAGTACAACTGTAAGCCAAGCAACATCACAGATGAGCAAATGCAGGTTTGACAATGCCAAATTACTCAGGCAGGGGAAATAACCAAACCTACAACAATGCAAGTGAAAGACAAACAACAAAGCAAAGCACCAAAATGTCTACTAAATATCCAAACAGGTGTACACAACCCGAACAAATGTGTAATGGAATGCATATTTGTTATACACATATGCCATGTCAAAGGCAATACACAGGTGCAGATGTATCTGTATGACTGCCAGTGGCCTAAATGGAATGTACATGAAATCAAAGTCAAAACACATGCACACACCAATGACATGTAAGCATATTTGCAAAAAATATGACACTACAGCTTAAAAAATATACCAGGCTGTGGACATGGATTTCAACAGTGTGCATTGGTTAATGCACAAATATAATGGAAACAAGAATGTATTGCTAGCAGTAGTCAGTGACTTGTGTGCAGATATCCCACATCTTAAAATGGCCATACATTTGGCACATGTTCACCATGTCAATAACAGTACATGGAAATGGTCAATAACTGCAACAAAGGCAGACATTTATGCAAAATATAATATGTAAATATGAAGGTGGAAGGGAGCTAAACAACCTGGGCCCAGATCAAGGAAAAGCAGGACAAGGTAAGTTGACACACTATAAATGCATGTGTACAGCACACAGGGTACTGTAGAAGCCAATCCAAAATACTTTTAAGCGAATGAAAAATGTTTCTCACACGAGCAGAATGATTTCTGATGCCCACAGAAATGGTCATGTATAAAACATGCATGCACAATAATGTGCAGTCATGTAACATCAGCACACATAGGTAAGCAAGCTAAGAATTTCAAACACATATACTGTCATGCAAATGTCGACTAAACAAATGCAGATTTATGTCACCTACCCTGCCCATTACTGAGTAGAGGACATTGCTGTAAGCATAATTAAAGCATATTAGCCGTAATTCACTTCATGCTCACATGTTAAATGGATAATTGTGATTCACCTTTGTGGAAGGTATGAACATATGTGAATAAATAATGGATCTCTAAATTTAAGATACAACTGATATATGCATCTGTAATATAGCATACTTAATCAACACACCATCCACTGGTAAAACTGAAGGTGTAGGAGCATACATCAAACTTCTTATTTAAAACACAGTTCAGCTTTAAATGTTGCAAACATTAGTAAGTAGGAGAATTAAAATCATCATAATTACTGCTAGTGAATGCCTCCTAATGCACATAACATATTCCCTGTGTCACTTGATCTATAGTTATGTACATGAACAATAACAGAACATATCCAGGAAAATGTATCCATCACAAATATAAGCAGCACAAGGCCATTCAATGAGATGCATAACACAGCTTACCAGTGGAGATCGCAACATCATCTGAACATTTGAATACCAGCCAGCATGAAGCATGGTAATAACAGGCAAATCAATCACATGTCATATACCCTGACATTTGAGTAGAAGCATGCCTGACATTGCCTAATGCCACATGACCACAACCAAAATTAAAAAAAAACATAGCTTATAAATGTCAACATAACAGTATTATGGTGACCTGCACCATATAATAACACAGTCTGCCTCAATAAGCTGTTCATCTGAGTTTATGGAAGTAAGTCATCATTGCCTTTCTTTTTCCCTAGCATTGTTCCCAGAACAGTTTTGTCTGTGTGTGGCTGTAAATATGAGGTTTAGCTGAAGCCCCATCACCCCCACTCACCACTTGACAGCCTGAAGGAGATACTGTATACCACATTCCACACAACCATCACTATGGAACAGCTCTGCAATGCACTTTCCAAGGCAAAATACACTGCATCAGTGGACCCCAATAACATGACTTCTCTGGTCCACTTAAATCACTTTTCAGCCATAGCCTATAGTCAGGTTTTGTGCCCAAATAATGGAAAAAGGCTACAGTCATTTCTCTGCACAAAAGATTTCAAAACACTGAACAGGGAAAATACAGGCCCTTAAGTCTAGCCAGTCTCACATGTAACCCCATGTAAAGATTCATCATGGACATGGATACAGATAAGATGCAAATGCTGTCCCTATCACAACTTAGCTTTGTTAAAGGAAGGCCATGCCTATTAAAAGTGTTGGGCTTCATAGAGTGTGTCAACAAACAATGTATGTGGCCAGGAGTGTGCACACAGCTTACCTCAACCTGGCCAAGCATTTTTATACAATACCCCAACTCAGGCATTATAGACAAGCTCAGTAAATTAAGTATAAACTATTTTATTCTCTGCTGAATAGCTCAATGGCTCAATAATTGGACCCAGGAGGTCAAAATAGATGAGGTGAAATCTATCAAGAGCTCAGTCAATAGCAGAGTCCTACATGACTTACTACTGGGGCCACTGCTTTTTGGCAACTATTTCCCCTGAGGTGGAAGCAAACAGTGAAGGTTTATGGCTGACTAACTTTGCAGTTGATTGCAATCTTGAGGTTATCATTGACATACATGCGGATGCTAGGGTTATTCAAGAAGACCTATCTATGACTAAAAAATGGTGGTAAAGCCATGATATTTAAATCAATTGTAAGGATTGATAATTGTACGCTTTGTAAAGTCAACCATCATGGATAATTGACATGTTGTTAATATGACCCCAACGGTCAACCCAGTGATGATCAGTTGCCTTATCTTCAATCTCCACATGGTAAGAGTAGTGAGGAAATCCTTTTGTGCTGCACAAGTTATAAGTAAGAGCATGTCAGCCAGGTCCAAAGAGATTGTCATCACACTGTAGTCTGCCCTTATAACAACAATCATAAAGTACAATGCTCCCTTCAGTATGTATCTGATCAGGCATTTGCAGAAAGTACAACTACCTCAAAGTTTAAATATATGAAGAATACAAGGTGTAACAAATCTGTCTTAAGTAAAGGACCTTAAAGACATTTCTCTCCACTCAGTCTGATATACATTTTTGAGTGGTGTTATGATTGGATTACAAGGCATCTGCAAACATCCAAGTTATGAATCTCCTGCATATACAGTAACAGAGATATAATCTCTACGAACCAGAATTTTGTCTGTGACTTAAACAAAACATGCTGGAGAGACAGATGTGTCCCCCACAAACTGAACTTCCTATGAACAGGCTTCAAAGCCACGTGAAGCTGATTTTGTATATCACAAAATTTAAGCATAACCTAGAGCAATTTACAGTGATTTGTAAATTTACACTGGGACTGTCACACATTTCCATTTTGGACAGAAGTACCTTATGACTGCCCACCTCTCAATGTCCATTTTGTAAACAGAACATTATTATTATTTCAAGAAGACTTATCTAGGTTTAGAAAGGCCCACCTGGGTCATTAACCTGGTAAAAAAATATATGAATGTAGAACACCATAAATTGTAGTGTCTGCATGTAGTGATTCATATGAACAGCCACCAAGTGTCATTGTTAAAATGAAGAGAAAATGAGATGATAATATTGTGGAAACAAGCCAAGCCACATGACAAACATCTAAACCAGGCAGAATGATATCTGGCTGAACACACATCAATATAATGAATACAACAATAGCAAATATTTTATATGCTCAATCACTACAGCCTGGGACATATGAGAATGTAATATATGCTGCCCTAACTGTATTATATGTGTACAACTGTATGCATCACCTACATACAGTTAGTACAAATCAGTAGCCTGCAAAATACAAACCTCCTGATAATACTTGCTGATTATGAAGTGTTGAAAAGAATTGTCAATCTGCACAAGTGTCAGCAAACGTAAGCTACAAGTGTGTTGTTACAACAGCACCCAAGGTGTTGTAGGCAGATGCAATTCCAATGTATTAATGAAGGGCATGCCACACAGTCTGCAAATACTGAAGCAGCAGACACCCTATTGGCCTTTGAACAAGCAAGCTATGCATAACTGATCAGTCATTAGGAAACATCACCACATATACAGCCACACAAACAAGTACACCAAACCATGCTTTACAAGTCAAGGCACTAAGACTAGAATGCAAAACATCCACCTTGAGATATGTGTGATAGATATGCCATCCAAACTGTTATTTAGTTTTCGGAGTACATTTCAAAAATAGTGTGATGAAAATGGTTTAATGCTACATGATATTTCAATATTTTTGGGTTTAAATCACAGTTTGAAGTACAGCTATGGTGTAAATATTTCACTTAACTTACTGAAGCATGTGGGGTATTTATGCACTCTAAGCAAAATGCACAATAATGTGAAAAATACAGGCCCTTAACAAGGATCAGATGCCTTACATTTAAAAAACAGAAAAAGTAATCAACATACCCCTCCCCTTCTGCTGCTCCTTAATCCTGCGCATTCTCTCGATGCACAGAGCATGATTCCGGGTCCTGTCTTCATCACTTAAAAAAGAAAAGAGCAATTATGATTGATGTATTCCTCAAATAACAGTGAAATATAGTGGCAGCTGGTGACTTCAAATCAAAGGGGGGCTGCAGGAGATAGCTGGATGGGTGAGACCAATGGGAAGGGTGTGGCCAACTCGAAAGGGGCGGGGCTATGCCCAAAACCACAAAAACTGGAACTTTAATTAAATACGCTGCCCTGGGTGCCAAACCATCATTATGAGAGTCCAATCAAAACAAAATGAAGTGTAGAAGAAAAAAATATATTTCAATGCATTGGCTGCATGACAGCTTTCTTAATATCTAGATGGAAGCAAAAAGGTTGTGAGGCATGAAAAAATAAATTACATTTTAAATACATTACTGGAATGCCAGTCAAAGTCAAGTATAAGAAAAATAAGCAGCACTCAACTCAAACCACTTCTCCTTGCACTGCAGTTCTAATTATAATTTATAGTCAGCTTTATTAAAGTACCAAGTAACATGCTGAAAGTAGCAATCTCTGTGATACCCCACTTGTAAAAATGTTTCTTATCCAAAAAAGACCTGCTGCCTGACAACAACTATTTACTTATTTCATGGGGAAAACATGATCAAAGTAATAAATGAACAGAAAACAAGAAACAAGCTCAAGATAAATTGCTTAAAGGATTACTGCACAGGTTATGGACCACACATGATAGATTGGCATTCTGTTTAGTTTACGAGTAGTCTGCAAAGATGACCAAGTCCCCAACAAAGGTAATGAGCTTCTTAAAATACTGCACTCCTGTCCTTTATTACAAATACTGTCATATGCATTTCAATACCCAGGGCTTATACATTATCTAGTTATGTAAGTATTCTCTGCATGGTAACAACAAAAAGGCTTTCAATGTTGATAATTCTTTAACAGTATGCTTATTAAAACTTACTTGCATCTTCCAATCTCAGAGAAGCTTACCTGATGGTCACAAAATCATTGCTACTTAAACACAGAGCAATGGGCACTTTATGAATAATAAGAAGCATAAATCAACAGTATAAAAATATGACAGAAAACCAAAACATTCTGCAAAATCAAGCAAGGACAGATGAAAAGCCACTGTAGTACTTGTGTCTACCTTGGATGATACTCTGCACACTTACACTGCATGTCACTCTGTGTGTCCCCTTTAATAAAACAAGTTCTCATGTATGTGAACCAGTATAGGTTAAAAAAAAACCCTCACATTTACACCCTATAGATACAATAAAACAGATCACTTGGTAGCAGTGTGGTCACAACTAGCAGGTGTCAGACAATGGCTGTGTCTCTAGATAAACATCATTAACTTAGACAAAAGTCTGCACACTGTTTATTAACTCACTTTCAAATAAATTGTTATTTTGCTGCTAATCGATGGGATTGTGGAAATGGGTTTCTAGATTAGGTGTGTTCACTTTTACTGAAACAATACTTAATGATATATGAGGAATTTGGCATGTGCTTGTGTGTGCAAACAGCTTATTTAGAAAAACTTTAACTGAACAATCTGAACAATGAAATAAATATTGTTTCCTCCATGTAGTTAAGCATTGCGGAATCTAAAGAAAACATAATACGAGGTAAAAGAGCAAGTTATTCCAAGTTGCAACGACCAAAAAAAAAAGTGATATGCTGAGTTTCTAGATTGGCAGCGGTACCTCTAAACTCTCCTGTTGTGTGTGGGAGGTGACGTGTGGCAAATTTCAGCTACCTGTGGAAAAAAATCAGCTATGCCTTTAACATAATGTGGCAGAACACTTTACTATGAAATCTGCATTTATTCCCGTTATCTATAAAAACAAGATCCTGTAATACAAATAGCAACACCTTTCATTTTTCTCCGTACATGCCATTAGCTTAGAGCATAAAAAAAATTTATTACACAGCATTTCTCGTGGTTTACAGTAAATACATAATATTCTGTAGCTATTAACCAAAGGCGTGATTGGCACTATGCTCTAAATATATGCAAACACTCACACTCTGAGATTTGTTTTGAAGTATAAGTGCACTCATACCATTGTACTTTTTAATCTTTTAGGCGCTTTCCACATTAACATTACTTAATCAGTGCATCAAGAAAAAGAAAGCCTATCAAAACTGTAGAAATGTTCTGAGCACATCTGAGCACAACTGTTCAAGTTAAGCTAAGTATATCAGGAACATGCAATAATTGGGTGCATGCACACACACACACACACACACACACACACACACACACACACACACACACACATACATGTGCAAATCTGCCCTGTAATCCTCTCTGCCGACAAGCATTGGTATGCACTGAGCCCTGTAATCCTCTCTGCCGATGAGCAAGTGCTTGTGATTGGTCCAGCGCACCTTAACTTAGATATCCATTGAGCGATTGGTCCAGCCTGCTGCTGCTGCAGCCCAGAGTGCCTCCAGTCTGTGACGTCACCACTGCACAGACTGCCAGGCATCTCAGGACAGAGATGCCTTTCCCCCTATCTAGACTGCTGAGAAAGCAGTCTGAGAGCATGTGCTCATGTGCTGAGTACTTCTGGAAATTAAGGGAACATGTTGTTTTTGTAATGTTTGTTTTTGTGTTTCTTTACTTTTTTTTTTTTTTCCTAGGTGGGAGGGCTGTAGTCATGCAGTCCTATAGCACGAGCCACCCCTGGTGAAATACAGTTCTCAGAAACATTTCTAGACAATTTATTTCTGCAGAACATTAGACAATCACCATATACATTTTTCAACGTTACATACATGTTTTAACATTGCTGAACATAGTTGAACACAGATTAGAAGATTAGCTTCATTAACTAAGGATGACCACAAGGCGTTCTTTAGTTACATCCATAACATAAAAGGAAAGGCCCAGATTTGTGCTGAACTGGTAGTTAAAGATACCACATATACTCAGCCTATGGACATAGCTAACCTGTTGGCTGACAGGTTCTGTGAAAACTTCACACCCCTGTCCTCACCATCCGTACCCCATGACATCTCTACTACCTCTCCCCTACCTTGTATTTCTAAAGAGCAGGTCATAAACTCCTTTTCTAAGGCCAAAACCACAGCATCTATGGGACCTGATAACATCCCAGGCTGTCCCCAACATGGGTTCCAACAAGAATTAGCAACACCATTGGGTAAACTTTCAATCATATAATAAAACCAAGCCAACAGCTCCAAGTATGCTCCAAGTTTAATAAAGGAAAGTAAAGTAAAACCAAGGTATGTGCTTTCAGCTGTAACTCCAGCCTTCATCAGACAAAGTAACACCACAATACATTTCCTTATATACAAACTACACTATTACTTAATTAATCAATTAAATTATTAACATATTAAACAATTAAAATGCATCATTAAAACCATTTATCTATTGTATGACTTAATTTTTAAAACACTGGTAACAGAAATTGTTTCATTCAACCCTGGGAGTTTTCCAGCATTTAAATAAGTTTGTCATCAGTATTCTCTGACCTCTAATGTAATTTTCCATGGACCTCCCCTAGGACCTACTTTTACCTGTTCCAAAACAACAAAACCAAAGCTATGCCCTTGTTTTTTTTTTCTATGTGTTTGTAAAGTGCATTAGTGTTCTTTGATTTACTGATATCATAGAGATGCTCATATATGTGCTGTTTAATTTTCCGTTCAGTTTTTCCTATGTAATAAGAAGAATAATCTAAGCACTTAGTTGCATATACAACTCCCTTAGTATTACAATTAAAATAACCTGGAATATAAATAGTCATTCCACCACATTCCAGAATATTAACACACTGACTGCACATATTGCACTTTCTCATTTTCCCCTTTACCTTGTTACCAGGGTGAGAGTTAATATTACACCAGTCTTTTAAATTATTATCTCTCTTATATACTACATTAGGGCAACTTCCCAAGACAGTATTTAATTCTTTGTCTCCCATAATAAGAGACCAGTTTTTACACATAATGTGAAAAATATTATCACTATCATTCGTATAAGTTGAAATAAAATGTAATCTCTCCCTTGAACCACTAATCAGGTCCATATTGGTGTTATAAGATGTCACATTATCATTATTTGAATTCATAGGTGTCACATTATCATTGACACTACCCCCTCCCTCATAGTCATATGCTACATTCATACCATATCTCAATAAAGGCATATATATGCCACACAGTTTTTTGTCGACCACCTCTTTAGTTATTTTATCAATAAAATATTCTGGATAGTCTGTATTACGAAACATTCTCCCTATAAACCTACATTCCACCTTGAAATAATTCACATCTGTCACCATCATGGCTGATTGTACCATCTGGCCCTTTATGACTGCTTTCTTTACACGATGTCGGTGATTGCTGGAAAAATGCAAAAATTTATTAGAGTATGTTTTCTTCCTGAATATATTAGACTTTAGACATCTCTGTTCATGATCTTTACAAATGAACACATCTAAATAGGAAATTTGTTCAATTCCAATTTCATGTGAAAAGACCAAAAAGTCAGTACTCTGATTTATAAACTGTATAAATTCTGTTATTTTCTCCATTGGACCATTCCAAATGAAAAATAAATCATCCAAAAATTGGCTGTATAACTTAACATAAGCCATATATTCAGAAGGGAACAGATATCTTTCTGCCAAGACAGCCAGGACTACATTAGCATATAAGGGGCCCACAGGGGACCCCATTGCTACTCCTTTGACTTGTTTAAAGTAATGACCGTCATGAAAAATGTAATTATTAGATGACGCAATTTCCAACAAATGTGACAAAGTATTGGTATTCTGTTGACCAACTGTGACCAAATCAGTAAAAAATTCTGTAAACCATTCAATTCCTAGTTGCTGTGGGATACATGTAAATACATCTTTGACATCAACTGTGATGAATACTAAATCATCAATTCCCATCATAGATGTCCCCACATTATTTACTTTTGTTAGAAAATCCCACGAATCACAACATGAATAATTTAAGCTAAATATTTTTTCTTTCAACTTTATATCAACATATTTTGCTATAAAATATGTCTTGGAACAGCCTGCATCCACTATAGAACCTAATGGAGGATTATTTAAATACTTATGTATTTTTGGTGTTCCAAATATTGTCACCACCTTAGGGTTTTCCACATACATATATTTGTAAACTTCACTAGTTATTTGGTCCTGTGTCAACAAGTCTTCCAAAAATGATCTATTCTTGAATAAGAAATATTAATCTCATTCAATGAGACTTCCACATATGCATCCTCATATAAAACCTGTAGCATCAGTTGATTATAATCAATTACATTTATCACAACTAAACCTCCACCCTTATCGGGCTGCATAAAACGGAGGTCACTTCTACTTCGTAAATCATCCACCATTTTCTTTTGTGTTACATCTAAGTTACCATTTTCTAATGTTAGTTTTTATTTTAATAAATAACTAAAGTAAAGCTCACATATCTCTTCAAAAAGTCTTAACACTGGATGTAAACTAGGGCTAAAAGTACTTGGTATATGATATGGATTAATAGCAGGTGTAGGTGTCCCCTGAAACAACAAACCCAGGTTCATTTTCCTAGTATACAGCTTTAAATCAGTTATTAAGTCAGTAACTTTCACTCATCTGTTTGGCACAAATGTCAAACCTTTACAGAAAATATCTGCATATTTACTGCCAAAGTTAAATGAGCTATAATCATAAATTTTAAAGTCCCCAGCTTCATTTGTAACAAGTTGGTAAGTTACATTTCCAGTCTGTTCAACTACCATCTCTAACGAAAGTCCCTCCATGAAAAGGAAGCTGTTCTCTGTTTGTTCCTGTTGTATGGAGCCACTGCTGCACTGCCCCATGTGGGGTAGTTCATATTTTTGTTCCTAAGTCATTCTGATATCTGTAGCTGACTGTCTTCTAAAGGGACAGACTGTTGATTTTCAGATAATCCATTTACATTCACAGCAGCACCTTCATTTTCACCATGAATGCCTTCAGATGCTTCTTCCTCACTGCTAGACTGACCATGTGGTGGTTTAGGGTACGTCCTACCTTTGGAATAATCCAACTGGTCTCTTTGCATCTTACGGGTTTTTCTTTCTGACACCAATTTACTGTAATTATCAACTTGGGTAAAAATCTCCTGGTATTGAGTCTGGCAGGCAATAAATGCATTATCCTGCTTAATTTTATTGTCTAAAGCGATAATTTGTTGATTTAACTCTTCCATTTTGAATGAGTTATGTTTAGTTAACACTTCCAGGAGCTCGCACCCCTGACAATCAAACATTTGGATTAGCTCTCTGTGTAGTGTACTGTTCTCCACCAAGCCTGTCAGATACTTCCAATACTGCAGACCCTTCGGTATTTGCTTTCGTTTGATACATTCATTAAAGTACACATTTTCATGCATTGGTTTCCTATGCTGCAATACCAAGTCATGAAAGCCACCCAGCGTATTACTAATGGTAGGTAAATTGATAGTCATATGCCTTACCCCACCATCAGTTTGATTCAGCCATTGCTGTAAGTCCAAGTTAAAATCAACAGTTCCAATATTCAAGTTAGAAGATATATTACCAGGACATGGTTGGTACTGCTCCTGTCCTGGTGGAATAATTTCCAGGCTTTCTTCACTGTCTGTTCTTTGCCTCACAGTTTATTGAGTTAACATCCCATTACCGACAACACTATTTCTACTCAGTTGTTGGATCAACTGGGTTAAGTTAACAACAGATTGTTGTAATAAATCAAACTCCATTCTGATTACTGGGTTAAGTTAACAACAGATTGTTGTAATAAATCAAACTCCATTCTGGTTACACCTGGAACTGCATCCTGTGAGCTGCCAGTAGCCATACTATAAGCAAAACAAGATACAACTAATAAAACCAAAAGAGCAACTAATATAACGAAAAAAGAGCAGGTCATAAACTCCTTTTCTAAGGCCAAAACCACAGCATCTATGGGACCTGATAATATCCCAGGCTGTGTCCTACATGGGCTCCAACAAGAATTAGCAATGCCATTGGGTAATCTTTCAGTGATAATCTAAGTACCTGCTTTGTCCCAGGTGAATGGAAAACAGCAACCATTATTCCCTTGCACAAAGGTGTTGCTCATACCTCTCAACTGTCCCAAATTCCTCTGTGTTTGCTGAGTTTTGGGATCCAAATAATGGGGTGCCATGATTCCCGAGTGGCACCCCTTCATTTCCGGTTTATTCACAATTGTATTTTCATGTTTTTAACTTTCCCGCATGTGCTGACGTCATCACGTGCGCAATGACGTCAGCACCACCAGCCTGTCGGAATGCTCCATGCACGTACGTTACACATATTTCCGGCTCTGGTTCAAATGCTTTTGCGAGCAGGAGTTACAGAGCTGGAAAGGTGTTATGCGACTCAAGGAGTGTAGGGATTTTATTTCCAAGAAGCTCGCTGTGAATGGATGTAATGAAGAAGGGGGATTTTATTTACAAGAAGCTCGCTGTGAATGGATGTAATGAAGAAGGGGGATTTTATTTACAAGAAGCTCGCTGTGTACCTGTGTTCAGTTTAAAGAAGAAGCTCAGAGATTTGAGTTACGAGGAATGTGGGGAGTTTATTAATGAACAAGCTTGTTTGCCTTTTATTTAGAGGTAAGTGGTGTGTGTGTGTGTTTGTCAGCTGTGCTGCTAGTCCAAGAATAGTTTTGTTATGAATTTAAGTCCGAGGCCAAAAGAACTGTGTAATTGTGATTTTGTTTGCAATTTAATTAAGCTGCTGGAGTGGGACCAATGTGTGTATTTTTTATCTGCTAGTCTGTGCTGCAAGTCCGAGAACCAGCACAGCAGATAAAATAAAATCGGACTTTCATGCACATAGTTTTGGGTGGGAAGTGGGAACTGTGTGTATCAAAGCCCGATTTTATTTTATCTGCTGTGCCAGTGTATCTTATCTGCTGTTGCTGTCTGAGCAAACTTATTTTTGTTGAGAAAGTAAGTCTGGGGCTGAAAGAATTGTGTGCATTTTATTTTACAAATTAGTAACTCATTTTTGGGAATTGAAGTTATGAACAAATAAATGGTGAGTAGTATAATTCCATGTAGGATGCAGGCAGAACTCACCTTGTGTGGAAAGGAGACTTTGTTTGCTGACTATAGAGCCAGGGAGCGTCAAAAATCTGAATAGATTCAGCTCAGGAAGAGGAGATGAGAGGTAAGTCTACAGAATGAGTATTTTCTGGGTGATGGCAAGGGTGGTATACAGGAGAGACTTCTGAAGGTACTTACATAGAATGCAGGATGAATGGGATATCCAATGAAACGGGAAAACATTAATTAAGAGACTGAATAGAAAAAGTAGAGATGTGATGTTATTTCAATAAACAAAGGCGAAACAAAAGAAAGCATGGAAGCTAGGGAAACGATGGTCTATTTATGGATATAGTACCATGGCAGGTAGAAGGACATGGACTGCAATGATTCGGGTTAGGAAAAGTTTATGAGCAAAAGTTTGTAATGTTCCAAAAAATTCCACTAGGAGATGGGTAATAGTGTGAATAGAGAATTTTGGGAAGAAATGAAAGATTTGTTACATTTGCAGTCCTAGTGATGATTCTCCCAGTTCTTCGGGGAATTTCATGAGGTAAGATTTAGAACTGCTAGGAGAGATGAGTTTGAAATCATTGGAGGGGATTTCAATCTGACTGTAGATTCCCTGTGGGATAAAAAAATAAAGAAGTACAGAGAAGACCAGGAAAGCACAGAAGGCGGTGGCAGGATGGGAGAATGATGAGGGATGGGGGGATATATGGAGGAGGATGGAGAAATTAAAGAGGAAATATTCTCTCTGTTTCTCTCTCTCTCTCTCTCTCTCTCTCTCTCTCTTGATGGGAAGAAAAACAGGGAGGTAGATTAGATAGGTAAATTCTTACAGGGGAAATAACATGTATGGTTAATAAAGTGGAAATAGGAGATAGGAATCTGTTGAATCATGCTTTAGTGAGGCTGTAGGTTAAAATAAAGGAAGATGGAGGAGATGAAAAATGGTGGAAGTTGAAACTCGGTTTTGGAATGGTAGAGAAAGAAGAATAAAGGGTGAAAGTATGTTGCAGGAGGGGGGAGGTGCTGGGGCTGAATTCAATAAATGAAGTAGGAAAGGCAGGCACATGATGGGCTGCTGTTAAATGTGCCTGGAAAGGTCAGATTTCATTTAATGTATTTTAGAGAAGGCAGGAGATGGAATGATTGGAAGTATTTATGAGGGAACAAAATATAAAGACAAACAATGGAGAGAGAAACTAAAGTAGCAGAGATAGGACTGGTATTATAGTGATGGGTACATGGGGGAAAATTGGGAAGGCTTTTGGCATGGAAGCTGTACAAGATGAAGCAGAGCTAGAGTATAGAAGGGCTGAGAGGGAATGCTAGTGCAGAGATATATGAAAAAAGGCATGAAAGAGGCAATATGGAGCTTCTATAATAAAATATATCAGGCTAGGGACCCATGGAAACACAACAAAGACTGAATGAGAGGAAGAAAAACACTAGGGGAAGCCTTCACAACTACTGTTGCTTATTGAAAGAAACAGGTTGCATAGTGAATGCTCATCATGCTGCCATGGTTACTCGCACCAATAATCCGATTCTCCAGTATAGGTATAGACCTGTAACTGCAAATGGCATCAGAATTTTTAAATACAAACCAGCCATGCTAAAGGTAAAGTTAAAATACATACTGGCTGCCTGACAAAGGAAATGAGTAGGGCAGTAAGTGGGCAGAAGTTGTGCATAAATAGACTGACTCACAACCTGGGTTGGGAGGGCAATTGTATTATGTGCCCCACTATAGCAACAAATGACAACCAGCAACGTTTTTCACAAAATAAGCAACTGAGATGCAGTTTCAGATGAGCTGGTATGTAGGGAAGAATACTAAATGGCTATGGATTGGAGAATTGTTTTGTTACAATGAGGAATATATACACACTCATACTCAACACACATCTGGTGTTAGTTGTTTGTATAAATGTACTTTAGTTGCTGCTTAGTAATAAGCTTTTACCTTGTATTTGCTAAAACACTGAACATTTATTATATATCTACACACTGCCATTCTCTTTGTACCATTCCTTTCATACTTTGGTCTTTTGCAGTTATTTTTTATTCTGCTGTCTTTTCTTGCTGCTTCTTTCTATTAATGCAGTCACCCACTTTCGTTGTTGCATTTGCCCATATTCTCTTTCCTTTGCTTTCCATTCTTTTAGTTTATCCATTCATTCGCTTGGCTCCTATCTTCTCAGAAATATCCTTTTCCAGATTCCACTCTGTTTTTGTATGGATGCAATCCTTTTATTCTGGTGATAAGTCCCTTCTACAATATATAAAATGTAAAAATAAAATCCAAATAATCATTGTATTAGTAAAGCAGTATGCACACATTAGTGTTTATGGTAAATGGGGTGAAATAGCCAGGTAATGGGACATTGGAATGGCTGCAGGGGGACTCTGGTGCCATATTTTTGGTTGTCTGTTCTTCAGTTTGCATTTGAACGTTGGTATCCCAGAATTCCACTGGAGTGGGTGGGGTTACATAATTATATATGCACATTATATGTTAATCAGCACACAGATTTGTACCTATTTTTCATAGACCTTGTCCAGATTTTTGATGTTTCCAGGTTGAGAGGTATGGTGTTGCTTCCACTAATGCACAAAACTATAGACCTATTAGCCTGTCTAGCTTTATCTGCAAGGCCATGGAGCGAATCATCATGGACCTTATCAATAAAGCTACAGGTAATCTCCAAATACTTGACCCTGATCAGTATGGATTTCACAAAGGGAGATCATGCCTATTAAACCTGGTGGACTTCTTTGAGACAGTTAGCAAGGCCCTGGATGAGGGGAAATCTGTGCATACACTCTACCTAGACTTAGCCAAAGCTTTTGACACTGACTCACACTCAGCCATCATTGACAAACTCACCAGCTAGGTATCAACCCTTATATCATTAGATGGGTCACTAACTGGCTCACTGATAGAATACACATAGATAAAATAGGGGAATCCACCTCCAGCAGTAGAGCTGTAACCAGTGGTGTTCCACAGGGATCAGCCCTGGGACCTCTACTGTTCGGAATCTATTTTTCTGAAGTACAAGCAAAAACTAAAGGTCTGTGGCTGACAAAGTTTGCTGATGACTGCAAACTGGGAGCGGTCATAGAATATCCAAATGATGTCAACATCCTACAAGAGGGTCTTACACAAACAAATGATTGGTGCCAAAGTCATGGCTTTAAACTCAATGCAAAAAAGTGTATTATCATCCCTTTTGGTAAGACTGATGTTCCTGTTAACTACTACATCAATAGCAACACCCTAAGTATGCACTCAGTAGTGAGAGACCTGGGCACACAGGTTGACAGCAACCTTACATTTGATCATCATGTTTCCACAGTGATAAGAAGGACATTCTATATTGCTCATCTCATAAGTAAGGGCATTGTCTCCAGAAAAAAAAGAAACTAAAGTAGCAGTGGTGTATAACTTGGCATAGTTGCCAATTCAACCTGAGGGGGGTGGTGCAGTGAAGCTATTTATGCCATCCTGTAAGAGGTTATAATCTGCTTTGGAGAAGATTTTTTAGTTTAGTTGCTGCTAGGAGGGTCAGATATGTGACAGTTACTTTGAATGAGATTTATTTGTGGTCAGATCTCACGGGGAAGATCTCACAGTGGGCATGCTATAGTGGTCCTCCATACTGGTAAGCACCATATCCAGGATGTTGTCACCCCTTATGGGGGTGTCAACCAGCTGGTCTAGGGCATTGGAGTTAATTAAGTCAAGGAACCTTTGGGCAAGTGATTTTGAGCATGAGTAATTTACCCAGTCAATGGCTGGATAGTTAAATTCACCCAAAACCATGGTGTTTGCATGTATCTTGATAGACTCAAATAGATCCAGATAGGCAGAGGTGTATTCCTGATTCATGGAGGAGGTCCTGTAGCTGGCAATGACTTGAATAGGTGTCCTACCAGCAGTTAATTGCACCTGAAGAATCTTCAGAGTGTCGTACCGTTTAACCAATCTGGAGGTGTATTTATCTTTAATGAATATTGATATACCGCCTCCTTTGGTTTTCATGCCTTCAGTTTGTGGTCTGAACATGTGGAAGGAGGAGTAACCCAATATGGCTGGGGTGCTCTCCACCACCTTGAACCAGGTCTCTGTGACTGCACAAATGTCTGTGTCTCCCAAGGTGAGGACTACTTCCAGTGAGTGCAGTTTCATGTTAAGACTCCTAGTGTTTAGCAACATAACCTTGAAGTTGTTTTTAGATGGAGTTTTTACACTAGGAATTTTGTTCTTGAGACACTGCCTAAGAAAGACACTATGGGGTTGGAAAGAGCCATAATCAGTAGCCAAAATCCCAGAGTTGACAGATGAAGACCATCTCTGGCAAAGCACTGAGGTCTGACAATCATGTCATCCCAGCCTGACAGATACTGGATCTCCTGAGAATGACACCAGAAACTAAGCCAATTATGGAAGTCAAAAATTTTATGTTTGTAGTGAGTCATTATCCTAGGTGAAAACAAAATGCTGCTTAAGGCTAGGGGCATACCTGCCTGAGGCACATAATCCGAGATCTCAGTCATGTCTGTCTTCATATAGTCCAGAAAGGTACATCTCAAGTCATTCACACCAGATGGGCTATTATAGAGTCATAAACTACCTGTTGTTGAGAGAGTTAAGTAAATGTATGATATGGCAGATCCTAGCACCTGACAGACATCTGACCGTGATATTTTCCTTATCCAGTCTGGAGAGAGGGACATCTGCGTTTCTCATGATGGAATCACCTATGACTAATATGCTTGGCTTTATGTTTTGCCTTAAGGGCTTGACAGGTGAGACACTGGTGTGTGAGCATTACGTATATTGTGTTCTGTAGAAGATGTATTATACATAGTGTGCTTGTGTTTGGGAGGTCTCTGGTGTTTAGGTATACTTCTGATGATGACCTCCACATATGTAGGTATGAGTGATTTGTGTTTGGGTGGAGTAGGAGGTGAGGTGGGCATGCTGATAACTCACTCATTGTCATATGTACTGGCTGGTGTGTGAGAGAGCATGGATTCAAGAGTCTTAATATAGTTGCATCTCTCACATGTTGAGTTTGTGTGGACTAGGAGTAGAGATTCCTCTGTCATTGTCCATGTTGGTGTGAATGACCAGAGATGCACCTCCCTGGACTACATGAAAATAGACATGGAAGAGTTCTCCGATCTTGTAGCCCAGACAGGTATGACCCTAGCCCTGAGTAGCATCCTGCCATTGCCCAGAATGATACTGCAGTACAAGGACAAAATGATTGACTTCAACAATTGGCTAAGCTTCTAGTGTCATTCTAAGGGGATCCAGTATCTGTCTGCCTGGGACGACATGGCCGACAGACCAAGATGCTTTGCCAGAGATGGCCTGCACCTGTCACCCCTGGAATTCTGGATACTAACTAAGGGTCTTGCCACCCCTATAGCACCTTTTTTAGGCAAGGTACAAATGACAAATTCACCACCATAACAGGAACAGGCAAGCGAAAACTGAGAAAAATCTACCAAAACAACAGAGGCCTCCAAAGCAGACACCCAAGCAACCGCCACCTCAAGACATAGCACATGCAACACATAGTTCACAAAGTCAGTGTGCTAAACAGTCACAGCCCTTAAGCCAAACAGCATGCCAGACACACTTGTAATAGGTGACTCCATAGTCAGACACACTGACGTCCCGCTCACCAGACTGAACAAGGAAAAGGTCACAGTAAGCTGCCTGTCGGGAGCTAGAATCCGCCACATAACACAAGCACTCAGGTCACTCCACAGCAAGTACAAATATGACTCAGTCATTGTACATGCCGGTGTGAACGACCTGAGACGTACCTCCCTGGACTACATGAAAAGAGACATAGAGGAGCTCTCTGATTATGTAGCCCAGTTCGGTATGACCCTGACCCTGAGCAGCATCTTACCCTCACCAAGAATGATGCCACAGTACAAAGACAAAATGATCAGTTTTAACAATTGGCTTAAATACTGGTGTCATTCAAAGGGGATCCAATGTCTGTCTGCTTGGGATGACATGCTCGACAAGCGATGCTGCTTCACAAGGGATGGCTTGCACCTGTCACCCCTGGGCTTCCAGATATTGGCCAAGGCTCTTGCCACCCCCATAGTACCTTTTTTAGGCAAAGCTCAAATGACAAACCTGCCTCCCTAGAAAACACAAGTGGAAAAAAAATAAGAGTAATGCTGCTCAATGCCAGAAGTCTAAACCTCAAGATGCATGCCCTCGAAGCCCTCCTCAGTATGGAGAACATCGATGTCTGTGCAGTGACTGAAACCTGGTTCAAGGCTCCTGAGAGCACCCCAGCACTATCAGGTTTTACCTCATATCATGCTTTATGGCCCCAAAACTTGGACTGAACCACAAAAGGAGGGGGGAGTATCCATATTCATCAAAGATACCCACACCTCCAGGTTAGTGGCAACGCACGAAGCATCGGAGACCATCCAGGTGCAACTAACCATAGGCAAAACTGCCTTACAATTTGTAGCATGCTACAGACCACCCTCTCAAACTTAGGAAACCCACACAGCCTTCCTGAAGACACTGGAGATTAGGAATGTCTCTCCAAATACCATCATATTGGGAGACTTCAACTACCCAAACATAGACTGGGTACATTACTCAAGCCCAAACACCCTAGCCCAAAGGTTCCTAGAATTCATAAACTCAAATGCGATGGAACAACTAGTCACCATTCCCACAAGAGGAGACAATATACTAGACCTGATCATCACAAACATGGGGACAAAATGCTCCTCACCGGAAGTATATCCCTCATTGGTAAGATCAGACCATAAATTAATCTCACTGGAAATCCACATCCCGCCCCCACGCCCTGCACAAAAGACCACATTGAAGAACTTCTCAAAAGCCAACTTCACACTTCTTAAGACTGAAGTGGTATCCTTCAAGGTCCCTGGGACAGTGGAAACCACAACCTACACTGCTGAATCCTTTGCAAATGCCTTTTACGGGCACCTTCAAGAATGCATGGATCATGCAATCCCAAATAAAACCAAGACCCATTCCGCCAAAGGCAGGCTCCCAGTCTGGTGGACCCCAGCCATAAACAAACTTTACAACAGAAGGAGGAAGCTACTGCATGACAGAGCAAAATCCCTAAATGGGAAGGCATCTCTGATCAGTACTAGCAAAAAACTACGATCATTCATAAAATCATCCAAGGCCAACTTTGAGAGAAAAATCGCAAAAGACACAAAAGACAATCACAAGGCCTTCTTTAGCTATGTTAGAAACTTGGTGGAAACTCCCAGATATGCTCAGAGTTAGTCCAAAATGACAATAAATACACTGAACCCACTGACATTGCCAACATTTTGGCAGATAGGTTCAGTGCAAATTTCTCCTCCCCCTCCCCCCCAAAAGGAGAAATAACTATCCCAGCAGAGTGTAGCCTACCTAACATCTCAGATACCCAGGTGAGAGCTGCCCTCTCTAAAGCTAAAAACACAGCATCAGTGGGACCGGACGGTGTCCCGGGCTGTGTGCTACATGAACTCCAAGAGGAACTAAACCCAAACATAAGGCTGCTGTTTAATCTTAGCCTTACTACAGGATACGTACCCAAAGAGTGGTGTATGGCAACAGTGGTCCCACTTCACAAAGGCAGTGCTTCTACGGACCCTGGAAATTACTGCCCCATAAGCTTGATGAGCCTGGTCTGCAAAGCTATGGAGAGGATCATTATGGAACTCATAAACAAAGACATTGGGGACCTACAGACACTGGATCCTACCTAATTTGGCTTTGTCAAGGGCAGATCCTGCCTTTTGAACTTGGTCGACTTTTTTGAAACCTTCACCAAAGCCATTGATGAAGGTAAGGCAGTTCACACAGCCTACCTTGACCTTGCAAAAGCCTTTGACACAATACCACACTCGGGCATCATAGACAAACTCACCAGCTTAAATGTAAACCCATATGTCACGAGATGGGTTGCAAACTAGCTCAAGGACAGAACCCACAGGGTCAGAGTTGCTGGAGCTATGTCAGACTCTAAGCCAGTCACAAGCGGTGTCCCACAGGGCTCAGTCTTGGGACCCCTCTTGTTTGGCAATTATTTTTCCGAGGTACAGGCAAACATAGGAGGATTGTGGCTGACAAAGTTTGCAGATGACTGCAAACTGGGCGCCATAATTGATACTCCAGCAGACACAAACATCCTTCAGAGAGGACTCATAGAAACGGATAATTGGTGCCAGAGCCATGGCCTTAAGCTTAACGGCAAAAAATGTATAGTCATACCCTTTGGGAAAAACAAGGTACCCACAAATTACCACATAGGTGGTAATCCATTAAGTACGGAAGAGGTAATCAGGAACCTAGGGACCCAGGTTGACAGTAACCTCTAATTTGACAATCACATCGCCAAAGTGGTTAGGAAGACCTTCTATATTGCCCACCTTATCATGAAGGGTTTCACATCTAGATCAAGAGAGGTCATTGTGCCCCTGTACTCATCTCTTATTAGGCCAATGATTGAGTACAATGCCCCATTTGGGATGTATCTTACCCGACACCTGCAGCAGTTGGAAAGACCCCAAAAGTTCCTCACCAAGAGGATAAAGGCAGTCATATGCTGCCCAACTGAAAAAACTCCAGCTCTATTCAGTCGCATACCGCCTACTCAGAGGTGACCTGTGCCTAACGTACAAGGCCATGTCCAATCCAGAATTAATGGACATGCTCCACCTCAAAAATCCAAATTCATCAGAGCCACGAGAGCAAGAGACTTAAACCTCAACACAGAAATAAATAGGATGTGCTGGAGGGACAGATTCATAACCCAGAGGCTCCCTACACTCTGGAACAGAATCCCAGTCCATGTTAGGCAGAGCCCCTCACTAACTCTATTCAAGAGAAGTCTTGACGAGTGGATGAAAGATAGTAGGTTTACCCCAGGGGTCATCTCTGTGTCACTACTAGACAGAGGCACAGTAAACTAAACCCTAAATGGGCGTAGTATTCTCATCCTAAGGGGTGGTGAAAGCCACACACACTCTGGCTAGGCTTATAAATGCCCTAGGGCAGATAGCCTAGTACGAACCTATGAACCTATGAACCTATAAATCTCAAAATGCACTTGAGGCACTCCTTAAAATGAAGAACATCGATATCTGTGCAGTGACTGAGACCTGGTTCAAGTCTGTAGAGAGCACCCCTGCATTACCAGGCTATAACTCATACCATACTTTTTGGCCATCTAACCTGGACCAGAACACCAAAGGCGGAGGTGTGTCCATATTCATTAAGGATATCCACACCTCCAGGCTAGTTGCCCAGCATAATGCATACGAGGTTATCCAAGTACAACTAGCTCTGGGCAAAACTGCAATCCAAATTGTAGCTTGCTACAGATCCCCCTCCATTCCCCAGGATTCCCACTCCTCTTTTCTTGATATGCTGGAAAATATTAGGGTTCAACCAAACACCCTAATAATGGATGATTTCAACTACCCCACCATTAACTGGGAAAACTACTCATGTTCCAACTCCTTTGCTCAACGCTTTCAGAAATTCATAAATTCCAATGCCCTGGATCAACTTATCCACACCCCCACCAGGGGCAACAATATCTAAACCTAGTCATTACCAACATGAGTGACTGGTGTTCCATACCTGAAGTTAGCTCCTCATTGGTTAGATCCGACCATAAGCTAATCACCCTAGATATCCTCATTCCGTCCCCATCCACCACTAAGGAAACTATGGTAAAAAATTTCTCCAAAGCCAACTTCATGCTTCGTAAGACAGAAGTGGCAAACTTCATGACGCCCATGCAGATGGACAATACAGTTATGACTGCTGAATACCACACAAATGCACTCTATAAGCACTTACAGGAGTGCATGGATCGTGCTATCCTGAACAGAACCAAGACACTATCCTCCAGAAAAGGAAACCAATCTGATGGTCCCCTGCAAGAAACAAACTCTACAACAGAAGGAAGAAACTGTTGCAAAAGAGAGTAAAATCCCATGAGTGGAGGAGCTCCCTGGTCAGCCTCAGGAAGAATCTGATATCCCTTATAAGATCCTCCAAAGCTAGCTACAAAAACAAAATCACCACTGATTCTAAGAGCAGCCACAAAGCATTCTATAGCTATGTCAAGAATCTCAATGGAAACACCCAGATCTGCTCTGAGTTGCAGCACAATGGCATGAAAATTACAGAACCAACTGATATTGCCAACATCCTGGCAGATAGGTTCAGTGCTAACTTTACCCCCCTCTCACCCCCTAAAGGGCCCATATCTATACAGGAAGAATGCAGAGTTCCTGTAATCACATCTATGCAGGTAAAAGCTGCAGTCTCTAAAACCAAAAACACAGCTTCCATGGGACTGGACAACATCCCAGGCTGCATTTTACATGAACTTCAGAACGAACTAGCTCCTCACCTAAGCACCAATTTCAGTCATAGTCTCATGTCAGGCTTTGGGCCCACTGAATGGCACACAGCAACTGTTATCCCGTTCCACAAAGGGAGAGCCACCACTGATCCTGGGAACTATTGCCCTATTAGCCTGATGAGCCTGATGGAACTTATCATCGTGGAACTCATAAACAAAGACATTGGTAACCTCCAAACTCTAGACTCCACCCAGTTCCGGTTTGTGAAAGGCAGATCATGCTTTCTGAACCTGATTGACTTTTTTGAGGCAGTCACTAAAGCCATAGATGAGGGTAAGGTAGTTCACACAGCCTATCTTGACCTCACCAAGGCTTTCAACACCATCCCCCATACTGGAATTATAGCTAAACTCACTAAACTAGGTATAAATCCCTACATCACAAGATGGGTTGCCAACTAGTTCACTGACAGAACCCACACTGTTAAAGTTGCAGATTCCAAATCTGACTTTAAACCAGTGACAAGTGGAGTACCACAGGGTTCAGTCCTGGGACCTCTCCTGTTTGGTATCTACTTCTCTGAAGTACAGGCTAACACAGAAGGCCTCTGGCTAATGAAGTTCACAGATGACTGCAAACTAGGAGCCATAGTCGAGTCCCCAAATGATGTGGAAATCCTACAGAAGGGCATCACTGAGACAGATGCCTAGTGTCAGAGGCATGGCCTCAAGCTCAATGCCAAAAAGTGCATTGTCATCCCCTTTGGTAAAAACTCTGTACCCATGAACTACCACATAAACGGCAGTCTACTTAATGCCAAATGTGTGATAAGAGACCTTGGGACTCAGGTGGGCAGTAGTCTCTCCTTTGAAAATCACATCACCACAGTAGTCAAGAAATCCTTCTATGTGGCACACCTCATCACAAAATGGTTCTCATCCAGGAAAAAAGAGGTCATTGTTCCCCTCTACTCAGCACTCATTAGACCCATTATAGAGTACGACACCCCTTTTGGAATGTACCTCACAAGACATCTGCAGCAGCTGGAAAGGCCACAGAAATACTTCACAAAGAGGATTACTGGCCGCAAACAGATTCCCTACACTGATTGTTTAAAAAAACTCCATCTTTACTCTGTGGCATATCGCCTACTCCAGAGAGATCTCTGACTAACATATAAAGCTATGTTAAACTCCAGAGCTGTTGGACATGCTACACCTAAAGAAATCCCAATCCCTCCAAGATACATGCTCTAGGGACCTAAACCTTGTCACCATAATAAACACGACATGCTGGAGGGATAAATTCCTGTTCCAGAGACTTCCTATACTCTGGAACAAGCTACCCACCTATGTCAAGCAAAGTTCCTCATTAGCACTCTTCAAGAAAAATCTTGATGAGTGGATGAAAAATAGGAAATACACCCCAGGGATCACTTCTGTGGCTCTGCTCAACAGGGGCACAGGAAATTAACTTTCTTGGGTGGCGTAAGCCAGGAAACCTTGTTGGCTAGGCTTACTTAGGCCCTTGGGCTGATAGCCTAGTACCTACCCATGAACCTATAAACCTATGAGAGTTGTTGGTGAACATGCAGTTTTTAAACTGCCTCAGGATGCCCATGTTGACCAAGCTGACTGGAGAAACTGAAATTGTCTGTCTATAGTGTTAGGTAAATTTATATGGTCAGGAAAAGAGGTCACACTAAAGAATGGTGAGTGGGTGAGAGGTGTGTTGGTATCTCTGAGGCTAGGTTTAGTGTACCACATGACAGTAGTGTAGGGTTACAGAAAACCTCTAAAGGACCACAAGCAAAGTGTTAAGGGAACATTTAACAAGCAAAACATTGGCATCTATAACAACCAATGGTAACCTCTACTACACAGCAGTGCATGATGGTGCACTGCATGCAAACAAGCACAAACGTGGGGCTTAAATAAAACAAAAAATAACCCTTTTAACTCAAACTAGCCAATAAGGATGCTCTCTCTGAGCTCTAGTCCAATCACCCCAAATTAGTTGGGACCCAGACAGCATTCTCCTCCAATAAGGGTGCAGAAGGGCCTTCACCAATAAGGATGGCTTGAATTTCATGCTTGGAAGTTACAAAACAGATCCAGAAACAGCAAACCTGGAACTGGGCTATGTTAGAGCTGAACTAGTATAGCATTCAGTGCAATGTGGCAAAAAACAGTTCAGACAATTTAAGCAGAGAGTAGAATGCAAATACAAATTCAAAGTGCAATATAAGAGCAAAAATGGGTACTTAGGTTAGCTGGAAGCAACGGATGTGTCAGATCTTTCAGTATCTCAGTGATGAGCTGGTTTTAATACTTGAGTGATACCAAACAGTCTAGATTCAGCAAGTCTGTATCTGGCCTATGGTATAAAATGCAGAAGTACTTGAAAGTCAAACTGCATAAAATCACAGTCACAACAGCAAAAACAGTTTAAATAAAACAGCAATTCACCAGCGATTCCCAGCTTAGAAGTGTGTAGACCGTACTCTCCCTCCACAAGAGTCTAGACCAGAAAACCTCCTAATGTAATACAACTAGTTTTGGAGCTCAAATGCTTAAGTCAGAACTAAGACATTTCAGAATAGCAGACACAATAGACCTTCAACCAGCAATTTCCAGCTTAAAAGGGTGTAGGCTATCCTCTCCTGCCACAAGAGTTTAGACCACAAATGCTCCTAATGTAAAATAACTGGTTTACAACCCAAGTGCTTAAACTGGAACAAATGAACAGCTATAATTCTAATTTCTGTAGGAATGCTCAGCTATACATAGAATAGTGACACTTACTATAGGGATCCATGGGCTGTGTCCACTCCCTGGCAACCCTCTGATGAAGCTCATGTGTGTCAGTCCAATGCAGGTCATCATAGTGGAGACAAACCTGCACCCCAGTGCTGTAGATGCTTTTGCCTTTAGTGCTTCCTCACAATGTGGTTCCAGATGTCTATCATATCAAAGTTCTTTCACTGGCCTGGCTCTCAGCCAATGCTCCACCCCAGCATAGGCAGCCAGCATCTGGATAGTCCCCTTCTCAGTCATGTTGGGTGCATGGATGCATCTCAATCTCCTCAAAATAGCCATCTTGATCATTCAATGGAAAATGTAAGATAAAAGCAAATTCTGAAAAACTCTCACTGAGAACCCATTCAATTCACAAATAATAATGGTCTGAGCTGTAAATGTATCAAAAGCTATATTTGAAAGTGGCACCGATGTCGTGTAATCATATCATTGGAAGATAACTAACGTGCCACGCATGCTACCATTTACTAATATTGATTGGGTATTTTTGCAGTACACTTTGGTGTTAAGCCTCATGTGACCAGTTTATGCAGCAGTATGCAAATGGGATTTCAAAACCTAGAATTTAAAGGAATATCATTAACTATGTATGGCACAAATGGTACATAAAGATGGTTGAGCATTAAGTGCTCTTGCTTTCATTAATTTGGATTGAGAGGTACATTGGTAAGTGGTAGCATTTCTGTTTTGGTCAATATTACATCTGTTAAATTTTACTCATTCTCAAACGTACCTGTTTAAATTGATGCTTATCGAAAACCTGTGCTTTAACAGAAATTGCTGTAAGTTACTGTAATGATGTTTGATTGAATTTATGCATTCAGGTGTTACTGTTTTCATTAATTGATTTCATTCTCATGTGCAGTTGTATAGATAGATTTACACTGCAAACGTGAACAGTACATAAAACCAGATTTACAGGTCATCCTTATTTCTTACTGGTAATTCCTTACACTCTGTGGTGTAACTACAGAAACCTACTGATTCTGACATTATACGTATGTGCTATGTTCTTTGTATGTTATCAATGTTTTTGTTTGATGGTTCTTAACCACAGCCTTAAAACTATATTCACTTACTGCTGTGGATATTTCTTTGTTGATGTTTCTTAAGAAAAGTCTCAATTTGCAAAGGATCAGCATTGTCAGAGGCCAGCCTACGGATCCTGAGGCTCTCCAGTGCTTTCTGTAATGTCTTCAATTTTTTTTTCTGTAGTATTTTCATGTAAAATAGATGCAGAGTCCTGTGGCTTGAGGCTGTTGTCTTTGGACCTCAATTCATCAGATACTTAGTGTAAGGGGTTATAATCCCGCACACAGCCTCAAAAGGAATTGTAAGTTCTGTTTATTTTACAAATGTAATGTATGCAGGCATTTTTGTTACTTTTCATATGTCCCATTAGTATTTCTCACAGTCAGTGTTTTATAAACTTTTGCACTGCACAGGAATGCATAATGTTTATGTTGACGTGTGCTGTTCACAGAATCATCTGCATAACAGGGCTCACATAGGAATATGACCATGTGCGTATCATTATCTTTCAGAAGGCCAACAATCCTCTGGGTGACAATTTCTCCCCACAGGGAAATAACATAATACTCAATGCTCTCTGACAACATGTATGGTGACTCCTTGGCTATTCTGGGAATTCAGTTTGGAGAAATGAGATCTGGACTGACCTCATCAATTTGATAAATGCAGTTGGAGGTCACAAAAAATCCCATGACACTTGTTGATGACACTGCTAAGACATGATTCTCTGTGCAGCCAATAGGTTAAGATGATATGAGCAATCAAAAGATGCCACTGGTGGTGGACCACCACTGTCCCCCCAATGTCATCATAATACCCTTGCCCTTTCTGCATACAGCAATAGGGGAGCAATACATACCCAGGGTGGGACAGAAGATGGAGTTCCAAGCCAAAATATATGTCTTTCTTTCCATAACATGGCTAAGTGTAGAGACAATCACTGAATATTGTTGTCACATGTATATTCACGTATTATCATTTTTGATTTAGAGCAGTGGATTTGAGCCATACACACAGATCAACACAGGATGATAATGATGATGATGATGAGTGCAGGTTTAATGGCATGTAGTCATACCACTACAGCACAGACAGAAAAATCCAACCAGCATATATGATGCTGTCTGCATTAATATTCATAGGTCCATCTACTTCTGGACAACACCAGGAAATGGCAGGTGAGTATTCCCATACTGTTACTGTGACCAGTACCTGTTTTTGCCTAAGCCTCATGTCATGGTACTGCTGTTTACTGTCATACTGATATTTCACTAACATTGTACACTGTAGATACGTCCAGTGGGGGGCCCAAGCCATACAAGTGCAAGTGCATACAGACCATGTATGTTACTGCAATAGATTCATAGTTTGCATCAATGTGTAGCACACATGTGATACATGACATTAGTGTCACTATTTTTCAACATAGGGTAGTCTGGGCTACATGCACAATGTCCATCATGTGAGTATCTGCAACCCCTGCTGCTGTGTTGTATACCTCGTGCTGCCAGTATTGTTTTGGCTAAATACATGCCTGAGTTGTTCTTCTTTTTACTTTCCCACTACAGGATCAGCAGCAGAGGCCCCAAACTCTCCACAGTAGAAGTCTGTCAGCGGTATGTTATTAACTATGTTTCATATGTGTCATTGCTCTTACTCCTGTTGTTGTCCTCCATTAATACTGTGTCCTTCTTACCATTCCTAGACCAGACTGCATCAACCTCATCAACTGCACAAACAAGTGGTATGTTTGTGTCATACCCTCTGTATGTTTTAACTGTGTTCAAATAATTAATGGTGGCAATAAAGTGATCAGTAATGCTGATTTTTTTCACTACAATACTTGAAGTTCACCCCTCATTAGTAGCACTGTCTTCCCAGGAGGAGTTAGGTGTGTGTTTTGTTTGTATTCATCACAGATGTTCTGTATGTTGGCTATGTAACCTAATTGTATACCCCATATTATGTATATTCTGTGAACCACACTTAGAGAAGACCTCATGTAAAGTCATGAGTATTTGTAACATTGCAGTCAGATGATATACACATACACACACACACACACACACAAATATATATATATATATATATATATATATATATATATATATATATATATATATATACATATATATATATATGTGTGTGTTATACGTCTTTGATAATATCCACCATGTGATGTATGCACATTGTCCTAATCTGTGCCATCTGTCTCTTCTTTTAGCACATCAGCTATCTGTATCCTCCATTAGCCCATCCAGTGATCATGTGGGATCTGATGTGTCTCACCATGCTATCATGGTCTCTAGCACACAGGTCACTGGCGTATTGACAGAGTCCATCCAAGATGCTGATAGTGATGTTGCTGCAGCTGTAGCCTTAGATGTGGAGGGAAACTCATCTGGCCTTTCTGAGAATGATGGGACATTGGATGGTAAACAGGATGAGGCTGGTGAACAACAGACCCTATTTGAGACTGCTGCTGATTGTGATGGTTCCCTCACAGCACCTTGATACCAAGCATCATAATAGATTTAGGCACGCAGATGGTGTGAATGGCCAGGTGTTAGAGGGTGTCTGCCTATCCTACAGGCAAATAAACCTTCCCAGCAATGTCATGGATCTGACATCTGTGCACTTCCCCGTGCCATAGTTTATGTTGCACACCAGTTAGATGTGTTGTATTAAGGACAGGAGCACAGAAGCAGTCAGGTAATGGCAGCATTAGCTGCTCAAAATAATAGTATGTTAGCTGTGGCTCAGTCAGTAGAAACTCTGGCCTTTACCCAACTATGGCAGTACCATAGTGCAAGTAGAGTTCTGTGTGCTCTGACTGCATTTAGCCGATTGTAACATGGGAGAGACAGCCCACCTGTAAGCAGAACCACCATTGCCCAGCGAGCATTAGTGTCTATGCTTCAACGTCCACACACTTCCATTGCTGACTCATCTGATATGGTCCTGCCAGTCACAACAAAACCTTCAGCTTGCAGTCATGCTCCTTCACCTCAACATAGTGTTGTCACCTCATCAGTTTCCTCTGTGGAGCAACCTGGGCCAAGTGTTTTTATACATGGTAGGAGCAGAGTAGACCATTATGTGAGCTGTCAGCATATCACCCTAGACTGCATTTGTGTGAGTCCAACAGTTCATAAATATAGCTGCCTCTATGCATTACACTACTAGTTTATTGTGATATATGTTTCTGGAGATATTAAAAATTTTACATTATGTCCTGTTTCGTTTCTCTTTTTTCATGTTATTATATTGTACAGATAAGAATGTGTTGCACTGATGTGTGTTCCCTATTGTTTTCCATACACTTACAACAATCTGTGTGTGTATCCATACCTGTGTCACTTATGCCCTGAGGTGATGATTCCTTTTCTAACAGATTTTTATATGTTCATAATGTTATATATTATGCTTATGGTTTTATTTCTGACACTCAGCATGTACATCTACTAGGTAATTGCCATTAGATGTAATCTGTGCTGCTGTAATGGGGCAGCACCTGAACATCAGTTATTAATCTCTGTACTTCTGTACATGTAACTTGTCATGACTCAAAGCTGTGGGTCAGACACTGATGTGTTGCCTGGGCCTTCACTCGTGGTTTCACCTTACATTGACTATGCTTGTGTTTTCTGCCAAATACATCCTCCTGCTACTTCACTGACACCTCTGGGATGTCATATTCATACAACTAAGGTTCTTGGGGTAGTTCACACACACACACACACACACAGACACACACACACACACACACACACACACACACACACACACACACACACACACACACACACACACACCTGCAGCTGAAAGACCATCACATGCTCTAGTTAGCATGTCATGCAGCATGGCGCACACCATTATCATTTGTGCTGCTTTCTCTGGTGTGTTTTGTAGTGCACCCCCAGATGTATACAGACATCAGAACCTCACTTTCAGTACATCAAACGCACCCTTTGTAGAGATTTTGGTTGTTGCTGTATTGTAGGCATCCTGTCTAGGGTTTGATGGTTCATGGTACTTGTCATTAACCACAGCTGAAGTGGATAACCATAGTCACCTGTTATGGAGAATAAAAACACATTTGTTGAGCATGGATATTGTTGTGAGGGGTATACCTGGTTTATGAGTCCTCTGTGTTCCTGTACTTACCTAGTAATAGTCCTTCAGGTATTTCACCTTGCTGGAATGCAGTTCAGTACACTTTCTGTCCATATGGCAGTATCATGGACACTTCCAGTGTGTGTTGCCAAAATGTTTGTTATGCTGCTATCTGCTGCACACAAGACCTGGCAGTTGATGGATGGGCAGCCCTTTCTGTTTGTGTAGCTGTCTGTTTCAGGAGGTACTTGTGCCTTCATAGGTACATGGGTACTGGTGTCTTAATAGGTATATGTGTGCAATTTATTGCACTGAGTATATGGTGGAAGTTTCCAGTGATATGAAACTTGTGCATTTCAATTCTCTGCTCCATGAGGGTGGATAGAAAGTGCATTTATTTATCAACATTGTTGCATATTGCTTTGATGTATTTTGCCAGGATATATCTGGTAGCTGACTGTGACACTCACACAACATCCCCATGTGCATCTTGAATATCCCAGATGCAGGTACACCGAGGTGGAGACACACTGATTTTAAGTGTGATGGGGTTTCCCTGCAGTATTTACACAGATGTGTAAGGCACACATTGCATACAACATGCACAAGTTGTCTGTCTATCCAGTAACTGTCACTAATTTGCTAGTCTGACAACTGGTTTAGTAGCAGTCTTGCTCTGATTCTAGCTGGCTGTCTTCTAGACTACACAGCCACAGCCTCACTTATGGCTTGCATCATTGTATCCTGTTGCAGTTCATTAACTGAAGGTTGCATTTTTAATTTTTTCTCTTTTTTTGTATTGCTACATAATTCTGCAAAATCTGTAGAAGTAAACTTTATTTCTTGAGGTCCATAAAGTACACCAAGGATTTCAGAAACAAAGTCAGCATAGCAGTTTGTTGCATTTAATTTGCGTTGGGTGCACACAATGTGTTTAGGAATCACAGGGGTGTGTGTGGCTTCTGTAATTATCCTATTCTGAATAGCTAAGTAGCCCATGAACCTTCAGGGTGTCTTCTGAAATTGTATCCTTAGCAGGTGTTCTGAAATCTTCCTTCAGTGTGCTGTGCTGTCTGCAAATAGCTTCCATGACCATTATGGAATGTGGTCCCTTATGTTTTGCTGTAGATGAGCACTGCGAATTCTGCTGAATGATCATGGTGAGAATTTCAAAAGAGGAATCAGACTATGCCAAAACACTTTTGGGCAGCTTTGCAGCAGTTCTACCCAAGGCAAGTTCAACCTATTTGGCCCTAAGGAAGTCCTAAGGGAGCCCTGCACTTGGCTATGACTGTGTCATGATGCCTTAAGTGGCCCAGAGATTTACCTGAGGGACACTATAGCTAAGTGATAGGCATTTTCCCACTGGTTGTCTTGCTCCTGTACTAGACAATAGTCTTATTAATGGAAAGAGCTTCAGCTTCACATTTCTTACATTGCTGACAGTATTAGGTGCTCATACTCCTATATGGTTAGTTGTTTTTGAGTGCTTAACATGGATTTCAACTCAAAACAGGTAAGATTAACCATCTGATTTTATGTATTGCCCCAGTTACTGTCTCAAAAGATAGTAAGGCCAGGCTTAATATAAAGACTGCAGAGCAGTACCGTGGCTTCTTTGGCTTATTTTGCTGACATGTGATTTATGATTGGTTGCTTATCTATATGTCACAAAACAGAATTGTGAAATAGTAAGCATAATCAATAACAGTGTGATGTGAGATAATTAATGATTTCCAAGACTTATGACAGAACCTTACCAGTTCATCAGTATAGTAGCATACTTCTCAGTGCAAGAAATCTAGACAAATCCTAAAATATTGGGGGGAACAAAGGCCCACAAATTGAGACATATTTTAAGTTTTGTTCTTATACACTTAGAAAGTTGATAGAATAACACGATTTGTGTTAGCATGCATTTTCTGAAAAATATGAGGTCTGACACTCAAATGTATTGCATTATTTAGTGACTTCAATCCTCACTGAGTTGCCAAAAAAATACAAACTTTATGAGGATCAGATCAAAAACTTGAGACAAAAGTCTGGACATTTGAAAGGTATTTATTATAGAGAAAAGCTGCTGCAGTCACAAATGGGATCAAAATAATCATATAGGAATTAAGTATTATAGATTTGTGTTAAGCAGTGGAAGGCAGAGGTAGATAGAAAAATGATTCACATACAAAATCCAGGTGAATGCAAAACATTAAAGCTAGGAAACAGTTGAACCAGACTGAGGAAGAGTTGTAGGCAGAAGTGTATTACAAAAAGCTGATGTAACTGTGCTGGTTTTTGCATGTTCTTCCTATATCCATATGGATCTCCTTAAGACATTTTAATTTCCTTCCTCCTGCCAAAACATGATGCTTATTGACTATTCTAAATTATTTGTACATACAATCCTTATTGTTGTCCCTGTGACCTGTGATATAGCTGGCAAACATCTGCATACCTTCGTCTACTTGTTCAATTTAACTAATAATTAAATAAACAGAAATACACTTTCTGAAATAATTAAAAGTGGTGTAGTTTGTGAGCAATGCTGTTGTTAAGGAGAGGGTAAGATTCTTGCTATTATTATTTGCTGATCATTCTGGAGAAACACATTGACTGTAACAAGCTATGAGAATTAATTAGGTAAAGAACTCCAACCATTCAGAGCAAGTCTAGGAAATGAATGAAAGCCCATAAAGAAAGAAATGGGAAAAATAAGCTGAGAATGTATAATGGAGGATAAAAATTGTTCATGTTTTTGCTCCTCAGTCTTCCCACCAACATTAAGCCCAGTTCCACTGACTCATTTGCCCAAGAACATCGGTATGAGAGTCCAGAGTGAGGGACTGTGATGAATCTGAAACTTTTACCAGGTTTCATATTTCAAAATGAGCCTCTTCTTAATGGTGTCATCTGTCTGGTATTATATACGGCACCTCCCAAAGATACTGGATTGTGTAAAATACATAACGTACATAAATATTTTATTTATTTATGTGAACCATTTTCAGACTCACCATACAAAAATACAATTAAAGAAACAATAAACTTCAATCAATATGAATGCAGCAGTGGTAATGTAAGAGCTAGCATGTAGAGAGAGAGATATATAAGTAAAGATAACATAAAGTATAAATGAGCACAATTATAAGCTGATGTGATACAGGAATTTACTCAGTAAAATAAGTAAGATGAGTACCACTGCACCATACAGTATAATGTTTTATGAGAAAATAATATGAAAAGAACAAAGTACTTAAAGCATGCACCACTACTGGGCATGAGATGTGAAAAAGAGAAGCAATGAATCAAACAAAGGGAAGAAGGGAAAACAAAGCGAGAGAGAGAGGGACAGAAAAGAAAAAAATTAAAAAAAGAAATGCTGTGGGACAGACAAGGGGAAGCATGCAGCTATCTCATATCTAGGTTGAAGAATTCTAGGCAGTATAACAGGAATTTTGGAACATGTTTGCTGGTAAGGGTACATCTACTCGATGAAGCTCCATGCAGACACAAGGCTTCCATAAAGGCAGGCCACATATATATATATAGTGTGTCTCGGTGGACTAAACAGATACCAACAGGAACTAGTGGAGATATTGGATCTGGTGGTAATCCAGGAATAATTCTTTAAAACACGTCGTATGACAAAATATAAGGTTAACCATAAACAAATTGCTTGATTTCTATTATGCAGTGATAGCATACATTCCAGACATAGACTTTTGTCCAAGAAGGCAGTATGGAGGGAGGATTTGTGTACTAGGTGGTGGATCAGCTGAGGGGCCACACTAAAGTGGTCCAAAGTGGACCATGCTGGTGCTAAGGCTGGCCTGGCTGCAACTATATATGGTACTTGGTACCTTGGACAACTAATGGTGGAAAGCTGAACTGCCTGCAGCAGTGAATCTCAAATACAGGTTTAGCTGCATAGCTATTGTTGTGAAGGCACTGGGGATGGACAAAGACCATGCATATGCACAGCTATACAGTGTATGAGTCCTCCACAAATTTCACTGGATATGGCTCTATTAGTTCAAAATATTTAAAATAAAGGATATTCCCTGGTGGACTAGTACCTCTGCATGCTGGTTCTGGTCTGTTGACATTAGTAATGTATGCATGATATACATGTAATTCATTGTTCCATGATACATGTGATGAGGCTGTGCATGGCAGACTGTTGACCATGTAGATTTACTTCTATGGTCGCTCTGGTTCTACACTGTTTGAAGTACACAGGCTGTCCTACAGGTGGAACTGTGGCACCAGACAAAGCCTCAGCAGGGGTCAAGGTATACCAAAATGAGTAATGAAAGTCATTACCATATAATGTGGCAGAATATTATTACCCACTCCCAGTGTAGTGGGAATTCCATGCAGTTCCTTCTATTGCATTACAGGATAATGTTTTTCACATACCCCCCACCAGATGGCATTATGCCTGGGGAAGGAATGTAAATCACAGTAGAGGTAGCAAAGCAGGAGGGTGGAAGCTTGGTTAAGCTATCCCAAGCTCCTTGGAATGTGGCCCCATTTTTTGGAATAAACATTGTACTGGAATTTATTAAATAGGCTCTCTTCATCAAATGAGCATAGACTAAAAGCAATCTAAAATATATCAGAATAGGAAATTCCAATAATGTGCTTTTCTGCAGCTCTCTGTTGGGCCACAGTGAGTTAGCTCATGCCCTCATTTAGAGCAGCAGGATAATGAGCTGCCATTAAGTTACTGCCTGGTAGTTAACTGAAGCTGTCAATCAAATTGTGTATTCTGTATGGTCACACTAACCGAGTGATGTGATGTTACTGTGTGTGTGTGTGTGTGTGTGTGTGTGTGTGTGTGTGTGTGTGTGTGTGTGTGTGTGTGTGTGTGTGTGTGTGTTTCTATGTGTACATTGGTTATAACAGATTATTTCTGTCTAAATCTTTGAAAACACAATACTTTCATGTGTTTATTTATTAACTTTATTTTTAGTAATTGGGTAGACTTTCTTGAAATAACCTTTGATTCTATTTTTTACAAGGTTGACTTATAGGAATGACCATAGATACAAAATACTGTTATAAAGTATGTATATAAAATGGGAAGTCTTTTAGAAGTACTGAGAAGAAAACAATAAATCATTTAAGACCAGCCAAGATAATTCTACATGAATCACATTCACAGAGACATACGTTATATAAACCAGATGACAAAGAAATGAGAATAAGCACAAGTTGTAACTTAATGACAGCTCACTGAGATGCAAAATCATATAAGAGAATAATAAACTTCATGCAGTAATTAGAGCTGGACAGGCATGTGTTGTCTGTAGCTGTCTGGTTGAGCTGCTGATAAAGAAGTGCTTCAAAAGAGTGGCAATTAGGTGGAAGAAATTTAGTTTGCCAGGTAGAAGTATTTGTACATATACACCTGCCTGGTTGTTAACTCAAGGCATTTGAGATATTAAATGGCTAATTAAGTCAGAAAATATGAGGTAATGTGGAAGCTGAAGTAATGCAGTGAAGGAGAGTAGAACATTAAGATGAGCAGAAATCAGATGCTTTTGTTTGGTGTGGATAATTTTACCAGTTATTCACCCCCAAGCAACCAGTGGAAATCAGTTCTGGTTTGGTTTCCTATACGTAGTGTTTGGAAATCGGGTAAGTTTGTTAATTAACTTGGACATCGTTATCAGGTAATTACATTTTGTCTGCTAATGTAAGGTGGGTGCCAAGGTTAGATTTATAGAGGTTCTTTATGTGCTTGTGGCTTTGTGGCATAGTTGTAGGGCTTGCTTAGCTGTTTTTTTTTTTGGGGGGGGGTCTTCTTGTTGTTTGGTTATGGGATGCTAGCATGGTACAGAATAATTTCATCTGTCCAGCTGGTGCAGAATGCCACAGGGTGTGGTCTGGTTGATCAAGATTCAGGAGAAGGTATTTCTTGGCGATGTTAAGCATTAAAATGAAGATGGCACATGAAAGACAAATATATGAGATACAAATATTAAAAAGATCTTACACCAAAGTCTATATTTTAAGTGAGCAGCTGCTTGCAGACAATCATGGAATCATTCTGGCTCATGTGTGGAGAGCGAACCTTCATCACTGCTTGAGTTGAGTGGCGCTGTGTTGGGAAGGTCCTTGTCGTTTGAAAGCAGGTTTCAAGCGGTATGACATTTCTGAGTCATGTCATGCAACAAATAACTAACTAAATAAATAATATAGAGCATACCTCTCAACTATTCAGATTTCAACAGTTATCCAAACCTGCTTCACATCTTGCCATGTAACTAAAAAAAAATTGTAGATTTCTGGCAAATCTCTGAGGATTGAAGTCACTGAATAACTTCATACATTTGAGTGTCAGACTTCACGTCCTTTAGAAAACAAATCCTGTTAATTTAGCATCTTTCTAAGTTTATAAAAGCAATATTTAAAATCTGTCCCCATTTTGGGCCTTTCCCCCATGATTTTAAGTTTTGACCAGATTTCTTGTACTAAGATATTAAGATATACCTTTGGTTTCCAAATTACAAGGAAGCAATTGAATTTGCCTTTCGGGGTGGGTTGGGGGCAGAGGTTTCAGTCAATAAGTTTGTTACTTCATGGTGCAAGGAAAGTTAAAAAAAGCTGTAATAAGAGGCATTTGTACTGATCATCTGTCCTGATTGGCAGGGATGTCCCTAATTGGCTCAAATGTCTCTAGCTGATAGCACTAATACATTGAAGTGTCTCTGTTTGTCACTGATTATATATGGTTGTGTCACTATTTCTGATAACATTTATCTCTCATTATTGAGACCTAGTGGGGAGGTAGCAAGGGCAGGAGGCTGACCTTTGTTGGTTTAAAACACCAGTATTACAATAAGGTAATTTCATCACTAGGCAATGCTAACTCAGGTTTATGTTAAAAATTTTAATCATCCTGTGATCTGCTAGTGATGGTAACATATTAAAAGGTGATCAAATTAGGTCATTCTCTTTCACAAACAGTGTGGTAGGTTCTAAGGTCACCAGAAGGTAAGTGAAGTCCAAAGTGTGTAGGGGCCAATAAAATTGATTTAGATTAAATTTCTTCAGGTCTCAATGGCAGGCAGATCAATGGATACATAGAGACATTGTGTGCACAATTCAACATGTCAGTGGGAGGTTGGGTAGTTCAAGGGGTCATTTGTCAAAGGAATAACCATGTCTTTTACTTGTGCATGATGGTGGATGTCAATGCCTTCAAGGACCACTGAGCAAGCATTCTAGCTCAGGTAGAGGCATTGTTCCAGGAGGCGTTAGTCCTGGAGGTGGTGCCATCGATGTCCACAGCTGCAGTGGTGGCTAATGAGGTGCAGTCTGTGGATGTGGTCCAGAGATGTTGATGAAAGACGAAGACTGACTGGCCAGAGGAAGTTCAGGAGGGAAGTAGGGGAGCTCATTGAAAAGGGTACAACAATGATCCACTCTCAATGGAGCCAGTACTGTCAACTCCCCAAACACCTGCAGGTAACATTTTACCATTTTTTTTCTGAAGGGGTGACAGTTGAGGATTGGTCTGGTAGTAGGTTGTCAGGGTTTTTACAGGAGCTAAGTGTTGCTGATGGGCTGAGGTTGCAGAAACTTAGTAGAAAACAAAATGGTCAGTAGTGTACACTGGATGCATTACGTGAAGTGTTGGGGGATCAACATGACAGTTTCATAGGGACAAATCAAGCTGAGTGAGAGCCAGCTATTTCAGGTTTGTGTGTAAGGGAAGTTGAGAATGTGCAGGGCTCTGTAGTGGATCTGCTTACGTCAGGTATTGCAATGGCAGCAGCAGGATCAGGCGCATTTCTGATGTCACATACCTCCCTATCAATTAAGATTTGGTGTGGGGAATATATTGGTATTTTGAGTTAACTGACACATATGGAGCTCAATGTTTGTTGGAAGCACAACCACCAAATAGTAAGGATTTAGATGCAGGTTTTGGCAGCATTAAGGAAGATGAAATCAAGGGTGTTTAGAGCAATAGCGTGGGGCAACTAGGTCCTTGGCTTTGTGTATATGATAGCAGGAATTGTGGAAAAGGATACATCACAAGCTTTGCCACTACTGGCATGTCTTCTTATGACTGAGGGGGGCAATACTTGGTTATGGTATGACCAAAAGCTTAGGAAGCTTAAGGCAGTTCATAAGTCCATTAGACGTGAAGGTGAATAAAAAAAATGGTATCTGACATTCATTTAATGTAGATAAATGTACATGCTTATCTTGTTTTTCTCACTGTTGTTCAGTTTGTGAGGGATACCACTCAGCATCTGCTTGCTGGAAAATGGATCAGTCTGCTGCCAATAGGCAGCTGGATAGGGAGATTGGGTTAGGCAAAGTGGGTCAGAGGAGTGGGGAAATTTTCATGTTTCAAGAGGTAACATGACTTTCTGGGTTTTTTCAGGGAGACTGCCAGTCACATTCTCCAATTAAAGTAGATGCATTGAGTAGGTCATTGTATTTGTATACAGAAAGTAGTGTTACAGAGGAATTAATTATGACTGCTGAGCATTATTTTTAGTATTCATTCAGGAGGCAAAGGGAGTTAAGTCATTCCAGCCAATTTGAAATCTATTTCTGGCAAGTTAGTTGCTGCACTTGCTTTGGCTGAAAAGTAGGTAGCAGCAGGTAGGGTTTTATGCCCATGTGTGAGGCCACCATTTCCTAGTTTTTGCATTTCATCATTAGGGCTTGTTCTTAAAAAGGCAGTGGGTGAATTTTGGTTGATTTACCATCTGACTTTCCCCGTGGGTGGATCTGTGAATGACATAATTGAAAAAAGAGATGTTAGGCTTCAGTACACATCTTTGGATGATGCAGCCAAGCTCTTCAGGAGTTTTGAGGATCCTTAGTTGACTAAATTAGTCATTGAGTTGGCCTTTAGATTGCAGCCCATCAGTGAAGCAGATTGTCTGTGGCTGGGTATATTTTTGGTGGACAAGTTTTACTTTGATATGGCCTTCCCATGTGCTGTGCAATTGCTTGTGCAATGTTTGAGAAGTCTAGCTCAGCATTACATCAGTTATGGCAGCAGAGATCAGTGGAGCAGCGAGCGATACATTATTTGGATAATATTTTGTTGGTGGGAGATGATGAACTGGGGCAGCTTTGGCCATGTGTGGGTTTGTTGAACTGCGTGGGCAAGCAGGTGCTGTTGGCAGTGAGCAAAGTAGAAGGGCCTAGCAAAAGTATGAAGGTTTTAGGTTTGAAGATAGATGGAGCATAGTTTATTTTGTTTTCTAGTTGACAAGGTTTGTAAATTGTGAGAGAAGCTGTTGTTATTCATGAGCAAGGACAAGGGAAGAGTTAAAGAGGTCATGGAGATGTTAGGTTTGCTTAATTTTGCATGCAGACCTATAAGGCCAGGCAGGATATTTGGTCAGCTTTTAGTGAATCTGCTGTGGGGAAGAAGGTGTAATCGCCACTGGGTCAGAGTTACTAATGAGGTGAAGAATGATATCTGGGTGTAGTTATAATTTTTGGAGGATTATAATGGGTGGCTTTGTGGCTTTTTGTCAAAAGGAGGGGATAAAAGCAGATGTGCTATGTTTATTTAAAGGTGTACAGGTATGGCAGCAGTTTTTGGAAGTAGTGGCCAGCTGGATGGCCAATGGTGTGGTGGAAGAATTTGGCCGTTTTAGGATTGGTGCCAATCTGGGCATCACTGGTGGTTTGGCAGAAGGAATTAAAGGATAACAACGTGTTTTTTTTTGCTTTTTTCTTTTTTTTTTTTTACACATAACACAGCTGTAGTTCGTGTATTAGTGAAAAAGGCAGCCAGTTCAATGTTGGTCCAGATGATTTTGCACAGGTTGGTTTTATTGAATTTTAGGATTAATTTATCATTTTCAGCTCAGCATGTGCCAGATAAACTGAATTCCATTACTGATAGTTTGTCTCACTTTCACTTCAACAGGTTTCAACAGATGGCACCAGAGGCAGAGGAAATAGCAATACAGGTTCATAGGAGGTTTGGAACATTAGCAAGTTATAGTGAGCTGACTAATAACTCAGTCATGGTCCAGGGCTATGAGGAGGTCTTACAGTGCAGCAGTTGTGGCATTTATGGAATGTAGGCGCTGCATGCCCATTAGTCAGAAGGTTTGGTCAGTAAACCTCATGCATATATATTTGGTTTACAGATGGCAGCTGGGAGAAGTAGTACATACAGCAGCCTTGGGATCAATGGCTAAGTTGTTGGGTTTAATTGATTTTACTTAGCATTGGGAAGTTTTGAAGTTATTGAAAGGTGGGGAAGACCAGGAGTGGCAAGGCTTGATAAGCATTTGCCATTAGATAGACGTTTATTGACAACCTTGTTGGCAGGTTTCAGGCTGTGGTAACTGACACTAAGGATTGCATGTTGTAGTCAGAGTTATATGTTTTCATTTTTTGGGGGCTTTTTGGACAAGTGAGCTGCTTGGTAGTCTATGGTGGAAAGATCATTGCATGACAGGGCAAGCAGCTTTGATTTGGTTGACGAGGTCAAAAGGTGATCAGTGGTTCAAGGACAGCAGATATTTTTGCAAGCCGAAGCTGAGAGGCAGTTGTGTCCAGTGAATTGGGCACATCATTACAGGAATGTAGATGGCAGTAAGTTAGACTTGTTAGTTTTTCAGTCAGTCAATGGCAAAGTGTCATCAGCAGGTCAGTTTGTTCAGCTGTTAAGAAAACTATTATTGAGTGAAGCAGTTCAAGGGGATCATTTTTATCGCATTCATTTAGAATAGGTAGCGTGACGGATTTGGAATTAGAAGGCAGGTCTAGTGAGTTGCTAAAAATTCTGGTAGATGGGTGGCAGATGCTTTTTTTGGCATATGTTCAGTAATGTGTAAGCAAGCAGTTTCTTTGTTTTTCAGGACATGACAAGATTGTTACTCTACTTCATTCATATGTGCATTAGGCAGAGAAGAGTGCTAAGTCTAGGTTGTTTGTTGGGTCTTGATGCTTGGAAGTGGAAAGTGATTTGATGTGGTTATACAGGAATGCAACAGAGTAAATTGTCTGGTAAGATAAATTCACTAGGTATTGCAATTTGGTATTAAGGTTGTGTTGATTCATTTTGGGATAGTACCAAAGAAGAGATTGTTGGGGTCAGATAATGCATGATTTGGGGTGCAGTGGAAATGGTTTCCATTGGTTGGTTTTGTCTGTTAGGAAATTTTGCCTCAGTTAGTGTGGGGGCAAGCTAAATGCTTCAAAGCACTGCAGATGGCTCACCATTTTATTACTCTTTGGCTGTTGTGAGCACTTACAACATTGAATGATAAGGTGTTATGTCATCAGGAGTTTTAGGATAGAGATCCTTTATGGTATAGGGATGATGGGGTGCATTTGAGTACCATTGGTTTGGATGTTTTTAATGTGAGTATGTCTTTGACCTTACAAGAATTAATTGGTTAACTGAGTTTTTTTCTGGTTAATAAAGGGGAGACAGTCTCTGGTCAGGCTGGTGAGTGATGGTAGAGGGGTCTGCATTGGTTAGTAGGACTCCTCTATTCCTCCTTTCTTGAGCTTGGTTGGCCACAGGTGTGAGTGGGTGGTGGCACACTGCTCATGGATTATATGTTTGACCCAGTGAGCAATTTGGGGGTTCACACCGCTGGGCTTTGTCAACTACTGGTGAGCAGTTTGATTTTGATGAATGTTCCAATGTGTAATTACAATAAATAGCTGTGCAGTCCTTTTGCTGTGTTATTTTATTTTATTTTTTTTGCCTGGAGCATGGGGATATGTACAAATAAGAATGGCATTGCAAGTAATGTAAAGATCATTTGCATGTTACTGACAGAGCTATTGTTGTTTTTTTCTATGTTGTTTTTTTCTATAAAAAGTGCCCCTAAAATCTTGAATTTGCAGCAAATGTCTGACATATTGATATTGCTAGGAGGTTTGTTCCATATGTATGGATACATTCCTTTTCACCTGTCTTTTAATTCTAGGATTCAATAGAATTAAGCAAACACAGACTGCTAGATTTACAGCTTCAAATCATGAGAAATTTTCATCTAAGTCATGGCAACGTTTAACAAAAATAAAAAGGATTGTATGTCTAACCCTATAGACTCAGTTGTAGCTAATGGAACTCACAGTAACATGTGTCTGGTATAGAGCATTGACGAGCATTACCTCAGTGTCTTAGTCAAAGAAATGCAGTCTGGGTAAACTGCTTACTCCCATACACCTTTATTAAGTTATAAACAAGCCATTAGTCAAAGAAGTACAGTATGGGTATACTGCCTACTACCATGCACCTGTATTAAGTTATAAACAAGCCATTAGTCAAAGAAGTGCAGTCTGCGTATACTGCTTGCTACCATACACCTGTATTAGGTTATAAACAAGCCATTAGTCAAAGAAGTGCAGTCTGGGTATACCACTTGCTGCCATACACCTGTATTAGGTTATAAACAAGCCATTAGTCAAAGAAGTGCAGTCTATGTATACTGCTTGCTACCATACACCTGTATTAGGTTCTGTCTATACACACTGAGCAGAGTGGAGGAGGGACATTGACTACAACTTTGATCTGAGATATATAAGTATCCTTTTTTGGCTTATTTATACTGATTATTGTTTCTAATAATTTATATATAGCACTTTTATTGCCTGCTGCATAGTTTTTACTGCATTTTATTGCTATTAACTAATCTGCACGGGTAACTGATTTGTTTGCAGTTAAAAGCATTCTGTAGAGTCTCTTTGCTCCTTTATCTGTTTAAAAACTTTCATTTTGTGGCTTTCTGTAGTGTTTACTGTCTAAAGAGTGTAGGCTAATAGCTTTAGTATTGGTTCCCACCGTCCCTCCCTGTTGGTGTTTTGTTGTTATACTTGGTGGCTTTGTAGTTGCCCATCCCTACTGTAAATTTGATCTGGGACACTCATCCCAGTCTAATGTCATTAGCTCATTCTACCTAATACAGAGAGAACATCTGAGAAGGCCTTCTGTTCCTCCTTTCTCCCTTTCAAAAAAAAAAAATTTGCCTGAATCTCCTTGTGTTCTGACTGTGCTTCTCAAACATTTTGAAAATATAGAGTATATTTTAGAGCATTTATTATAACTGCATTTGCCTTAATATTGCTACAACTCAAGTACTCTAGGTTGCACTGCATCTGAATTGTTTGTGTGTTTTAGCTGCTTTTCTGTATATATAGACTTCTCTGTATATGTAGACTAGCTACTTATTCTGCTGTATTACTGCCTCTTAAATCGTTTATCAGTTGTGCACTTGCCTTGCTTCATTTAAAAAGTTTTAAATTGCTGATTTTGTAGAGTTTTAATTGCATTTACTGTTTAGGACTGCACACTCAAGTGTGTTAGCCTTTTCTGTGTTTATTTACTGTATTATTGCATTACTTAGCCTGTTTTAACAAACAAAAAAAAAACAAACTAAAAAAATACTATCTTGTTTGCTCGATTCCCACCTTTCCTAGCCAGTCCAGATCCCAGGCTTTGCTTGTCTCAGGACTTTATTTTCTGTGTTCAGAGCTATTCAGACCTTGCTGTGGTAGAGGGAGGTCCTACTGCTTACCAGTGGGAGTGGTGAGCAATGTACTGCCTATCTAACACTAGAGGAGTGGTTTCCAGCTCTGAAATTGTATTCTTTAGCCTTTTTGGGCTAATTTCTATCCCTTTCAACTTTCTGGCTTAAAAACAGATGTGTTTGCACATTTTTCGCATTGTGCAGCACCACAAGGCTACAGTTAAACTATTCCAGCTGTCAGAAAGTCTGCTCTTCAAATTTTCCCTTAGAACTAGCTGGTTTCTCAGTAGTAGCACTAAACTCTGAACCCCTGTGACTAACACTTTCTCTAGAAACTGCTGGAAAGCACCAGGAAGCCTGAAACTGATACAAGCACACAACTGTCCTTGTCAATAAGGAGAAATTAATCGCAGGCACCAAGCAGCCTATAATTGCAAAGTACCTTGCAAAGGTAAGGGAAAACAACTCTTATACTTTACAAAAATAGCACCTAAACAGGCATGTCCAAGGGTCAGCTTCCGGTGATTTCTCCTGTCCACCTGGTGAATCTGGGCATACTGGGGCAATGCGGCAACTGCCTCATGTACACAGACAACCCTCTCCTCCTACCACCCAACACTACAACCTGAGTGAGATGCACTTACATAGCCAAACTGGAAGCAAAGCTCTCTCCAGCCAAGATTGTGCTAGACAGTCAAGAGGACAAGGTTAACACCTGCACTGCACCTCAGGCAACTCATAGCCCTTCAAAACCCATACCATCAACACCCACACATAGCAACACTAAGCCCACATATACTGAGGCCCTTAACATTAACCTGCCCAAGCAACAAGGACCTCCGAAGTTGAAACGCAAACAAACACCAGTCACAACCAAAGTGACACATAACTCACAACACCAGTGAGCCACGCAACAACAGCCCCTAAGGCAAGACAATGTACCCAACACTATAGTCAAAGGTGACTCTATAGTCAGGCACACTGATGTCCCACTCACCAGGCTGAACAAGGAAAGATTACAGACAGCTGCCTGTCGGGTGTCAGGATCTGCCACATAACTCATGCACTCAAGTCATTCCACAACAAGTACAAATACGAATACGACTCTGCCATTGTCCATGCTGGAGTGAATGACTTGAGACGTACCTCCCTGGACTACATGAAAAGAGACATGGAAGAGCTCTTGGATCATGTGGCCTAGGCAGGTATTAGTCTAGCCAAGAATGATACCACAGTATAAGGACAAAATGACTGACTTCAACAAATGGCTAAGCTTCTGGTGTAATTCAAAGGGGATCCAGTATCTGTCTGCCTGGGAAGACATGATCGACAAACCATGATGCTTTGCCAGAGATTGTCTGCACCTGTCACATCCTGGGATTTAGGTTACTGGCTAAAGCTCTTGCCACCCCTATAGTGCCTTTTTTTAGGCAAGGTTCAAAGGACAAAACCACCACCATAACAGATGCAAGCATGCAAAATCTGAAGGTAATGTTACTCAATGCTAGAAGTCTAAACCTCAAAATGCACTCTCTCGAGGCACTCCTAAAAATGGAGAACATCGATATCTGTGCAGTAACTGAGACTTGGTTCAAGGCTCCAGAGAGCACCCCTGCAATACCAGGCTACAACTCTTACCACACTTTTCGGCCACAAAACCAAGACCAAAACACTAAAGGTGGAGGAGTGTCCATATTCACCAAGGATATTCACACCTCCAGGCTAGTTGCCCAACACAATGCATCTGAAATTCTCCAGGTGCAACTAACACTAGGTAAGACTGCAATCCAAATTGTAGCTTGCAGCTGCTACAGATCCCCCACCATGCCCCAAGATTCTCACTACACCTTTCTAAGCATACTTGAAAATATTAAGATACAGCCAAACACCCTAATACTGGGTGATTTCAACTACCCTGCCATTAACTGGGAAAACTACTTGGGTACCAACTCCTTTTCCCAGCAGTTCTTGAAATTCATAAATTCCAATGCCCTGGATCAACTAATCCATTGTCCCACCAGGGGCTCCAATATCCTAGACCTGGTCATTACCAACATGGGAGATAGATGCTCCACACCAGTGGTCACTCCCTCATTGGTCAGGTCTGACCATAAGCAAATCACCCTTGACATCCACATCCCACCCCACCCCCAGTAAGGAAACCTCCTTAAAAAACTTCTCCAAAGCCAACTTCATGCTACTGAAGTCAGAAGTGACAAACGTCATGACACCCATGCAGATGGGATCTGAAAGTTCGACTGCAGAATCCCACACTAAGGCAGTTTACGAGCACAACCACTTGTGTATGAATCGTGCCATCCCAAATAGAACCAAGAGACTCTCCTCCAAAAAAAGGAAGCCAATCTGGTGGTCCCCTGCTGTAAACAAACTATACAACAGAAGGAAGAAGCTGTTGCAGAAAAGAGGAAAATCCCAGGATGCAAAAAACGCCCCTCACCAGCCTCAGTAAGAAGCTGAGATCCCTCATAAAATCCTCAAAAGCTAGTTACGAAAATAAAATTGTCAAAGATCCCAAAGACAACCACAAGGCATTCTATAGTTATGTCAAGAATCCAAATGGCAATGCTCAGATCTGCTCTTAGCTTCAACAGAATGGCATTAAATATACTGATCCCAAGGATATTGCCAATATCCAGGCAGATCGATTTAGTGCCAACTTCACCCCCATCTCACCCCCTAAAGGGCCCATCTCAATACCAAAAGATTGCCAAATTCCGGTAATCATGGCCACACAGGTAGAAACCGCACTCTCCAAAGCTAAGAATGCAGCATCCATGGGACCAGATGACATCTCAGGCTGTGTACTACATGAACTACAAAATGAACTGGCACCTCTCCTAAGTGTCATGTTTAATCATAACCTCATCTTAGGCTTTGTGCCCACTGAGTGGCGCACAGCTACAGTTATCCCACTCCACAAAGGGGGATCCATCTTGGATCCCGGGAACTACTGTCCCATCAGTCTGACAAGCCTGATCTGCAAGGGCATGGAATGCATTATCATGAAACTTATAAACAAAGACATTGGCAACCTTCAAACACTGGACCCCACCTAGTTTGGGTTTGTGAAGGGATGATCTTGTCTCCTGAACCTGATTGATTTCTTTGAATCAGTCACCAGAGCTGTGGACGAGGGTAAGGTGGTCCACACAGCCTATCTGGACCTCGCCAAGGCCTCCAACAACATACCCCACTCTGAAATCATAGATAAACTTACTAAGCTGGGCATAAATACCTACATCACTCGGGTTGCCAACTGGCTTACTGACAGAACTCAGACTGTAAAAGTAGCCGACTCCAAATCCAGCTCCAGACAAGAGACAAGTGGAGTACCTCAGGGTTCATTCCTGGGTCCGCTCTTGTTTGGCATCTACTTCTCTGAAGTACAGGCCAACACTAAGGGACTCTGGCTAACAAAGTTCACAGGTGACTGCAAACTGGGAGCCATTATTGAATCCCCAAATGATGTGGATATTCTACAAAAGGGCCTTACAGAAACAGATGCCTGGTGCCAGAGCCATGGGCTCAAGCTTAATGCCAAGAAATGTATAGTTATCCCCTTTGGAAAAAAAACATGTACCCATGAATTACCACATAGGTGGCAGTACACTAAACATTGAAAGTGTGATGAGAGACTTAGGGACACAGGTGGATAGTGGTCTATCTTTCAATAACCACATCGCCACAACAGTCAGGAGATCCTTCTATGTGACACACCTTATTAGTAAGGGCTTTTCATCCAGAAAAAAGGAAGTCATTGTCCCACTGTACTCATCCCTCATTAGACCAATTATAGATTATAATGCCCCGTTTGGTATGTACCTCACAAGACATCTGCAACAGCTGGAAAGGCCACAGAAATGCCTCACTAAAAGAATCACAGGCCTAAAGCAGATGCCATATGCTGACCTTCTAAAAAAACTCCAGCTATACTCTGTGGCATATCGTCTACTCAGAGGCGATCTCTGCTTAACATACAAGGCCATGTCAAACCCTGAGCTGTTGGACATGCTCCACTTAAAGAAATCCCAATCTCTCAGAGCCACACGCTCCAGGGATCTAAACCTCATCATCACAATGAACAAAACATGCTAAAGGGATAGGTTCTTGACCCAGAGACTCCCCATACTCTGGAATAAGACTGCCCTTACATGTCAAGCAGAGCACCTTCTTGGCCCTCTTCAAAAGGAACCTTGATGATTGGATAGGAGATAGGAAATTCACCCCGGGGATCATGTCAGTCGCCCTGCTAGACAGGGGTCCAGAGAAGTAAATATTGTGGGAAGAAATATCCAGGGAATTGTTAAGGCTAGGCTTGTATAGGCTCTATTCAGTCGCATACCACCTACTCAGAGGTGATCTATGCCTGACGTACAAGGCCATGTCCAATCCGGAATTAATGGACATGCTCCACCTCAGAAAATCCAAATCCATCAGAGCCACGAGAGCAAGAGATTTGAACCTCAACACAGAAATAAATAGGATGTGCTGGAGGGACAGATTCATAACCCAGAGGCTCCTACACTCGAACAGAATCCCAGTCCATGTTAGGCAGAGCCCCTCACTAACTCTCTTCAAGAGAAATCTTGACGAGTGGATGGGAGATCGTAGGTTTACCCCGAGGGTCATCTCTGTGTCACTGTTAGACAGAGGCACAGTAAACTAAACCCTAAATGGGCATAGTATTCTCATCCCAAGGGGTGGCGAAAGCCACACACACTCTGATTCCAAAACACCTTGCCTGCATAAAAATGCAACTAAAATGTGACAAACTATTATGTCAACTCAGTTTCTGAAATCCATGATGTATGCTTTATGGACCTCAAGGAGTAAAAGCTAATACTATGGAGTTTGTCAAATTCCACAGCAAAAGGAAAAAAAAAAAAAGAAAAAAATACATAAAATGCAACCTGCTGTTAATGAACTACAGCAGGATGCATTGATACAAGCCATAAATGAGACTGTGGCTGTGCATCCAAGAAGGCAGCCAGTTACAGCAAGGCTGAAACTAAATCAGTTGTCAGAGCAGCAATCAGTCAACAGGTACCAGCTAGATAGACAACTGGTGCAGACTGCTTGCAATATGTGCACTCCACACTTGTATGCGTTGGCCCTGAGAGGAAACCCCATCCCTCTTGAAACAAAAGTATGTCTTAGTCTGGGTGTACTTCCATATGTGATATTTCATAGACACATGTGAGGTGTTGTGTTGAGTGTCAGCCATATCCTGGCAAAATTTGTGAAAGCAATGTTCAGCAATTTGGATGACAGCATATACTTTTCATCCACCCCCATGGAGTAGAGATCTGTAATGCACCAGTTTTACAGCATCACACACTTCCCTATGTAGTAAGTGCAAATAGACTGCACAAATATACCTATTAAGACACCAGTATATCCTGAAGCAGACTGATACATAAACAAAAAGGGCTGGCCATTCATCAACTGCCAGGTTGTCTGTGCAGCAAATGGTGATGTAACAAACATCATGGCAACACACCCTAGAAGTGTCCACAATGCTGCCATATGGAGGGAAAGTGGAGTGTGGGCTGCATTCAAGCAAGATGAAACACCTGAGGGACTACTACTAGGTCAGTGCAGGAACACAGCAAGGATGTAAGTTAAGGATACCCCCCACAACAATATTCATTCTGACCAAATATGCTTTCATTCCCTACAACAGTTGACTGTGGTTATCTGCATGAGCTGTGGCTAACAACACCGTGCTGTGAACCATTTAATGCTGCAGATGAAGCCTACAACAGAGCACATGCAACTACCAGAATCACCACAGTGGATGTGATCAGAGTTCTGAAAGTTAGGTTCAGCTGTCTGGACACATCTGGGGTGCACTGCAATACACACCTGAGAAGGCAGCACAGATGATAACAGGGTATGCCATGCTGCACAACATGCTAACTAGAGCATATGTTGGTCTTCCAGCTGCAAGTAGCTAAACTACCCCAAGAACCCCAGATTTTAGAAGAGGACATCCCACAGGTGTCAGAAAAGGAGCAGAAGGACACAGGGACAGAAGACACAGGCATAGTCAACATAGGGTTTGACAACAAGTGCAGACCCAGGCAACATGGCAGCATTAGACCCACAACCTTGAGTCATGACAAGCCACATGCACACTGATGTACGGGTGTTGTCCCATCACTGCAGCGCAGATTGCATCTAATGGCAATTACCCACTAGATGTACACAATGAGCATCAGATATAACACCATAATCATAATATATAACATTATGTACATATACAAATGTGTCACAACAGGGATCATCAACTCATGGCACAAGTGATATGGGTATTCATGTGCACTTAGATTGTTGTATCACTGTAGGAAAAAAAATAAGAGACACACATCAGTGCAGCACATTCATATCTCTAAATTATAACATGAAAAAAAGAGAAACAACACAGGACAATAATAAAGAATGTTTAATTGCCACAGAAAAATGTATCACAGCAAATAAGTAATTTAATTCAAGGAGACATTTATGTTTATGACACTGTTGGACACACACTAACACAGTCTTGGCTGACCTTGCTGATGTCTCACAGGACACACACTAACGCAGTCTAGGGTGACCTTGCTGATGTCTCACACCACAGTCTGCACTGCCCCTACCATGTACCGAAACACACTGCCCAGGTTGCTCCACAGAGGAGATCGATGGGTTAATAACACATCTTAGAGGTGAAGGAGCATGACTGTGAGTTGGAGGGCTTGTTGTGTCGACCAAGACCACAGCAAATGGGCCTGCAGTGGAACTGTGTGCATGTTAAAACATAACTACTGATGCTCGATGGGCAGTGGTGGTTCTATGACTGAGGCGGTCTGCCTCTACCATGTTGCAATTGGCAGAGCACAGTCAGAGCACTCAGAACTCTGCTTTTACTATGGCACTGCTGCAGTACTGTAGAGGCCAGGGTTCTACCAACCATGTCACAGATAGCATGCAATAATTCTGAGTGGCGAATGTCATCATTAACTCACTATGTCTGTGCTGCTGTCTTTCATGCATCACATGTAGCTGCTATGTCACGTGATCTATGCCAGCAGCAAGTGCACAGATGTCTGATTCATGATATTGCTAGGAACATTCATTTGTCTGCAGCAGGAGGTAGACACCCACTTGCACCTGGTCATGCACACCTACATCTGCTACAATACCCTTTTCAGGTTGCTGTGGAGAACTACCATCAGCAGCGATCTCAACTGGGGTCTGTCATTCAACGGCTTCATCCTGTTCAAAATACATTGTCCTAACATTGTCCAAATGGCCAGACGATGCCCTCCACATCTAAGGATACAGCTGCAACAACATCACTCTCAGCATCTTGGATGGACTATCAACACATCAGTGTCCTGTGTACTAGAGGCCATGATACCATGCTGAGACACATCTGAAACCACATTGTGATTACTGGATAGGCTGGTGGATGATACAGATAGTTGATAAACTTAAAGAAGATAGAGAAAACACAGATCAGGACACTCTGCTTACATCATATGATGAATAGCATGAAAGGCATATATCTCACTGCTCACTACTATCTAATGATGACTTTACTGTATGCATGCTTTACAGAATCCAAATATATGGAATAAACATTTAGGTTACATAGCCAACATACATGAAATATGTGAGGAATACAAACAAAACACACTCCTGACAACTCCTCATTGGAAGATGGTGTTGTTGAAGAGGGATGAATTTCAACTATTGTAGGGAAACAAATCAGCATTGGCAATTGCATCATTGTCACCATTAACATACATAAGGTCTGACATAAGATTGCATCATTGTCACCATTAACATTTATAAGGTCTGACATACTCATACCACTTGTTTGTGCAGTTGATGAGGTTTATGCAGTCTGGTCTAGGAATGGGAAAAAGGACACGGTATTAATGGAGGAGGAGGACAACAACAGGATTAACAGCAATGACACGTATGAAACATAGTTAATAACATACCGCTGACAGACTCCCACTGTGGAGACGTTGTGGGTTGTACTATGGATCCTGCAGTGAGCAAGTAAAGAGAAAGACAACACAGTCATGTATTTAACAAAAACAATAATGACAGCATCACATATCCAACACAGTTCAAGAGCTGCAGATACTCACATGATGGACATTGTGCCTGTGTACCAGTTGACCCTGTGTTGAAAAATATTGACGTTAATGTCACGTATCACATGTGTGCTCTGCATTAATTCAAGCTTTAAAATGTTTGCAGCAACATACTTAGTCTGTCTGAACTTGAACCTGCATAGCTTGGGCCCACACTGGATGTATCTGTAGTGTACAATGTTAGGGAAATAACAATATGACAGTAAACAGCAATGCCATGCAATGAGGCTAAGGCAATAACAGGTACTGGTCACAGTAACACAGTATGGAGAGACTCACCTGCCATTTCCTGGTGTTGTCCTGAAGTAGATGGACCTGTGAATATTAATACAGACAGAATTACATATGTTGGTTGGACTGTTCTGGCTGTACTGCAGTTCTATGAATACATGTCATTAGAATAATGTTCATCATTCTCTCCCTATGTGGATCTGTGTGCATGGCTCAAATCTGCTGCTGTAAATCAAAGATGACAATACAAGAATATGCATGCTCCAGCAATATGTAGTGATTGTCTCTGTATTCAGGAAGGCCACTTGCCATGTTGGTTAAGGTCTTTGCCACCTATGCACAAGGTACAAGGTTTGATCCTGACTTCCAGCCAATGCTTGTTTGGAGTTTTTATGTTCTCTGTGTTTCTCTGTTGGGTTCTTCCCATGTCTGAAAAACAGGCTGAGTGTTTCCATCTCAAACTCACTGATGAATTGAGCTGTGGGAAGCAGCACAGACTCTACATGGTGCCCTATAACAGGAAGAATTGTATAAACCAACCAGGCATCTACTGTGGTGTACAGTATCCTCAGTATAAGAAAACATAGATTACAGACTGCATGCAGTGTCAGAGGTAGCCATATAAAATATGTCTGTAGGTTATTTGGTCATGATGGGTATTGGGTTGAGGACCCATTCTTATGCTGGGGCAGTGTGTGCCTACCATAAATCCCAGCAGCCATGGGTCAATAAGCTACCGGCTTTTGTCCAGCTGCCCAGTTTGTATTATCTGGGATAGATCTGTTGAGCAAAAGCTGGCTGTAAAACCAGTCAACCTGCCAAACTTGAATTGCTACCCTCAATGTAGGTTCACTGACAAGATGGAGCTTGGAAGTGGATGACATGATGGTACGGAGGAGGATGGACATCTTATTTATCTAAGAGGCAAGTTGAAAGGGCAATGCAGCAAAGACACATCCCTTGGGATATGGAGCCTAGTACTCAAGAGGAGAACAGGCAGGCTAGAAATGTTGTGGAAATTTGAGAGATAGACTTCAGAAAGCAGTGAGAGATGTCATCAGAATTAGTGACAGACTCGTGGCAATCACTCCAGCCTAATGATAGTACAGTATTCATAATATCAACCCACAGCATAATTGTGATAGTGAACAGAAGTGTACATTCAGACAGTAGTTGCTGGACCTACTAGATAAAGCAGGACAGCATGAACGAATGTTAATAACCTGAATACACATATCAGGACAAACAGAACAGGATATGAGGACTGCCTAGGTCCACATGGGTGGATTAACATGAATAAAGAACGAGAGGCCGTTCTAGACCTCTGTCTGGCAAAGGGCTTGATACTAGCCAAAAAGAGAGACAAGAGTGGCCAACATGCAACTCAAGTTAATTTACTCCTAGTAAGGGCACTTGGCTAGAATCAGTGATTGTAACAGCACAAACTACCAGATGCCACAGTCAACTACAATCAGTGGTCAGTGAAGACTCCAAGGTCAACAGAGATCAGGCTGAAGACCTGGAAGTTGACTGGAGAGAAAGTATAACAGTTCAAGGAATTACTAATGGCTCTAGTGCCACAAGAAGAGGAAGAAATGGGTTGAGTTGAAGAAGAATATCAGTGCCTCAAAACAGCATGTGTGAGGACTACAGAAAAGATGTGTAGCCAAGCCAGGTATGAAAATAAGATACATAAGGAAAGCTGATAGTGGAATGCAGAAGTCCAGGAAGTCAACAAAAGAAAGAAGGTGTGCAAGAAGATTGACCAGGCCTGGAAGGAATACTGGCTGGCTAACAAAGAGGCTAAGAAAGGAGTTGCAATAGCAAAGAAGAGGACATCAGAGGCACTCTCCAAGCTTCTAGAAAGTGGCTCAGTAGATAGCACAAATAACCTATATCAGGTTGAAAGGGAAAGATAAAGAAGATAGACAATCTTCATAAGGGATACCACCAACAACCTACTCACCTGTCCACAGGTCATCAAAGGCAGATGGAAGGAGTACTTCCAGCAGCCTTTGAATGAAGAAAACTCTGTACTGCCTCAGACACAGCCTATGATGAGAGAAGAAGATGAGACCCCCTAGAAGAAGTTAGAATATCACTAAGGAAAATTAAGTCAGAGAAAGCATCAGGCTCAGATAAGGTCACAGCAGATATGATAAAGATGCTGGATGTGATAGGGGAAAATGGATCCTGGGGGTACTCATAGCAGTGCAGAACTAAAAGCATATCCCAGATGACTGAAAAGTAAGCATACTCATGCCAGTATACAAGAACAAAGGGGACATCCGCAAGCATGGGCAGTACAGAAGCATCAAACTCCTGTCAAATTGCATGAACATTCTGGGGAGGGTGATATAAAATGGATAAGCAGAGTAGTAGAAGCTATCTTGGAGAAAGCATATGACAAGTTCTCACGAAAGCTGATTTGGGTAGTCCTGCAGTGGTTCAAAGTCCCAAAGACATTGGTAAAATTAATGCAGGCTATCCAGAAAGATCCAATGAGTCAAGTAAGGACAGTGTTCGGTCTCACAGGGGGGTTCGCAGTGGGAGTGGGTGTTCCTCAGAGTTCAGCTCTGAACCCTCTGCTGTTCATACTGGGGATGGATTATATTACCAAGCAGGTCAGCAGGGACAGTTCAACAAAGTTGCAGTTTGCAGACTATGTGGCATTACAGGCAGACTGAACAAGAACTCCAGCAAAGGATAGGTGAAGGGAATGCAAAAACAAAGGCACATGGGATGAAACTAAGCACAGATAAGACATTGGTAATGTCAGCAAATTGGGGAAATCAGAAGAAGCTGAAAACTGAGATAAAAGGGATGATAGTGGAACAGGTTAATATTTTCAAGTATCAGGGATGGTTGAAGAGAACAGAAGTCTGAATGAATAGGTCAAAGCTAGAATCAGAGGAGCTGTAGCCAACTGGCACAGACTTGCAGGCATTGTGTATGATATAATAATGCCTAAGAAGCTGAAAAGTAAGGTGTACAAAAGTGGTGCAACCTGTACTACTGTATGGTACAGAAATAGGGGCAATAAAGGCATAGCTGATGAGAAAGCTAGAGGGGATAGAAACAAAGTGCCTGAGATGGGTGGTAGGATGCACACTGTGAGACAGTTGAAGAAATGAGGACATAAGAACAGAAGCCAAAGTAGCTGTAGTTGCAGAAAAGATCAAATAGAACAAACTATAGTGGCCTGGACACATGTGCAGAAAAGCAGAAGACAATCTGATGAAGAAGATTTGGGACAGGCAGGAAGAAGGTAAGAGGAAATGAGGGTTCCAGCAAAGAGATGGATGGATTGTGTGCGGGAAGATCTGTGACAGTCAAGCATGAGTGTCGAAGAAGGCAGGAGTATGGCACTGAATTAAAAGAGATGGAAACAGTTAATATGACATCCCAACCCCATGTAGAAAATAGAAAAAGGGTTGTTGGTGACGATGATGATAATGATAATGATGATAATGCTGTCTCTATACTCAGCCATGTCAAGGAAAGAAAAACATACATGTTTAGCCTGGAACTCCAGTTTCAATCTCACCCTAGGGTATGCATCGCTGCCCTCTTGCTGTATGCACTGAGGCTAGAAATATTGTGATGGCATTGGTGGGAATCAATTATGGTCAACCACCGGTGGCATCCCTCAATCTCTTGCATCACCCTAATCTGTTGGCTGCATGAAGGAGTATGTCTGAGCAACATGATCTACAGGCATCGCACATTTTACTCTGACTTCCAACTGCATTTATCATGCTGATGAGGTCGGTCCAGATTTCATGTCTCCAAACTCTATCTTCAAAATGGCCAAGGAATTTAAGTCTATGTTTTCAGAGATCATCAAGTATGATTTCATTTTCTGTAGGGACAAGTTGTCACCCCAGGACAGCTGATCACCTGAAAGGCAATGACATGCACATGATCATATTCCTGCATGAGCCCATTTATGCAATTGATTCTGTGAGCAGCTTATGTCAACATAAACAGTATGCATTCCTGTGCAGTGCAAAAATTCTGTACAGCACTGTCTGTGACAAATACTAACAGGGCATATAAAAAGTAACAACAATGCCTTCATACATAACATTTGTGAAATTAACATAACTTGTAATACTTTCAGAGTTTGTGTATGGGATTTGAACTCTAATAGTACATATATGTTGAGTGGAGGTCCAGGACAACAACACCATTCCACAGGAGTCTGCATGGATTTCACATTAAAATACTATACAAACTGACACTTGAACAACATATGGAAAGTGTCAGCAAAGCTCGGGATCTGTAGGCAGGCCATAGACAGTATGGATCCTTTGTATATTGTAGTGATAAGATCTTTGTTAAGATGCATCATTGAAGAAATATCCATAGTGGCAAAAGAACACAGTATTAGCACTTTAATACACATCAATGAAGAGATATCCATAACAGCAACAGCATGTATTTTAAACAGTTTTGTTAAGAAACATGAATTAAGAAATATCTGTAATATCAGCAGAACATAGCACATATGGATAGTGTTAAAATCTGTAGGTTTCCATATTTATACCACAGAGTGCAAGGAATTACCAGTAAGAAGTATGGATGATCTGTAAACTTGCCTTTATATACTGTTCATATTTGCAATGTAATTCTGTCTATACAACTGCATATGGGAATGAAATCAATTAGTTAAAATAGCAACAACTTTATGCATAAAGGTCAATCAAACATTAGTCCAATAACTTGCAAAAAGTTCTCTTAAAGCTCACATTTTGAGTAAAAATGTAATTAAACAGGTACCATTGAGAATGACTGACTTTGACAGAAGTAATAATCACCAAAACAGAAATGCTACCAATTGCCAATGTACCTCTCACTCTCAATCACACAAAGCAGACCTAATGTGCACCCAACTTTAAGTACCATTTGTGCTATACATAATTAATGAAGCGCATTAAAATTCTAGGTTTTGGAATCCCATTTGTGCACCTCCGCATAAATTGGAGTGTAACACCCAGATGTATTGCGTAATAGGTATTGATAAACCATACCATATGTGACACGTGCCCGTTATCTTCCAATAATCTGATAACATGACATCAGCACCACTTTCAAATAATGATTTTTGATACACTTACAGATCAGAACATTGAGTGGAACATCAGTGGACGTTTTTCTGTTTTTGCATTTTTCAGGCATTTTCCATTGGAGGATCAAGATGGCTACTTAAAAGAGGCTGAAACATGCCCATGCACCAAACTGGAAAGAGGGGGAGACCACCTAGATGTTAACCATGTATGCTGGAGTGGAGCATCAGATGAGAACCAGACCAAGAAACTTCATGGAGATAGACATATGAACCAAACTGCGAGGGAGCACCAAAGACATACAGGGATCTACTGTTCTGTGTGCAGGCTCATCAGCACTATGATGACCTGCACTGGAGTGATACAGAGCATTGGGCAGTTGCCAAAGTGCAGTGACAGCCCATGGGTCTCTAATGCAAGACTATCTTACATATACTTTAGCATTATTATGGAAATTAGAGATATAACTGTGTCCCATATACATTGGATGTTTTTTTCAAACCAGTAACTAGCTGCCGTGACAATTGTCTCATGAGGGCAATAAACTGGACATGTTAACTACTGTCCTTTTAAGTGTTGGTTCAATTTCCATGGTATTCATTTCTTTAATAGTATTTATAATATCCATAATTATGACCTTCTCAGACGTGCATATGTTTTACAACATATAACAACATAATTTCACACATCCACTGTCCTAGTGCTTCACTAATGCCTATAGTACCTTCGCAGTGGATAACTGTGAATTTCACTGTTTCCCATTATAGTACTACAGTATCACTTACTATTCCATTATATGTTGGAATAAAAACTCATATATAACTTCTTTAATTCATCTTTCCTAACAAAGTAAACATTTTTAATAGAGTCATATTTATTTAATCCATAAGGAATGCCTATCCAACTGTGTACACAAATGTTATCAGTTATGTGTTCATAGCTGTTATTTCTTTACAATAAAATATCCAATAAATGATTGTAGTTTCCATATTCATCCATTCATTGCAGGGATTTGAATAAACATCTGCAGCACTTGTTTGTTAAGATAAAACACCTGCTGCATGTTAGCCTGCCTTGTAAGAAAACCTATCAACATGACTAATTTTGGTGAGCTGCAAGTTCCAATCCACATAGGGGAAACATATCTGAAATTGGTGTCTTGTTCTACTTCACACACAGCATTTTTGAAGGGAAGCATATTCCACTAATTGATATTAATGTTCATATTTTACATGGTTATGAAACTGTGTCAAATTCTTATGAATATACCCATAATCCATAACATTCTGCTAACATCAGCTTTTTCATAACAGGGTTAGTAAAGTAGTACCTTTTTGTTTAAAAATAATGTGTGATGACTGTTAGCTCAGTCTGTAAGGAAGTCAGCCAGCATACTTGCATTTTGGAGTGCTGCGGGTTCCAAATATCTGAAACTGTTATCTTGGTTTACTTCACCTATAGCATTTCCTTAGAGAAGCATATTCCACTTTTATTTTATGTACGGTAGTGAGTAACTCGTTTATTGGTTGAATTCCTACAAATATATTTGTGATCTGTAATGGTCTGTTAACATAAGCTTTTTAACAGCAGAGTTAGTAAAGCTTGCTATAGACTGATACATTTTACCAATGTTTTTTTTTACTAATCTATTACTTTTAAAAGTGCTATCAAGTTTTGTTTCATCATTAATTATTACATTCAGTTCAAGAACAACACCATCCTCATATTTTGAGGTTATGGGATGGGCAGACTTACAGTTAAAATGCAGAACATTGAAGATGTATGTATTTTCTTACTGATCTGTACTTTTCCAATTAATATCATGGCCCTCACACATATCTTACTGTGCTCCTTATGTACAGCAACTTGCATGGCTTTGTTAACAGAAGCCCTGTGATACATGACACTGTCCCACTGTCTGAGAAATGTTTTCCATAACTGTTAATGTTTCTGACCCTAGTTCTGGCATCAATTAAGTTTTGTGAGCTCTTTACCTACATGACCAGCACATGTTCATACTTTGAAAGTCTAAGCCATGTTTCATATTAGTAGACCCCCATCCAGGTGATGTCATAAAACCAAATCTCTTCATAACATTCATAACATGCAATTTCAGTCAAGATAGACTGGCTAGTTGGGTAGTTGTCAAGATTAAAGTTTGGAAGTGCATTGTAGTTGCAGGTTAGAACTTCATGATCTCCAATCTGTGTCCAAAAAAGTAAAAAAAAAACCTGTATATAACACTGAAAAATGTGTACAGTGATTATTTAACATTCTTCAGAAATAAGTTGTCTAGAAACTGTTCTGAGCAACGTATATCATTGTTATCTGAGGAATACATCATTCATAGTTTCTCTTTTCTGTTTTCAGGTGATAAACATCGGACCAGGAGCCTCACTCTGTGCATCAAGTGGGTGCACAAGCTTGAGGAACAGAAAGGGACAGAGGTATGTTAATTACTTTTTTCTGTTTTATGAAATAAAAAGCATCTGATTCTTTTTACAGGCCTATATTTTTCATATTAACATGCATATTGCTTAGAATGCAGGAATACCCATCATGCATCAGTAACATAAGTAAAATTATCACACTATAGCTGTGCTTATACCCACGATTGAAATCCAAATATCTTTAACAATCATGTAGCATGAAGCCCTTGTTTTAACAACCAGTTTCTTGAATTGTACTCCACAACTCTAATTACAAATGAGTTGCTATATCTGTCACACATATTGTGAGATGGACATTTTGTGTTTAAGCTTTCAGTCCTCCTTGTAATGTGTGGTTTGGCATGCTCATATATGTGGCTGTGTTTTCCAATGATTATCTATTGTATATAGTCTGCCTATTCACAGACTGAATGGGTGCTTGCTTAGTCAGCTTTTGCATTGTTGTTTGCAGATTGTGTGGTATGCCCTTTGGATCAACATTAGCATTGTATCTGCCTACAATGCCTTGGGTGTTTTTGATAGAACACAGTTATAGTCTATGTTTACTAAGACTTATGTGTATAGACATTACTTTGCAATAGTCCATAATCAGCAAGTATCATCAGAATGTTTGCATCTTGCACGGAACTGGATCTAACTGTAGGTAGGTAATGCATAGAGTTGTACAGGTACACAGGGGCAGCTCGTGCTATTGGACTGCAGCCCCCTCCCAGCTGTAAAAAAATAAATAAATAAAATAACAATTAAAAAAGAAAATAAAAAAAATCCCGAACTTCAGGCTTGCGTGCTGATGAATCTGGAATAGTTTAACAGCAGTCCAGATTAGGAAGAAGGCATCAGACTACAGAGATGCCCAGAACTCTATGCGGTTACTAACCACATAGACTGGAAGGGGACCAGACTACGATGTCTGCTGCTCTCGCAGGAACTGTATTCATCGCTGGGATTTTGTAACACAAGGCAGGAGAGAGAGCCTGGACAGATCCCTCAGGTAAGCTTTCAGTTGGAGCAGAGTGTGTTTCTACAACAGAACTGTGTGTGTGTGTGTGTGTGTGTGTGTGTGTGTGTGTGTGTGTGTGTGTGTGTGCATAATGCCACAGATAAATATACCTGGTGGCTAGAGAGAACTTAGTGGGAATAACTCAGGCTCAAACCCTTACCTTGGGTGCAGGTGGCAAGAGCCTGAATTCCCTAACCACCACCACTTGTGAAAGTTATTCAAAATTTTGCCTCATATTTTTATTCTGTTCCACATAAAATCTGTAGTTTTCTGGAGTTAATTCACTAAATAATGACAATAATTTAAATTTCTGACTTCATGTTCTTCAGAAACTGCATGGTAACACAAAACATTTTATTCTAGCAATTTTCTAAGTTTATAAGATCAATATTTGAAATTTCTCTCAATTTTTGGGGCTGTATTCCCCCATTATTGGCTTTGTCCAGGTTTCTTGCGTTAAAAGGTTGAGAGCTATGGTGATTAATGAATTCACTAAATGATAGCCATTTAAGTATTAGTCTTCCTGTATTAATTTCAAGAAGCAGTTGATTTGGCATAGTAGTATGGTTCTCTAACTACAGTCCACAGTGTCCTGGGTTGAAGACATGGCAGTGAAATGCATGGTGGTAATACAACATTTTATTCTAGCAACTGTCCATGATTATACAATCAATGTTTAAAATGTATCCCTGGTTTTGGGGATTTTGCCCCCCCCCCAAAATAAATGTTGTCTTTTTCCAGATTTATTGTGCTACAAAGTTGAGAGATACAGTTGTGTTGAGTGGATTTTACAAGGAGCTGAAAGCTTCAGGAGAATAGATGTTTAGTGCTGCTTATGGTGAGGAAGTTTGCATTGTTAATAGCACAACAGGTAGTGTACTTGCTTTTGATGCAGAAGGCTGTGAGTTCTACTCCCACAGTATGTAGATGCATTACTGGTACTGTACTTTTAAAGAGGGGGAATGCTGCAGTCCTGAGGATGTCCTGTTTGGTAGAGATACCTAGTAACTATGAACCTGTTATCAGTTTGCCATCCATTCCCTATAGAAATATTACTAGCTTATCATTTTTTTAAAATAGTATAGGCAATTTATTCCTCTAGGGCAATATGCACTTTATTTGTAGATGAAACAATGAAATATAGAGTTGTTTGCTAGCAGCAAACCTCTTCATTAGTTACACATCTTTTTAAAGTGGAATTATTTAGATGACTTTTACTACTGCAGAGATTGTGCATATTTACTGATACTGGTGAATATTTACTGATATTGGTGAATTGTAGAAGTTTGAGTAGACTTTTATGATGGAAATGTTCTGAATTGGGCAGTTTTGTCATTATTGGTGCATGTATTTTGTTTCATTTTTTTGGAAAAAATGTTCAAAACAATAAATTCAAAATGTCCTCTAACAACTGTTCTGTATTATACAAGGAATATAATTTAATGCAATCAGGAAGGTGTATCAAAGAACATGTTTCATATGCAAGGGGCCTATGGTTTGAAAACAGCTCAAAGTTCATCTTTATCTGCCACTGGCCAGATGAATTTTCTTTGAATGTGGGTTTCAATGCTGTTTCAATGAATGTGAATTTCAAGGGCAGAGAAGTTTTAATGCTAACTCTATTTTCATTGTAAGACTGCATTGCTTTGTTTAACAGATGTCTATTAGTGTTTGTGCTGTAAAATGTAAAATAAAATGTTTAAATGAAATCCAAATCTTTGTAGAAGTAAAGCAGTATGCACATTAGTGTTTATGGTAAATGGGGCAAAATATCGAAGTAATGGGACATTGGAAGGGCTGCAGGGGGGAGGCCCCATTTGACCATGATTTTGTGAGTGGGAAGGGCAAACTCAGACAGCCCCAGCTGAACTATTACCTCTCAACTGACCAGATTTTCACAGAATGAATAGATTTTCGCTTCTTATTCTTGGTTTGTTCCTCATAAAATTTGTGGTTTTCTGGCAAATTATTTAGGAATGAAGCCACTAAATAATGAAAGCCATTGAGTTTCAGACTTCATACCCTTCAGAAAAATGCATGCTAAAGCAAGACCTGTTATTCTAGCAACTGTCTAAGTTTATGCAACAGCAATTTTTGGTACTGTTTATATGTTCCCCCAATGCATTTGGCCTTGTCCAGATTTCCTACATTAAGAGGTTGAGAGGTACCTGCAAATAAATCTTTTTATAGAATTAGGTATAGCCAAACCTCTCAACTGTCCCCAATTCTTGGCTCAAAATGCTGCTCTCCCTCTAATAAATCCTTCCACAAAAATGGCAATTTTGGAAGAAAACGTATAGGGTTTACAATTAATAAAAAATTGTAAACATCAGAGTTGTAAATTACTTTTATTTCAGAAATACATGTAGATTCTCTATTTTGTCAGCTACTCAAGTTAACAGTACTAATATTAAAAAGTGTCCCTTCTTTGACAGGTTCCCAGCTGTATTGTGTGGGTATTTTATATTTTTGCATCACTTTTGGTCCGTTTTTCATAAAATTATGGTTTACTGGCACATTAGTGGCAATTCATTAAAGACTGAATTTAGAAAATAATGAGACATTTGAGATTCAGATTTCATATCCTTCAGAAAATTCATACTAATGCAAGACATACTATTCTATTATCTTTCTAAGTTTATAAGAGCAATGTTTAACAATTGTCCTTATGTTTGGGTCTTTGTCCCACTTCTGTTTATGGCTTTGTCCATATTTCTTGCTCTGAGGTTGAGAGGTATGACAAATGTGTCAGGGCCATCACCATCAGCCAGAGGCATTTCAAATTGTGACATACTTGTTGCACCCCACTTCCCCCATGTAGTGACTCTGGATGTGTCCAAGCAAGGCAAGGAGCAGTTATGCAGTGTAAGTGTGCAGAGTATCCCCCTAGCCATACTGTTCATTTATGCTTCTTAGTATTCAGAAAATGCATGTTGTTGCAGTGCCTGTTGCTCTGTGTTTATGTCGCAATGCTTTAATGACCATCAGGTAAGCTTGTCTGAGATTGTAAGATGCAAGTAAGCTTTAATAAAAATACTGTTAAAGAATTACCAACATTGAAAGCATTTTTGTTGTTTCCATGCAGAGAATATTTTACATAACTCGATAACATATAAGCCTTAGGTACTGAAATGCATATGACAGCATTTGTAATAAAGGACAGGACTGCAGCAATTTCAGAACCTCATTACATTTGTTGGAGACTTGTAGTCATCTGTGCAAGCTTTACCCGTAAACTAAACAGAATGCCAGTCTATCATTGTGGTCCATAACCTGTGCAGTAATCCTTTAAGCAATTTATCTTGAGCTTCTTTCTTTTTTGCTGTTCATTTTTTACTTTGTTTTTCCCATGAAACAAGTAGATAGTTGTTATCAGGCAGCAGGTCTTTTTTAGATAAGAAACATTTTTACAAGTGGGGGTATCACAGAGATTGCTACTTTCAGCATGTTACTTTGTACTTTTATAAAGCTGAATAGAAATTACAATGCAGTGCAAGGAGAAGTGGTTTGAGTCGAGTGCTGCTTGTTTTTTTATATTTGATTTTGACTGGCATTCCAGTAATGTATTTAAAAAGTAATTTAGTTTTTCATGCCTCGCAACCTTTTTGTTTCCATCTAGATATTAAGTTGGCTGTCATGCAGTCAATGCATTGAAATATTTTTTTTTCTTCTACACTTCATTTTGTCTTCATTGGACTCTCATAATGATGGTTTGACACCCAGGGCAGCGTATTTAATTAAAGTCCCAGTTTTTGTGTTTTTGAGCATAGCTCCACTCCTTTCTAGTTGGCCACGCACCTTCCCATTGGCCACACCCATTCAGCTCTCTCCTGCAGCCCCCTCTTTGATTTGAAGTCACCAGCCATCACTGCAGGTACAATACTGTTAGTACAACATATATTACATTCTCATATGTCACATACTGTGGTGATTGAACATATAAAATATTTGTTAATGATGTCTTCATTGTACTGATGTGTATTCAGCCAATTCTCATGCTGCCTGGCTCAGATGTTTTTCATATGGCTTGCCAAGTTTCTACAATATTATCCTATCACTTTCTTCTCATTTTAACAATGAAACTTGGTGGCTGTTCATATAAATCATTACATGCAGACAGTACAAGCTGTAGAGTTCTACATTAATAGATTTTTAAAATGCATCGATCCAGGTGCATATCTATCAAGTTCTTATTGTGAAAATTCTGGACAAAGCCAAGTATAATGCTGGGCAAAGGTCAAAAAATTGGAACAATTTTTAAATATTGCTGTTATAAACTTTGAAAAGTGCTAGAACACAATGAAAATTGAAAACCACAAACCAATAAACTAATAAAAACACAACCATAGCACACCTGCTGTGGATAGCAAATTTGAGCCAAACAGTAAAATATGCCAAAAATATTAAAAACAGAATCTTTAATAAGCCAGGTAGTTAATAACTCAACCAAAGATACGCACTTTTATCTTGGGACTATAACAAGACGTCTTCCAATACCTGTACAGGTAAAATATGTGATTCAAATAACCTGCTCCAGCTGGTCACATGAACAAAAACACTCCCCCTAAAAACAAATAAAAGATATTTCCATGTAAAGTCTATCTATGTAAGGCTTTCAACTTTAAAGGACTCGAGATGGAAGTGTTTTCATTTAAACCTACCCAATGATCTGCTTAAAAAGCTAATTGCCAGTATAACACCCTTTTCTCAGGAAAAAGATGCCAAGATCCACCTCTCAGGTTTTGAATAACTTTCTCCACGATAACAAATTTGAAAGAGTATCAGGGGCATCATTATTTATTTATTTATTTATTTGCAGTTTGTTTACCAGGATAGTCCATTGGGTGACAAGGAGCTCATTTTCAATGGAGTCCTGGGGAGAAATGCTCCAGAGAAATATGATTACATAGTTCACAAAAAGTAAAAATCTTTAGTACACAGTTCTAAAAAAAACATTACAGTGATGATAAAGAACAAAACACAATTTTGAATTACAAGAATTGCACTGGATTTTTTTTTTTTTTTTTTTTTTTGTAAATAAGGTAACACGGTGGTGCAGCAGTTAGCGTTGCCACCTCACAGTGAGACGTTCTCCAGTTCAGTCCTCGGCTGGGGTGCCTTCTGTGTGGAGTCTGCATGTCCTCCCTGTGGTCGTGTGGGTTTCTTCAGGGTGCTTCGGATTCCTCCCACATCCCAAAGACATGTTGTAGGTGGATTGTACACTCTAAATTGGCCCTAGGTATGAGTGCATGTGTGTTTGTGCCTTCTGTGGAAGATTGGGCGCCGGGCTGGCAACTCAACACCGTAAAACTACACTGCCAATCCTGAGTGGTCAGGTGATCTTATGTGGCGACCCCTAACTGGGAAAAATCCAAAAGAAGAAGTCATATGCATCCGTAGTGGTGGAGAAACTAAAGAGGAAGAGGTAGGCACAAGAGTATGAAAAAGTAGGAAGAAAGTGTAGTCAGGATTAGGTAGGATGGGAGAAAGAGCATTTCCATTGTGAAGCAAGGTGTGAGTGCAGTGAGGTTTTGAACAAGGAGTGACTGCTAGTGGTGTGGATGGGAGAAGGGAGATAGATCCAAAGGTGAGATAGAGAGAAGGACATGAAGTGGTACCCAGCTGGACATGTCAGTTTGTGCAATTTAATAAGGTTTTGACTATTTGATCTCAGGAATCAATCTGGTTTATGCATTTCAAAGGTGTTTGCTAGGGAGGGGCAAAGAGATGAATTATGAATCAGTTTATGTGCCTGGATAAGTTGGGTATAATTTGGGAAGTTAGATAGCTCAAGCCAACCTAACTGGTGGAGAGAATTAGAGTGGTAGGAAGAGGCTGTGTGACCTGTGGCAAACGTGGATATTTTGTTATAGCAGGATGAGAGTTTTGATTTGAGGGAAGATTGTAGGTTGGTGAGGATAGTTACTCCATATAAAAGGGAAGGGATATGGTATGTACTGGCTAGTGTAATCTTGGTGGAGGGAAAGATAAAGTGACTGTTACGGTAAAGCATGCCAAGTTTTTTGTGGGTCTTTTTGATATTTACATGTAGATGCTTGTCGAATTTTAATTGGTCATCAATGGTTATTCCTAGTCATTTTGCATCAAAGACCATTTCTAGGGGAGTGTTATTTCTGCTGGTAATTATGAAGGATTGTTTATCTATGGAGGAAGTTTTGGAGGCATTGAATAGCATAAGTTTTGTTTTAGTTGCATTAAGGGCCAGATGGTTGTCTTGCATCCACTGTTCAGTGGCATATCGTCTACTCAGAGGTGATCTCTGCTTAACATACAAGGCCATGTCAAACCCTGAGCTGTTGGACATGTTCCACTTAAAGAAATCCCAATCCCTCAGAGCCACACAATCCAGGGATCTAAACCTTGTTGTCACAATGAACAAAACATGCTGGAGGGATAGGTTCCTGATCCAGAGACTCCCCATACTCTGAAATAGACTGCCCATACATGTCAAGCAGAGCGGCTCCTTGGCCCTCTTCAAAGGGAACCTTGATGACTGGATGGGAGATAGGAAATTCACCCCAGGGATCATGTCAGTCACCCTGCTCGACAGGGGTCCAGAGAAGTAAATATTTTGGGAAGAAATATCCAGGGAATTGTTATGGCTAGGCTTGTATAGGCCCTAGGGCCGATAGCCTAGTAACAACCTATGAACCTATGAGAAAGTGGCTTGTATAAGACTGTTGAGAGCTGTGATGGAAGGGGAGTAACAGATAATAGTAGAATCATCTGCATATTGAATGAGGCTGGAGTTTGGATTGGCTTGGTAGAGATCATTTATAAATATGTTAAATAGTAGGGGGCCTAGAATGGAACCTTGGGGGAACGCATGTGGATGTATTAAGGAAGGGTGAGGTAGCTTTTTTCCATTTTACTGCCTGTTGCCTGCTTGTGAGATAACTTGAGAACCACTGGGTAGAAGAAGGGGATAGGTTAAGCTTGGAGAGTTTGGTAAGAAGCAGGTTGTGGGAAATGGTGTCAAATGCCTTAGAGAGATCAAGGAGAAGAGTGTATACAAAGTGGCCAGAATCACGGACTTTGTTGATTGTTTCTAGGAAGGAGAGAAGGGCAGTGGAGGTACTATGACCTGGTCTAAAACCATGTTGTGTGGGGTTAAGAAGCTGATTATTAATAAGATAGGGTAAGAGCTGTTGGTGTATACACTTTTCAAGTATCTTAGAAATAGGGGATAGGATGATGATAGGGTGGAAGTTTGAAATGTTATTATTATTGCCACTTTTGTAGAGAGGAATAATAAAGGCTTTCTTCCAAATTTGGGGGACCTGACATTCTAGGATGGACTGATTAATTAGTATACTGATAGCGAAGGCTATTTCTTCTGCGGCTACTTTTAGGAAGTAAGAGGGAATTTCGTCAGGGGCATTGGAACCAGGTTTCAATTTTAGAAGTTTTTTTATAGTAGATCTGGAAATGGGATTGATGGAGAAAGGTGTTGGGGGCAGAGGCTGTTAGGGTAGGAAGGGGTGGGTATGGGCTGATGAGAAGCTACTGAATTGTTGGTGAAGGATGCTGTTGGTTGGCTGATAGAGTCAGTGAAAAAGGAGTTAAATTGGGTAGCTAAGTCCAGGTCAGTTGCATCTGAGTTAGGGCAATGGTTTTCTGTTTTACCAGGGTTGAGGAGAGATGAAATTCCCTTCCAGAATAGTTTGGGATTAGTATTGTGGCTAGTTTGCAGGGTAGTGATTTAAATGTCTTGCCAATGCATCTGTGATTTTTTTTGTATGGGTATCATAAAGATGTCCATACATTTTATTTTTTAACATCCGTTCTGTCTTTCATATATAAAAACAGGCTCAGTATTGACACAGGGCAACATATATAATGCCCTTGCTGTGACAGTTAAATTTCCCTTTAAGAAAATAAACTTTTTCCTTTATATTGAAGTGGTTCCCTGTGTAAATCCATTTGCAAAACTGACAAGTACCACATTTATACATCTGATTGTAAACATTTCCCCCCTGACGTGAAAACTGAACCAGATTCTAAAACATTCTTAAGATTCCTTTCTTTATGAACTACAATAGTTGGTCTTTCTGGAAAGAAGTTATAAACTTCTATTCCCTCCATAAGCCTCGTAGTTGGTAATAAAAGTGCATGAGTATGACCCTAGATCATCACTACAAGGATTCTCCAGCCCTGACTGACCAGTCAGCGAATCCTGTGTCAATAGCGGAACATATCCTTTCCTTTCCATTCTCTTTTAGTGATGACCTCATTTTTTAACTCGCCTACCATGTTAGCTGGGTATCCCCTTCTTAAGAACATTGACTCCAACTTAATACATTCTTCCAAAAAAATTATGTTCATATGTGATCATGCTTGCCACTCTGACAAACTGTCCCTTGACCACAGATGTTTTCTGTGTCAAGGGATGAGCACTAGAAAAATGTAAAAAAGAGTTGGAGTAGGTGGGTTTCCGATAGATTTTAGAGAAATAACAACCATTGATCAAGTCATTCTGAAGTAGAATGTCCAAGTAAGACAGTCTAGTATCATTCATCTGATAAGTGAATTTAAAAAAAAAAATTGGTGCTGCTGTTAATAAAGTCGAAAACTTTGTGAAACTGATCATCAGAAGAGCTTCACACCAAAAATAAATCATCAAAGTATCTAGTGTAGTACTGTATGGGTGGTGTAAAGTGCTTCCCAGGATAAAGGATTTATCCCACTATGCCATAACAATGTTCATGTAGATGAATCAGCAATTACCCCCATAGCAACCCCTTTTGTTTGGTGATAGTATTTTCCATCAAACAAGATGAAGTTGTTAAAAAGGACAATCTCAAGTAGCTCTTCCAAAACATTAATAAGGGTTGTATCAATCTTTTTATATTCCAAAAATTCCCTAAACCATGCTAGGCCAACATCATGTGGGATCACACTATACAGATCTCTGACGTCAATAGTAATTAACAGATCACAACTATTAAATTCAATTTTATTAACTTTTTCAGAAAATCCCAAGAAGCCTTGAAAACTTGGGCTTCACATTTTAAAATTGTCTTTCAATTTGTAACCCAGAAATTTTGTGCATGCTTTCATAATAGACCCCCTTATGTCCACTGTTGGTTGCATGGGTGGATTTTCACTCTCCTTATCAATTTTTGGGATACCAAATAAGTTGAGTCAAGAAGGGAGATCACAGTCAAATAGTTTAGTTTTTTTAATAGATATTCTTTCCTGTGTTGAATATGTCATTAATTTGGTTTTTAATCCTCTGGTGTGGTTGATTTGCTTCATTTAAGGAAACCTGTTTATACACACTTTCAGTCAGCATCAGGATCACCCATTCTTTATAGTAGTTCAGTGTCATCACGACCAATCCCCCACCTTTATCTAGTTTCATAAACCTCAATCCAGAGTTTTTTACTTCTTTTAATTTATTAACTTCAAGTTTGGTGAAGTTATAGTCATAATGGCCTTATTTTATACCTACCATTTTTCTCATATCCGTTTCACACATCTTATAAAACATTTGAAATGTGGGGGTTTAAGAGGGGGGGTAAAGTTACTAGAGATCCGCAGTGCATCTGAAACTGGTGTTGGTTCATTAAAGATCATTCTAAAATTTAATTTTCTCACAAAACATTTAAGTCTATCAAAAGATAGGCTATATTCACATGTTGTGAAGGGATGAATGCCATCCCCTTCGCTAATAATTGTGCTGAAGTAGAATCAAAGTCATACTCAGTAAAGTTATACATTTTGAAATCACCATCAACATAAGTTACCACTTTACAACATGGGGATCCCTCCATGGTTAATAATGTCCCATTGCTGATATCATCTAGATCATGCTTTGAGATCACAATGTTTAATGTCATAGGGGCTATGTCTATCCCCTGCTGTTCCATTGGTGTTGCCTGGGGAGAAGGGACCCAGTTCTGGTTCCTGATTTGTTCTGATATAGGCCTGGATCTACCATTCTCTCCCTCTACTGATGATGTTCTTGTTTTTGCTTCAGTCTTTACGACCATCTCAATGAAGGAAAATCCAAGGGATTGGCATTGTACCCACATTCATGATTGTTGCTGACTTGTATCCTGTCATTATTTAAATTGCCATTTAGTTCATTCTCTACAGCCCTTGATTTCTGACATGTGGAGCAGAGTGAAATTATTTTTTTCTCCCAAGTTTGAGAAAGTGATGGAGCTGGATGCACCAAGCTTTCCTGATAGGCCAACCAGTCCCTTTGCTTTAGCATGCATTTTCTGAAGGATATAAAGTTTGAAACTCAATTGACAGTCATAATTTAGCAACTTTATTTCTTAATTGTTTTCCAGAAAACCACAAATTTTATGAGGAACAGACCAAAAATATGTAGCAAAAATCTGGACAGTTAAGAGGTATGCTTGGGTGGGTGTCTCTAAGTATATACAAGTTTTTAAAAAAGAGTAATGACATCCTGTTTACAAATAGGACATTGAGGAGCAGGCATTTATAAGATACCTCTCTCCATAATGGATGTGTGTCACTCGCTTTGCATATTTTCATCATTTTCATATTGAGTTCTAATATGTTCTTCATGGGAATGTTTTCTGCATTAGACATTTGCTTGTCATTGCTGTCATGTTTTGCAATTCATCTCGACAGAGCCTGGGACCTGTGTATTTTCTCCTATCAGATGATGACAATGCACACATGCCATGCTGCTGCCAGAGTCCTCAGATGTTGACAGTGGTGATGATAATGATGATCAACCTGCACATGCTCGAGCCATCATACCTGCTGCACCCATGAGGAAATGACACCAGGACAGGAACAGAGACAATTATCAGGAGGAGATCGGGAGGTTGTGACCGATATGTTCTGAACATAGATGAGGGACATGATAGGGACATGCTTCAAGGATACTGCATGTGCTATATGCGATTCATTCAAGGAGCTAGCATGTGAGGTCATTTGTGAGTCTCAGCCCTATCAGCCAGGTCCATCTGGTAATTATTGTCTGTATGCTCATCTTGGATTATGCTGCCAGCATGCTGATTGTCATATGACTGGACTGTATATGTACACTTGTGCATGCATACCATGTAGCTGCCATGAGTTATCATCATGTCCCATTTAATTATGCTTCAAGGTGTGCATGACACAGTTATCCTGCAGTCAGTGCTGAAAGAATTAGCCTGTAAACATATGTTTTACTCACAACAAATGACAGACAAATGATGTTGTCCATAGTGCAGCATTAATACTCTGGTACAGTTTGAAATTATGTATTGACATATGTATGTGCAACACTAGGACATTCCATTTCCCATGTGTTTTGATAACAGTTGTCATGATGTACCACTGGCATGATGTGGTATTGTGCACCACATATTAAATACTGATGCCATGTGGGAAAATAAACAGGTATATCATATCTATGTGCAGTCCTCATTTTCTGATCTACACACAGTGGTATAGATAAATGTGATGCCCGTGCCCTAGCCCAGCAATCAAGGATCCTCAATCTTCACCACTAACACCAGAGAGGGCATCTCATATATGAGGAATGGATAACAAATACACACAGTAAAGTGCAATTTCACTTAAGACCACACAGAGATCACAGTCAGTCCGGGGCTGGTTGCTTCCTTGCTCTCCAGGTCTCCAGTAAGACTCCCCACTGGCACAGCTATAGGGTCCAGATTTTAGTGTAGTGGGCAAGCTAAAACTTCTAGCACCCTCTCTGTCCAACCACTACTTCATGTCCATGCCCTAATAGCTGACACACACACACACACACACACACACACACACACACACACACACACACACACACACACACACACACACACTTTGAGAAGAGTTTATATGACCACACAGACACTCCTGGGGAAGGCTGGCACAGGTTCTCCAGCTGTGCTGCCTTTTCCCAGACTATACGATAGTACCCTGCCACCACCCACTAATAATTATCAGCTAGCCAAAGGCCCTTAAAAGGGTGTCCAATTATTACTGTGCAATATTATTATCCAGTTGATGAGTGTGACTAATCAGTCAAGGCTTATTTGTAGTAACTTGGACAGTAAACTCTATAAATATGCAATGTACTCTTGAGCTTAACTTATCTCTACAGAAACCAGCCACAGTTAAAAGGTTTTAAAATATTTAATAATAAATAATTAAAACCACAAGACAATACTTGCTACTATACAGTGCTAGTCAAGAGTTCAGAGATCACACAGAATACTTAAAATAATTCAGAAGTACAGTTCTGACATCACAGAAAAACAATTAGTCTAATCATTTGAGTTTCTAGCTATCTCTAAAAGAAAACACAAGTCTAAGATAGCTTACATAGGACATCAGGCAGTGCTGTGAAATGGATGATCAAGACAAAAATGCTTAATGCCTTCTGATTCTTTCTGTTTAAATTGCTATTGCTGTTCTGATAAAACATTACATCATTCTTACACTTTTCTGGTGTTCCCAGACTGACAGATACTACGTTCTTTTGTTATATTGCAGCTACAGGAAACTGCATCAATAAAAGACATTCCACATGTAAACTCTAGTAATTATTCCTTAAGTTAAACCAATAGGCAGGAAGCCTTCATCTAACCTGGCAGGAGCCGAATTGTAAACATCAAAGACAGTCATGAAATAATTGTAACTTCAAAGGACAGGCAATACATGCTTGACTTGGCTTTCTTTACAGCAGAGGGCAATGTTGCTATGTTGTTTTAAGTTCAACATTTCACAGCATATTCTTTCAATTAAGAAAACAAGCCTGTATTTAAAAATTTATATTTACAAATAAAAAAATTGTCTATAAAATTCTATCTGGCTAGGCTGGCAGCCTTCACATACCCCCCCCCCCCGAGAACTCAAGCTAGTTTTTCAAGTGACCCTTGAGAAATGCTGCTTGAGAGGGTTAGGTCTATCTGAGTGTACGTCACCCCATTCCCTGTCTTGACAGATCATCTGCATTTGGCATTGCTAACCCCACTGCAGTGCTGCACTGAAATATTATATGCTTACAACCCTAGGCTCCATCTTAGCAACTTGGCATTTTGCTAGCTGGCTCTGTTTAACCATATTAAGGAGTTGTGATCTGTCATAACAGTGAGTTTTCTTGCATATAGATAAGGCTGAAGTTTCTGCAGTGCCCACACTATGGCTAGACATTCCTTTTTTACAGCTGCATAGCATTCCTCGCTGGGTAGGAGCCTACAACTGAGATATAACAATGGGTACTCTTACCCCTCTGAAGAAATCTGGCTAAGTACAGCCCCCTCTCCATGGTTTGAAGCATCCACCTGCACAACAAATTCTTCTTTAAGCTTCTGGAATGCCTGCTCACATGCTGGGGTCCACACTACCTTATCTGGCCTGTTCATGCTTGTCAGGTCTGTGAAGGGAGCAGCTATCGTACTATAACTGGGGATGAACTTTCTGTAGTATTAATACTTTGTTACTTCAACTTTAAGGGCTGTTTGTCTAATTAAAGGAGCTTGTTAGTATAAAAGGGGTAGTTGCACAAGCTTTTATTGTTCTGAAATCAAACAACAACTGTTTTTCTTCAGGTGAAATGTTGGAATTTTGTACATTTTTCTTACTATTACAAAACAATTTCCTGAGTTCAAGTTTACACAACAATTCAAACATCCCTATTAATGGGTTGGCTGGGGGGTTAAAAGCGCTGGCAACTCTCAGTTCCTGGTTACTGTAAGCAGAATTGCCCAACAATACTGTTAAATTTAGCTTTCTGGTAAATAATCTGAAATCAATTAAGAGTTCAGATAAACTGCTTTTGTTTGTGGGTACAAATGTCACGCCTTTAGCCAAAAAGTTCAACTAGCTGGTTTTCAATAGTGTACTCAGTGTAATTAAACACTTTAAAGTCACCTTTTTTACTTAGGATTATCCTACGTGGGTAAACTGCTTCTATCACCGGTAGGTTTTCTGCTTCCCAATCTAGTGTTTCTTGTTGCTGCGTGTATTGTACACTCTCCTGGACCGTGTCAAGTTCGAGTTCCAGTTTCTCCCCTTCACCCCCCGGGTAGTTTTTTTTGAAACTGTTGAGGTTGGTTGTTAAGGGAACTATTTTCACCCCTACCATCAGTTTCATACTGGTCATTTTCCAAATCAGGATTTATATTAATAAAATTAGCACCACGAGTGTTGTATTGCCCTCTGCAAGTGTTGCTTCCAGGCTCCGACTGAAGCTGTCCCCCAGGGTTTGCATTTTTACTCAAGCTTGTCTTGTGGCTGCTTTTGTTCTGTAATTCTAAAGGAGCCTGAGAAGTCGGTGGTTTGGGAAAGTGTTAGAAAAATCTACATGCTGCCTAGAAAAATATATTTACAATGTGTGCTGCTTAGAAAATATATTTACATACATGCTGCCTAGAAAAATATATTTACAATGTGTGCTGCTTAGGAAGATGTGTATTTAATCATTCAAACATATATAAGTTGTGTGATCAAATATATAGAGAAATGTGTGCTTTAGTTAGGAATAAATATACTTAAATCCATAATAAAGAAAGGTTAGTTAATGCATTTAATTCTGTCTTACTAGAATAATAGTAGAAATAAACCTGCATATTATTGCTTGAAGCACAAGCTGCAGTGTAATCAGAAATTTGACCTTGGCAGCTTGCAGATGCAGTCTGGCTCATGTCTTTCAAGTAAAGATTATTTTGCAAAGTTAGAAAATAATAAATCTGTTCGCATGTGTGTCCTCTTTCCTGCTTCCACCAGGAGAGTAGCCTTGTGTGCACTATCTCTGATAGTGCGCAGCTGGGAACAATAAAGACAAAGGGAGGCTTTAAGGAAGACATACATCTATTGTATTTGAACTAATCAGAGAACCTTGAATTGGCTACATCCTCAGGAGGTCATCATGACTGACCAGCTGCTTGCAAGGCTGCAACATTCTCATGGGAAAAGGACATTTTGAAAACACAAATTCAGCACTTTTATGAATTACTATGATGTAAAGACCCTGTCACTAACCACACCAGTAAGGTGGGCAAAACTGATAATGAAATGTATATAACCAATGTGTTTTGGTCAATAAAGCAGTCAAAATTCTATACAAACTTTGTGTATGTTTTTTTGCCTCCTAATGTACATTAGAGCTTTAAGATACTCAAGCTTTCCTGCATTATTGTTTGTTATTAATTGACATTGTGTTTAAATAACTCAATGATTTTTACAGTCTGACTCTAACAAATTTATTTAACATCTTGGTCCTTCGAGCCGGAAATTCCCTTGGTAAGCTACAGGTCAAAATATATAGGTGGTATTAAAGTCTGCGCAAAAAAAGAAAAGACCTCCGACTAAATTGTCGTGCCCAAAGAGGCTGTCCACTTGTCTAATCTGTGGCCAAAAAGCGAAAAACTGGGTCCTAAAAAGCCTATCAAACATAAGCAAAAGGCTCAAGTAAGCAAAATTCCTCTCTTTGTTTTTGTTTTAAATCGGAAACCAGGTTACACTGTGCTATTGCTAAGGTTTGTAATAGCAGAAAAAAAGGTAGTCGAAGTATTGTATCTTAAGTCATAAATCAAAAAATAAAGCAAAACAAAGTAAACAGTCATTCTAAACACTACTGTAAATACGGGAAATAAAAATACCACGTGGTACAAAAAAAAGGGTTACGTAACAGTTCTGTTGTTTTTTTTTTCTCTCTCTCTCTCTCTCTCTCTCTTCTTTTTTTCTCTTTCAGAGACATGAAAAATAAATGCACTAAAGGGTCACGTGACCCGCCCCTAACAAAAAATGCAAAATATATGCAATTACAAAAAGCAAATAATGTGAGATATTTTGCAACATAAGTTAACAAGTATGACTTTAATGGTAAATTGAATAAAATGTCATTAGTAAAACTTTTGAGACAGTTAAAATCTGACGCAGAAGGTCAGGCAAAAAAACAACAACAGTTGGGTGTTCCTCAAGCACATAGGTGGATTGAGGAAGCAAACCAAAGGGAACAGAAAAATAAAAATGCAAAGGCATTATTTTTAAACAAAAAAAATAATAATGTAATAGTAGCATCGGTCCCTCCCCTACCACGTGCACCGATGCCTTACTCAAAATATAAAGCGAAAGGGCGGGCTGACCCCCCCCCACGTTACCCAGAGACAACAGGAATATTAAAACAACCATTTGTAAAAAAACCTATCGGGACTAGATCCCAAACACGTCAAACACCTGTAAATGTTCAACCAAGCGGGAATTTATTAAATAAGGGTAAAAAAATCTGTCCATTAATAAAAGTACCAAACCCGCAGGCAGAACAGGAGGGCCAAACCTCAACTCTCTTAGTATATAGACCATAAACACCTAAAGACATCCAAAAAGCTACAAAAGAAATTCCCCATCCAAAAATTAACTTTGAAAAATTTCTACAAAATTTACAGAGTATAAAATTAAGTTACCACTTAAATAAAAAAAAGGTAAAAAAAGTAATTAAACAAATTTTAAGTCCAAACTGGCACATAATTTGTGGCACCTGAAATGCCCGTGACGCACAACACAGGCCACTCCTACATAGTGACACAAAACTAAATACTAAATTAAAGGGTCTTACAGACCACATTACTAAAAAATGAAAACCTAGGGCAGACTGGACTTGCATTAACCAGTGTGTACAACGAAATAATAAAACTGTGAATGCATACTATAGTAAATTGTTAAAATGTTTTAATAACCATAGTGGCATGCCTGTTCCTAAAAATCAAAAAAATAATAGTTCATATAAACAACAATTGAAAAATGCATTTTTAAAAGGTTGTATTGCCCCTATCAATAGCTTCATCACGAAGCACATAATAAATCACCAAACAAGTAGGCTTCAAGCCTTGTTAGAGTATGCCAGACATGCCAAAAAACATTTTAACAGTAAAAAAAAAAAAAAAACGCAGGTCTTCACAGCTGAAGACGGTGCGAAAGTTTTTGTAGTACAAGCAGCCAAAAAGGGTAAGCAAAATATTCAAAGTAACAAACGCTCTGACAAAAACTCAGAAATTTATGAAAGCAGAAAAAAAAAAGGTAAATGCTTCAATTGCGGTAAAAAGGGACATTTGGCAAGGAATTGCAGGAGCAAGGCACCTGCGAAAAAAAAGGATAAGGAAGATGAGGATTGACTATATGACAGTTATGCTGCTCAGCAGCTATCAAAAAAGACTAATGAGCAGGGGAATAATGTAAATACCTTAAAAAAAGCAAATAACATGCAACTGAATGTAAAAGTGGGGGAAAGTGAAGTTTTAAATCTGGCACTACTGAGCTTAGAGCTCTATTTAGCAAACACGAAACCGGAAGTTACACTTCTAGTAAAAAAAAAAAAAATCAAATTTTTGTGTAATTCAGAAGCATCACGAACTTTGATACATCCTTCAAAGTTACCGAAACATTCTAAGTCACCTAATTACATATTAGTAAAAGCAGCAAACGGACAGTTGTACAGAAAACCACTTTCCCATAATATAGCAATAACTAATCCAGTCTCGGGCATAACCCAAAAAAGTAAAATAGTACTTTCTGCCAAATGCCCCATAAACCTATTAAAAAAAAATCTTATGCAACTTTTTGACATAGCAGTAGTCCCTACCATAAACGGTATGGAGGCACAAAAACAAACTAACACCTTTGTATCGAGGAGGCTTATTATTGGTACAGCCAAAATCTGGTTACAACCGGACCAGGGGCAGTGACCAAAAAACTAATAAATGTAGCCACCAGCAAGGTGCCTCCCCTCAATACTAACCAGCAACATTTATTACATTGTACCCTATATTATTGTAGCACACCAAAACCTAATAAAAAATACGAACAAAAGTTGTTCAAAAATCCTGCAAATAAACTAATATTACAAACCCTATACTGGGACACTGAGGGCAACAGTGTGGTAAGTTGTTCGTTACCTCAAAAGTTTTTAAAATTGTACAAATCCAATAAACTACCACACGTTAGCCTAACCAAAAACAAAAATGTTAAGTGAGTAAACTTGGGTGACAAAGTGACAAAATAAAAAAGACTAACTAACTCAAAGTTATCGGACTTAAAAGTACAAAAACAAAAACTAAATTGGTTAACGCAAGCACGCCCAGCTGTACACTTACAACAAAGTAAAAACAGCTAAATGGCGTTCTTAATAAAGGAAAAAAAAAAAGCTTTAAGTGAAATACCAAATGTTCTTTGGTCAACAGAAAAATCAAATATAAAACTTATTCGTACAGCAGGGCCAGTAGTTATTACACCAAAATCAACCTTTAAACCAAAAAAAAACAATATCCTTTAAGCAAGGATGCAAAACAGGAAATCAAACCTATTATTATGGCATTACTCAAAAAAAAAATACTGGTGGAATCTTTAGATTCACCATGTAATACTCCTCTATTTCCTGTAAAAAAAGCAAACGAGAAATGGCAAATGGTGCAAAATTTACAAGCTGTAAATAATGCAATAATACCAAGAGCACCTACGGTGCCAAACCCACATACCTTATTAAATAATTTAAAGCCACAACAAAAATATTTCACCGTGGTAAATATTAGCAATGCATTTTTCTCAATACCTATCCACCCTGACAGCCAGCATTGGTTTGCATTTACATTTCAAAGCAAAAAGTATACGTACACCCGACTACCACAGGAATATAGTAAAAGTCCAACAATATTCGCACAAAAAATGGCTAGCAACCTGGCAGGGTTTTCTCCACCAGGGGGCAGCCAAGTACTACTTTATGTAAATGACATCTTGCTTGCAGCCCCTACCCAGCAACAGTGTAGGAAAAATACAATAGCATTATTGAAATTCTTAGCTAAGCAAGGGCATAAAGTAAATAAACATAAATTGCAACTTTGGAAAAAACAGGTTAAATACCTGGGATATGTGATATCCAAAAAAGGCAAAACATTAAATAAAAAACGAAAAACAGCTATTTTACAAGCACCCAAACCAACTACCAAGAAGGAAATAATGTCCTTCTTGGAAACGACTAATTTTTGTCAAAGTTAAATACCAAATTATGCTTTAAAAACGGCTCCATTGGCTGATTTAATATTTAAAACACCAATGGCAGCACAAAAAACATTACACTAGACTCCGAAAGCAAAGGCAGCCTTTTGCAAACTAAAAAAACTAATAGTTTCATCATTAGTTTTAGGGCTTCCGAATTACCATAAAAAATTTTTCCAAACTGTAAATTGTAGGCAAAAATATATGACGTCAGTACTGACACAACAACATGGCGGCAAGCAACGCCCCATAGCTTACTATTCATCACAGTTAAATCCGGTGGCACAATCATTACCGGCCTGCGTACAAACAGTAGTCGCAGCAACTATGGCAGTGCAAGCTTCAGCCTCAGTGGTGTTGTTTCATCCTCTCACGTTGAAAGTACCTCATGCAGTTGCAATAATTTTACTGCAAAAAAAAATAGCATTTTTATCCCCTGCCAGACATCTTTCTTGCATAACCATACTATTGAGTCAACCCCATATAACAATTGAACGTTGTACAACATTAAATCCGTCAACATTACTTCCAATTCCTGTGAATGGCATACCACACAGCTGCCTACAGGAAATGGAACAAATAACCACACCCAAACAAAATCTTACTAATGTACCTTTAGCTGACGCAAAGGTGACATTTTTTGTAAATGGGTCCTGTAGACAAGGTCCTACAGGAAAAAACCTAGTGGGCTATGCAGTAGTGACTAATGACAAAATCATAAAAGCACAACCCCTGCAACATAACCTGTCAGCTCAAGCAGCAAAATTAATAGCTTTGACACGTGCTTGCACTCTAGCAAAAGGCAAATGTGTTAACATATATACTGACAGTCAGTACGCTTTCTCTACAGTGCATGTCTTTGCACAACAATAAAAAAACAGGAAAATAATAACATCTACTGGCAAGCCAATTAATCATGCGCAATTAATTCTAAACCTGTTAAATTCTATTCAGTTACCCACTAGAATAGCTATCTGTAAATGTGCAGCCCATACAAAACAACAAGACAGAATTTCAAAAAAAAAATGCTCGGGCTAATGCAGCTGCAAAGCAAGCTGCCTCAAACCCAAAAACTGTGCTTTTAAATAAAGAACTACAACCTTCTAAAACTCTAAATTTAAAAATGTTAAAAACAATGCAAACATTAGCTACAAAAGCAAAAAAGCAAAAGTAAATAAAACGAGAAGCAATCCTTAAAGAAGGACTGTACATCTCCAAAAAAAAAAAGCCCATATTGCCATCTAATTTATTTAAATATGCAGCTTTGTTGAGTCATGGGCAGAGCCATGTCTCAACAGGGGGGATGGTACAGTTAGTTAACAGAACATTCCAAACATATGGATTTACGAATTATACACAAAAATTTTGTGCAACATGTCATATTTGTAGCAAACATAATGCACAGGGAGCATTTAAACCAAAGCAAGGGAGTTTTCCAACACCACCCTATCCGTTCCATACTATTTGTATGGATTTCATAGAACTGAACAAATGTGAAGGGAAAAAATACTGTTTAGTAATCATAGATATGTTTTCAAAATGGGTAGAAGCTTTTCCAACTAGAAATCCGGATGCAGCAACAGTGGCAAAGGCCCTAGTGAAAGAAATCATTCCTAGATTTGGCATACCGGAAAGAATTTATAGTGACAATGGGACACATTTTGTTAACCAGACAATACAGCAGCTTGGGAGATTTTTTGGGATTTCTTTGAAAAACCATTGTGCTTATCACCCTCAGTCAGCAGGACTGGTGGAGAGGTACAATGGAATCTTGAAAAACAAGTTGAGAAAATTAATGAGTGAGACTCAAAAGACTTGGATTTGCTGTCTGCCTTTGGCACTGCTGAGCATGAGAACTGTTCCAAATGTAAAGGGCTTGACCCCCTTTGAAATAGTGTTTGGAAGGGCATATTGTGTGCCACAATGGAAGGCCCTCATGCCTGCAGAGCTGGAGGCCGATGGCTCATTAGCTAGTTATATGAAAAAGTTATTAACAAATAAGACTGTTTTGCAGTTGAACTCTTTCTCAGATAAACAAGAAACGAAACCAGAAGCCGTGCTGACCCCGGGTCCTGGATTTGGCTGAAAATCATAAAGAGAAAGAACTGGGCGAGTCCAAGGTGGGAAGGTCCGTACCAGGTACTGTTGGCAACACCCACTGCAGTGAAAATCGCTGAGAGAGCATCTTGGGTTCATTTAACCCATTGCAAACCTGTTAAGAAATTTAGTTTGGACATACCACAGGAACAGGATGGCCAGAGGCAGAATGAATAAAAATGTGAAACAACCCAAGAGACACTGGTTCACTGGCCTACTGATCATACACTTAATAACTATGTTTGTAGTAACCTTTTTGTTGTTATGGTTTTCTTGCATATAACTACAGAAGTGAAATTAATAAAACGTGATGAAGGACTGGCTATAGACTGGCACCCAAACTTTAACACATACCTGGCTATGAAACGAGTTTATGTAGAGACTATGAACGTTTCAAATTGCTGGGTCTGTACTGCAATACCCACAGCATATGGAGGACTTTTGATGTCTGCTGTCCCCTTGGGAATAAATGCAACTTGGGAAAACCTGTTATTTGACACAGGCACTGTGAGATCACAAGACAAAGTGGCATTACATTTGCCTGTTACTCAGAAAGGAATTGTTTGTTTTGTTAAAAATAATACACTCCAGGTTGGTTGGAGTAACTGTAACATAACTGTGTCTTACAAATGTTATATAAAACCTATAGACCAAGGTACTAGTTGCAGCACAAATTATGATTCATATTTAAGCTTGATGAAAACAACATTGAGAAATGTGCAAAAATCTCCTGAAATATATAGACAATTCTCTGTTATAGATAAGAAAATGTTTCATTCAGGGTTAACCGCATCAGTACAAAAGTAGAAAACTGTTATTTTGTTTGTGGGAAAAAGGCCTATAAATGGTTACCTGAGAATTGGTCCGCAGTTGTTTTTGGGTTATCTGGTTCCAGCCATAAGACATACTGCAGAATTGCCCCTGGGTAAAATACGTAATGTAAGAGATGTAGCTCACCGAGCTGAAAATACAGTCAGAAAACCTACTAATCCAGTGGGTAAGATTGAAGCAAGCTGGAAGGATCATTCGTCTGTGAAGGACAAAGAAAAATTGACCCATATGGACTTGAGTGACAGTGTTATATCCTGGGCTGGAATATTCCCAACCTATGGAGCAGTCAAATCGATTTGGGAATTGAGAAAATTGTCAAAACTTCTCAAAGTAATGAGCAATGCGACTTTTTCCGCTCTTAAACTTGTGACTGATGAGATGAATGCAATGAGAACAGTTGTATTACAGAACCAAATGGCTCTCGACTTCACCCTAGCGGCGAGAGGTGGTACGGCGCTTATCAAAGAAGAATGCTGCGTACATTCCAGACAACCAGCATGAAATTAATGATCACCTGGAGGTAATACAGCAGGTGTCAGCAATGGCAGAACCAGGCCCAAACCCACTGACAAACTTTTTCCAGAATCTGTTCGGGGGGTGGGGGTCGGTCCTTATGAACATTCTGATTGCAATTTGCGTGGTACTGCTCATAATTGGAGCATGTGTCTGCTGGGATACCCTGTGTGAAAAAATTAGTTAAAGACTTAGTTGATGTATCAGTGACTGAAACTATGTACCAAGATATAGAATTGAATTTGTTAATACCAAGTGAAAGTCTATCTGAAATATAAAACAAATGACTTACTTAGCTGAAAGTCCTTGAAAGGAAAAGGCTAAGAAATGAACTAATACTGTTTATGTTTCATATAGCATTAAATGCATTAAAAGGAGGGAGAATGTTAGAAAAATCTACATGCTGCCTAGAAAAATATATTTACAATGTGTGCTGCTTAGAAAATATATTTACATACATGCTGCCTAGAAAAATATATTTACAATGTGTGCTGCTTAGGAAGATGTGTATTTAATCATTCAAACATATATAAGTTGTGTGATCAAATATATAGAGAAATGTGTGCTTTAGTTAGGAATAAATATACTTAAATCCATAATAAAGAAAGGTTAGTTAATGCATTTAATTCTGTCTTACTAGAATAATAGTAGAAATAAACCTGCATATTATTGCTTGAAGCACAAGCTGCAGTGTAATCAGAAATTTGACCTTGGCAGCTTGCAGATGCAGTCTGGCTCATGTCTTTCAAGTAAAGATTATTTTGCAAAGTTAGAAAATAATAAATCTGTTCTCATGTGTGTCCTCTTTCCTGCTTCCACCAGGAGAGTAGCCTTGTGCACTATCTCTGATAGTGCAGCTGGGAACAATAAAGACAAAGGGAGGCTTTAAGGAAGACATACATCTATTGTATTTGAACTAATCAGAGAACCTTGAATTGGCTACATCCTCAGGAGGTCATCATGACTGACCAGCTGCTTGCAAGGCTGCAACATTCTCATGGGAAAAGGACATTTTGAAAAACACAAATTCAGCACTTTTTATGAATTACTATGATGTAAAGACCCTGTCACTAACCACACCAGTAAGGTGGGCAAAACTGATAATGAAATGTATATAACCAATGTGTTTTGGTCAATAAAGCAGTCAAAATTCTATACAAACTTTGTGTATGGTTTTTTGCCTCCTAATGTACATTAGAGCTTTAAGATACTCAAGCTTTCCTGCATTATTGTTTGTTATTAATTGACATTGTGTTTAAATAACTCAATGATTTTTACAGTCTGACTCTAACAAATTTATTTAACAGAAAGGCTCTTCCTTCTGCATAAGCTTTTAAGTCCCTTTGTAATTTTTTAATTTTTGTGGACTTAAGCCTCTCCAGTTGTTGTGCTATACTTGTAAAATTTCGACCATAATAAAATTGAAAGCTGTCAAAAACTGCATCCAACTTAATGTCCATCTCCAGCTCCATAATTTCACCTGCCAGTGTATTTATTTGTAACTGATAGTGTTTAGCCATAAGCCTAAGCAAGTCCAAACCCTGGTTATTAAATAAGACAATTAATTCTTTGTAAAATATTGAACCAAGTATCAACCTCATCGGAAACTGCCAGTATCTAAGCCCCTTCAGGACAATTTTTTCTATTATACATTTTTCAAAACAATTGAGTTCAAGTTGAAGCTTCTTAACTTTAAGAAGCTTTGCATCAAACACTTTAAGCTTCCCACTGATACTCACATGGTTAATGGCTGGCTTCACAGGGTCTGTCTGCTTCTGCTGGTCCTCTAAGTCAATTTCGTCTCTAAGCCAGTTGGTAATATCCTGTGTGCACATAAGCCCCGGAACCAAGTGAGTATGTCTAGAAGGGGGAAGCCACCCCTGTTGGTCAATGCGCTGAGTGTTGTTTGTTACCGTTCCATTGGAGTGTTGATCAGACTCCATTTGTAATGGAATAGAAGGCCTGGAATGTCCGGTTGTAGTATCAATTGGTACAACGGTGGTGTTGACATCCAAATCAGCCCTACTTGGTTGGAAGAGTTGTTCAACTCTAGCCGTTAAGTGTTCGAGTCTTTCATTCATAAGCCTAATCAGATGAGTTAAGTTCCCCGCTTCCATCGTTTCACTTTGTGTTAAAACATCCCCACCGTTAGTGCTGTGATGGTTACCTGTTGCCATATTACGAAAACAAACCAAAGTACGATAAACTGATGCACAAACACTGTTGCCAGGAACCAAAACTTCACACAGCCTGGTAGAAAGTAAAATTTAATAGAAAACTGCTCCGTTTACACCACGAGAACAAATTTGCAAAAACAAAATCACATGAAGCGCTTTTCGTTTGAAAAATGTCCAAACTTCTTCAGATACTAAACCCAACACAATGGACTGATTTAAAAACCACTCCATGACGTAAATAATTGATTAATTGGTTAAAACACACTGAAGTTACAGTGATTATTAAAAGTTAAACACAACAACTTTTTCTTTTAACATACTAAAGGGACATTTAACTTGTAAAAGTCAATCCTTTTGGGGAACTTTCATGAAAATATTGTAATGCTAAAACATGATAAAAATAAAAATAGAAAAAAAAATGAATGAAAAGTAATTCAGGTGCCATCCAAAACATGGTGTGTGTAAACATAGTATCACACTAAATATCTTAAAAAATTTGAGTGTATATATGTCACAACGATGTCGTTTTTACAATGTACTTGCTTAGATACCATTGAAGTATTATTTTGTGACACAGATGTAAATTCGTAAATAATTAATATACCAATTATACTTCTAGTGATTAATGAATAATTAATTGTTCCAACAGGCTAACATAATAAATTATCTGAGTAGACTTTTCAATGTCAGAATGCCTGTCAGAGAATATATTTCATTGATACCTGGGTGAGCTCAGGAATTAAGTTGCAGTTGCCATTTTAATTCACTCTCCTCAAGATGCAACTTGACTATATTGCTATCTGGGTATCTCACACTGTCATGTGGGGTTACTTGTGATATAACCCTAAACTTGAATACATGGCCATGGTTTTCCTTGCAGTGCCTGGCTAAAGCATTGTCCATTGTTTGTTTATTAATAGCATAGTAGTGTTCATATATCTTGTCAAGTAAACTACGGTCGGTCTTGCCGACATAAAAGGCTGGACAGGCTTGGCACTGTACAAGGTACACCACTGATTTAGAATTGCAGTTGAACTTGCCTTTAGAATAAAAAGTAATGTTTCTCACCCAAAATGTATTACCTGTTACAATATAATTACAATACCAACATGCATCACATCTATACATTCCCATGCTCCTATTAGTCGGTTTAATAGTTGACTCCATCAGTTTCTTTAAGTTCCAATCCTTCCTATATGTAATAGATGGATAAACCCCAACTTGCCCGAGATCTCTTTGTCCACTGAAAATAAGTGCCAGTATTTTCTAACTATTTTGCGGATTTCCTCAGCATCTGCACTAAATGTAAAAATAAAGGAAAATGAAAAAATCCTTTGTTGGTAAGTTCCGCCCTCCTGTCCACTTACTGTACCTGTCAAATGGACACTCAAGTTAACTGGACCGTAAAGTTCATTTGTAGTGCATTGATTCAAAATGGGTTTATACACACCTTGAGATCTTTTTAGCTGGACCTCATTGATAATCCCGGCCACAAAACTGGGAGGATACACTCTGTTGTGGAACATGTTCCTAATTTTGGAACATTCAGATTGAAAGTCTGCCTCACTAGAAACCATCCGGGCTGCCCGGACTAGCTGTCCCTTCACAGCAGATTTTTTCTGTTCTAGAGGGTGGGCACTAGAGAAGTGCAAGAAAGAGTTTGAATAAGAACTCTTTCTGTAGATCTTCACCGTATATTTCAGTTCCTGGATGTTTTTGGAAAGCTCAACATTTAGATAATGAATTGAAGATTCCCGGTTATCCTTGGTGAACTTTAGAAAGCCAACTGAACTGTTAAAAAGTTAACAATGTTAGTAGCTAAATTAATATCACAGTTGATAATCAAAAAGATGTCATCCAGGAATCTGGTATAGAAAACAATGTTTTCCATCCATTGACTAGAAAAGAGATAGTTTGTTTTCCAAAAAGCCATTACCAGGTTGGCAAAACTGGCTACACAAGGGGCAGGTGAAATTATGGAGCTGGAGATGGACGTTAAGTCGGATGTGGTTTTTGACCTCTATCAATTCGATTATGATCAAATTTTTACAAGTATAGCACAACTGGAGAGGCTTAAGTCCACAAAAATTAAAAAATTACATAGAGATTTAAAAGCTTATGCAGAAGGAAAAGCCTTTCCTGAACCACTGACTTCCCAGGCTCCTTTAGAATTGTAGAACAAAGCAGCCACAAGACAAGCTTGAGTAAAAATGCAAACCCTGGGGGTCAGGTTCAGTCGGAGCCTGGAAACAAAACTTGTGGAGGGCAATACAACACTTGTGGTGCTAATTTTATGAATATAAATCCTGTTTTGGAGAATGACCAGTATGAAACTGATGGCAGGGGTGAAAATAGTTCCCTTAACCAACCTTAACAGTTTCAAAAAAATTACTGAGGGGGAGGGGAGAAACTGGAACTCGAACTTGACATGCAGCAACAAGAAATACTAGATCGGGAAGTGGACAACCTACCGGTGATGGAAGCGGTTTACCCATGTAGGATAATCCTAAATAAAAAAGGTGACTTTAAAGTGTTTAATTACACTGAGTACACTATTGAAAACCAGCTAGTTTAACTTTTTGCTAAAGGCTTGACATTTGTACCCACGAACAAAAGCAGTTTATCTGAACTCTTAATTGATTTCAGATTATTTACCAGAAAGTTAAATTTAACAGTATTGTTGGGCAATTCTGCTTACAGTAACCAGGAACTGAGAGTTGCCAGTACTTTTAATTCCCCAGCCAACCCATTAATAGGGATGTTTGAAATGTTGTGTGAACTTGAACTCAGGAAATTGTTTTGTAATAGTAAGAAAAATGTACAAAATTCCAACATTTCACCTGAAGAAAAACAGTTGTTGTTTGATTTCCGGAGCCTTCCTATATGCATAATGCAACCAAATAAATGGGGAGGATTGGTAGTCATGGACGTTGCGCATTATAATAAAAAAATGAATCTGTTATTAGAGAAGGACACCTATATGGACGTCAGTTTGAATGAACGAAACATCGCCTATAATAGGATTAAAATGTTTATAAATGATTTGTTCATTGATGGACTCACTGATGTTAGCCTCAACCATTATTTAATCCATGCCTGCACCCAGGTTGCCTTCCCTTTTTGGTGTTCCTAAAATCCATAAGGAGACCTCTGATCCACCAATGAGACCACTAGTTGATGCTAGAAAATCTATTATGTATCGATGCGCCAAGGTGGTTGACTCTATTCTCAAGAGGTACGTCATTAGGGAGACTCAAATTTGTAGGGACTCATTATCCTTCTTGGAGCAAATCAACACCCTGAACTTTAAAAAGGAATGTAATTTCCTAACGGTAGACGTATGTGACCTTTACTCGTCCATTCCAAAAGATATAGGTACGGAATGGGTGTTGGAATTTATCAGGACCAGAGGGGCCACAGAAAATGAACTACGCCTTATTGAGGACCTCTTGGGTATCATTTTGAAGAACAATTTTATTTTGTTTAACGACAAATTTTATCTTCAAAAGATAGGAGTGGCCATGGGGTCCCCTTGTGGAGCCAGTTTCGCCAACCTGGTAATGGCTTTTTGGGAAACAAACTATCTCTTTTCTAGTCAATGGATGGAAAACATTGTTTTCTATACCAGATTCCTGGATGACATGTTTTTTCTATCAGTGGTGATATTAATTTAGCTACTAACATTGTTAACTTTTTTAACAGTTCAGTTGGCTTTTTAAAGTTCACCAAGGATTACCGGGAATCTTCAATTCATTATCTAGATGTTGAGCTTTCCAAAAACATCCAGGAATTGAAATATATGGCGAAGATCTACAGAAAGATTTCTTATTCAAACTCTTTCTTGCACTTCTCTAGTGCCCACCCTCTACAACAGAAAAAATCTGTTGTGAAGGGGCAGCTAGTCCGGGCAGCCCGGATGGTTTCTAGTGAGGCAGACTTTCAATCAGAATGTTCTAAACTTAGGAACATGTACCTCAACAGAGGGTATCCTCTCAATTTTGTGGCCGGGATTATCAGTGAGGTCCAGCTAAAAAGATCTCAAGGTGTGTATAAACCCATTTTGAATCAATGCACTACAAATGAACTATACGGTCCAGTTAACTTGAGTGTCCATTTAACAGGTGCAGTAAGTGGACAGGACGGTGGAACTAACCAACATAGGATTTTTTCACTTTCCTTTATTTTTACATTTAGTGCAGAAGCTGAGGAAATCTGCAAAATAGTTAGAAAATACTGGCACTTATTTTCAGTGGACAAAGAGATCTCGGGCAAGTTGGGGGAGTATCCAACTATTACATATAGGAAGGGTTGGAACTTAAAGAAATTGATGGAGTCAACTATTAAAACGACTAATAGGAACATGGGAATGTATAGATGTGATGCATGTCAGTATTGTAATTATATTGTAACAGGTAATAAATTTCGGGTGAGAAACATTATTTTTTATTCTAAAGGCAAGTTCAACTGCAATTCTAAATCAGTGGTGTATCTTGCACAGTGCCAAGCCTGTCCAGCCTTTTATGTTGGCAAGACTGACTGTAGGTTATGTGACAGGATATACGAACACTACTACAAAAAATGGACAATGCTTTAGCCAGGCACTGCAAGGAAAACAATGGCCATGTATTCAAGTTTAGGGTTATATCACAAGTAACTCCACATGACAGTGTGAGATACCTAGATAGCAATATAGTCAAGTTGCATCTTGAGGAGAGTGAATTAAAATGGCAACTGCAACTTAATTCCTGTGCTCCCCCAGGTATCAATGAAATATATTCTCTGACAAGCATTCTGAAATTGAAAAGTCTACTCAGATAATTTATTATGTCAACCTGTTGGAACAATTAATTATTCGTTAATCACTAGTAGTATAAATGGTATATTAATTATTTACGAATTTACAGCTGTGTCACAAAATAATACTTCAATGGTATCTAAGCAAGTACATTGTAAAAACTACATCATTTTGAAATATATACATTCACATTTTTTAAGATATTTAGTGTGATACTATGTTTACACAGACCATGCTTTGGATGGCACCTGAATTACCTTTCATTCATTTTTTTTTCTATTTTTATTTTTATCATGTTTTAACATTACAATATTTTCATGAAAGTTCCCCAAAAGGATCGACTTTTACAAGTTAAATGTCTCTTTAGTATGTTAAAAGAAAAAGTTGTTGTGTTTAACTTTTAATGATCACTGTAGCTTCAGTGTGTTTTAACCAATTAATCAATTATTTACATCATGGAGTGGTTTTTAAATCAGTCCAGTGTGTTGGGTTTAGTATCTGAAGAAGTTTGGGCATTTTCCAAACAAAAAGTGCTTCATGTGATTTTGTTTTTTCAAATTTGTTCTCGTGGTGTAAAAGGAGCAGTTTTCTATTACATTTTACTTTCTACTGGGCTGTGTGAAGTGTTGGTTCCTGGTAACAGTGTTTATACATACCCTCTCAAACATATGAATTAAACTATCAAAATTATCCCCCTCTTTAAACTGCGGAAGAAATTTACTGACCTTTTGTGCTTTTGGGGTCCATTTACTCCCTTTCCCACTACCTCCATGACTCTGGCGAAGAGTCAGTATCTCCTTCTCATGCTGCCTTTGCCTCTCTTGCTCCTCAGCTTGCAGACATAACAGTTTCTCATTCTCCTCAGCCTGTAAACATCACAGTCTCTCATTTTCTTTTAATTCCACACACGTGGCCTCCAACTCAGGTCTCTTTAGCTCCAGCTGGATTCTTGAGTCGACTGCAGGAAGGTTGAGCTGTTCATTCTCTGAGGGAATTATATCTCCACTGCCAGTCTGATTGTCCTCCTGGTTGCTGTTTTCTGATACAGCTGTAACCAAGGCTGCAATCAGGTCTACCTTATGTTTCAATGCACCAGTCCCCTAGCCTGGCACATCTCCACCAGCTGGCTCCTTATCAGCTTTCCATACTCCTCCTCTGACATGCTGCCTGCTCACCCTGACTAACTAAGCTAACAAAAGAAATAAAACAATTGTGATCTGAACTCTGAGTATTCACTGCCTGGCTGTTTTTGAGTACAAAACACCTTCAAATCTCACTGTACACAAGCTACAGGATTCACTCTACCCACACCACTACAAGCCAATTAGTATTTCCAACTAATTAATATGTGATGTGGATATCCCACCGCTGCCAAACAATTATGTGAGGTGGATATTCCATCCACTGTCACCAATTAATATGTGATGCCCATGCCCTGGCACAGCAATCATGGAGCCTCAATCCTCACCACTAACACCAGAGAGTGCATCTCGTATATGAGGAAAGGATAACAAATACACACAGTAAAGTGCAATTTCCAAGAGCACACAGAGATCACAGTCAGTCCGGGGATGGTCGCTCCCTTGCTCTCCTGGTCCCCAGTAAGACTCCTTACTGGCACAGCTATAAGGTCCAGAACTCAGCCTAGTGGGCAAGCTAATACCTGTAGCACTCTCTCTGTCCAACCAGTGCTTCGTGTCCCTGCCCAAGTAGCTGACACACACACACACACACACACACACACACACACACACACACACACACACACACACACACACTTTGAAAAGAGTTTATACAACCACACAGACACTCCTGGGAAAGTCTGGCACAGGTTCTCCAGCTGTGCCGCCTTTTCCCAGACTATACGGTAGTACCCTGCCACCACCCACTAATAATTATCAGCTACCCAAAGGCCCTTAAAAGGGTGTCACATTATTACTGTGCAATATTATTATCCAATTGGTAAGTGTGACTAATCAGTGAAGGGTTATTTGGAGTGACTTGGACAGTAAACTCTATAAATATGCAATGTACTCTTGAGCTTAACTTATCTCTACACAAGCCAGCCACAGTTAAAATGTTTTAAAATATTTAATAATAAATAATTAAAACCACAAGACAATACTTTGTACTACACAGTGCTAGTCAAACGTTCCAAGATCACACAGAAATACTAAAAATAATTCAGTAGTACAGTTCTGACATCACAGAAAAAGCACTTAGTCTAATTATTCTAGGTTCTAGCTATCTCTAAAAGAAAATACAAGTCTAAGATAACTTACATAAGACAACAGGCAGTGCTGTGAGTTGGAAGATCAAGACAAAAATGCTTAATGCCTTCTGATTCTCTCTGTTTAAATTGCTTTTGCAGTTCTGATAAAACATTACATCATTCTTACACTTTCCTGGTGTTCCCAGGCTGACAGATACTACATTCTTTTGTTATCTTGCAGCTGCAAGAAACTACATCTATAAAAGACATTCCACATGTAAACTCTAGTAATTATTCCTTAAGTTAAAACAATAGACAGGAAGCCTTCATCTAGCCCGGCTGAAGATGAATTGTAAACATCAAAGACAGTCATGAAATAATTGTAATGTCAAAGGACAGACAATAAATGTTTGACTTAGCTTTCTTTACAGCAGAGGGCAATGTTGCTACATTGTTTTAAGTTCAACATTTCACAGCATATGCTTTCAATTAAGAAAATAAGCCTATACTTCAGCATTTATATTTACACATGACATAATTATCTATAAAATTATATCTGGCTAGGTTGGCAGCCTTCACAATAATTTATTTAACAGTAGATTATGCCATGTTTGCTGTATCATAAATTTCCACATCCATTACTTATTCACATAACTTCATACCTTCCACAAATTTTGTGCAGATTAACTGATTGTACATGTGTCTGATAGAGCTGGATCCATACTGATACATAACTACCTCTGACAAGTGAGCATTCACTGACTAACTGCTGATGTGCTGTAATGATGCTCAGAGAGTATTCTCTGCTCAGTAATGAGTAGGGTGGGTGACTTACACCTGTGTTTGTTTATTCAGCATTTGCATGCCAGTATATGTCTATGTGCTTGAAATTCTTAGCTTCCTTACCTATGCATGTTGATGTTAAATGATTGCTCATTACTGTGTATTTGTGCTTTACATGTGACCAGTTCTGTGGAAATCAGAAATCATTCTGCCCATGTGATCTACATTTTCCATTCTGTAAATGTATTTAGTTTGGCTTCTACAGCACCCTGTGTGCTGTACACATGCATTTGCAGTGTGGCAACTTGCACTGTCTTGCTTTTCCATGATGTGAGCCCAGGTTGTCCACCTTCCTTCCACCTTCTTATTTCTGTATTATATTTTGCATACATTTGCCTTGTCACAGTTATTGACCATTTCTGTATATTAGTTTGTTGACATGGTAAACATGTGCCAAATGTATGGCCATTTTATGATGAGGGACATCTGCACACAAATTGCTGGCTATTGCTTGCAAAACATCCTTGTTCTCATTAAACTTGTGTTTAAACCTTTGTATAGTGTTGACATCTATGTGCACAACCTGATATACTTGTTAAGCTGAGTATTATATTTTAGTAAATAGTCTAACATGTAATTGATTTATGTATGTGTATTGACCACAATTTTGTCTACATTCCATTTAGCCCACTCCCAGTCATACATATACGTCTACACCTGTGTGTTGCCATTAACACAGCATATGTGTGCAACAAATATGCATTCCTCTACTTGTTTGCTTGGGTTGCATATACCTACTTGTGTATGTAACAGACATTTTGTTGCTTTGTCTGCAGAACTTCTGTTTGTCACTGTGCTTGTTTTTTTGCCTTTCACGCACATTGTCATAGGTTTGGTTCTGTCCTCTGCTGGAGTTATCTAATATTGTTATACTTGCAATTACTCATCTGTGATGTTGTTTGCCTTATACTTGTACTGCTGACAGACTACATGGATAATGTGTTTATTTATCCAGTTTGTACTGTGATCCTTGTTTTTTACTCTCCAACACACATCTACCATTGGTCATAGGGGCACAGGTAAATAGCATCCAGGGGTGGTGAAAGCCAGGAAACTGTGTTGACTAGGCTTACATAGGCCTTAGGGATGATAGCCTAGTACCTACCTATGAACCTATACAGATGCAGGTATGACTGCCACACAGTTTGCAACATGTCATAATGTGATATTGCATAGGTAGATATGTTTTTCCTGCATTTCACAATGGTGGTATGCATAGCCACCCTGTCTGACAACTTTCCATTGCCCGTGTTGTACAGTGTGCCATTTGCGTAACTTACCTGTACTTACCATTTTTCCAACTTTTGTCTATTATGTTTTGTAATATTTGTTCTATGAATATACCTGCTGTGATGTCCTTCTCCTTCACAGTCCTTATCTTTATATTTCCGTCTGTTCTTAAAAAAAAAAGGGGGGGGGTCTATTCAGACACACCCTCACAGACACAAAAAAAAATATTCATACCCCTCTGACTTTTCCTCAGATTTTCCTATTTCAGCATCCTTCTTGTACGTCCCTTTTCATCACCGACACACATCTTCTTTTCTATCTCCCACTTTCCCTGAGTGTATGCATTACTTGTGTTCCCCACACAAGTCCTGAACCCATTCTTAGCAAATGTTAGCTGTGGCTGTGGCTGTGATTGTCATTTACTTTTCTTTTTTTATTAGAAATTTTACAGATTCTATCAGAATCCATAAATGCATGCAGGCATATTTTATTAATTCATGACTTACACTTACAGAAATATCTGTAGTTGTCTCTGAGCTTACTGCACAGATTGCTAACAATATGTATAATAAACGGCATGGAGATTTAAAGCACGTATATTTTGTTAGTAATGAATTACAGAAATATCTGTAGTTGCTTGTAATGTTTTTAGACAAATTTCTGAAGATATGTATTATGAATGCCATACAGCTTACTACTGGGATAGTTGGTGCTTTTTTTAAATATATAACTACAGAGTCAGTTATATTCAATAGTTGTCCTTAAACTTACTGGACAAATTCTGTTATACATATCTATGTAAAACTATCAGGATGCTTGAACTGTGATCAACTTTATGTATTTCTCTTAGCGTACCATGTGCTTTGACAATGATTTCTCATTACTTACAGATTACTTGTGGTCATGTTAATGCACCATTGCCACTGTGATACTCATCTGTGCTCTGAGCTGTTCTGAGTTTATCGTGGTATATTTGCATACTATAACATTATCTGCAAGTTTAGCTCTGATATCTGGGTAGTGCACCAAAATCTGAGAACTTTAACGAATCCGTCCCCAAATGAATCCATATCTAAATCTTCCATGGATAACCAATGGCAGGTTCCAAACTGGCCAATGTATAGCAGGATCCAGGAAGAACTCACTAGCGAAAAGTAAAAAAAAATTGCGGGAAAGAGTACAATTATTTTTTCCTTAATATCGGAAGATATATGAATAACTCCCAAAGAAAAAAACATTTCCATCAGAAACTCTTTGCTTTGTGCACTGAATAAAATATAGAAGAAAATTAGTTCTTAAAACTCAATTCAGTGAAATATCCCTGAATAAGGATTTTCAAGAAGTGTTGACTTTAATTCAAGAACTCACAATGAAAAAACAAGACTGGTCTACTGCTTCATTAAAAAGAACTTCAGATAAATCCAATTGGACTGAAATTACCAGGAAGAAACATAAAAAAGAACATAATCTTCTTCATCATCCAAAGAGAATAAAGTCTGATGTAGTTTCACATGGGTCTATTTTCTTTTGGGACATTCAAGGCAAGACGTTTCATGATTTGGAAATTTTAAGCTTTGCTGAACTTTAGACTGCAACTGTACAATATACATACAGACATATATGCTCACACAGTCACATATTTAGTACATTAAGATGGGGGAAACATAGCAATAATCTAGAGGTAATAAAAAGTGAGAGTTTCGTTTGATTGCCAGTTATTAATTTAAAACAAACAATAATAAGTTATATTTCATAAAATGCCTTTTGTAGCATCTACAATTCTGTTTATGCCTATAATGATAAATTTCTAGCTGTTAAGTAGTAGCCAGTGTACATGGTAAGTTTGTGACATGTCTGTAATTGTAATTGGAGCTTTTCTCTGCGGGTCTCCACTGAAAATGGGCCTTTGGCTCAGTTGGACCAACCCGGTTAACAAATGACAAACAATAACTAAATAAATAAATAATTAAATAAATAAGTTCTTGATTTATTTAGGCAGTCTTTTAGGTTTATAACACTGAAAATGCTATTCAAATGCAGTAAACAATGCCTCATAGATGAATTTGGATTTATGCCTCACATGTGCATTGTGCAATAAAGTGTAGAAAAAAAGTTTAACATACTGTTTACTATGATTTCTTGTTTCTTCCCACCTTAGTGGTTAGAGATAAATGGTTTTGCTCTGGCTAATGCTACAAAAGTTTAGTTCTACATTGCAGATTGGTCTGTACTAGGTAATGATTTATAATTTGTCTTTGTACATTAGCAGAGTTCAGACAAATCTTTCACTCCTCACATTTCGCCTTTTCCACTATTGTTATAGGATTGAGAACAACTGAAGTTAGTTTCTTGTTGGATGATAAGAAAGAGCTCAACAAATCTTTGTAATGCATGTCTGCACACCTACACAATCTAACATGAACTACTTAATGGAGTAAAACATTTCAGGAGAAAGTAGATCTCAACATATTGATGTATTTCTTTTTACTGGATTTTCCAACTTTTAGCATTCTCTTGTTGCTCAATTTACATTTAATGTAATCCACATATATTGGAATTTTTGACTAATCAAGAGTTATAATACTATTATAAGCTTTAATTTTGCTTTAATTTAATTTTACGGCTGTTCTGCATCCATCACACTATATATTCATTTATTTTTTGAAACATTACAGAGTCAGGAATGATTTAAAATATTAAATCAGACAAGTAACTGCTATGTTAGAGTTTCTAAGGAATTAGATTATTTTTTGTTACATTTATAGAGAGATTTACTGTGGTTATACCATATATATATATATATATATATATATATATATATATATATATATATATATATATATATATATATATATATATATATATATATATATATATATATATATATATATATATATGTCAGACGTTCGAGATTTTAGAAACTTGAAATTTGCATTATTGAGATGATATGATCGAGTTTCCATAAACTCATACTTCAAAAACAACAAATATCAATCTTTTTTCTACATTTTTGCAGGGGGGCTTGACCCTGCATATTATATACACCAACTCTGAAATACCACTATAGTTAAGAAAAGGGTAAATTCTCCTATCTGCACTGTACCATGATCTCCATTCAAAAGCTTTGAGTTTTCAGAAACTCTATCATATCGTCATGACAACATGAATTTTGAGTTTCTGAAAACTTGAGCTTCTGACAGGGGCCTATATATATATATATATATATATATATATATATATATATATATATATATATATATATATATATATATATATATATGTGTGTGTGTGTGTGTGTGTGTGTATGGATCCCCTTTGGAAGCTTGAAGTTGGTCTTGGCTGTTCTTCAACATTCTGAAGTATATATATACACACACACATATTTATATGCTCGAAATCCTGAAATATCAAATTTCAGAATCTCAAGCCTATAAAGTAAAAAACCTAAAACACTGAACACTCAGAAGCGCGAAATTCAAAATCGCAACTTTTATACAACGCACACACCGCACACATACACATACACACCTTCCTCCCCACAAACAAACACACAACCCAATCCTAACTACAAACAAGGGGGCAAGCCGCCCACCCCCCCCTACTTTAATATACTAACGCCAAGTTCGCACTACATAGACAAAGACATGAAACACCATCACACAAGCTACATCCACCTCGCACACACACACCACAGTAACAAAACACACTAACCCACACTGCAGCCCCTACCCCAAACCCTTAAAACATAAACACTTACCTGCATCCATGAACACAGCGCAACACCAGAACCACTAATTCAACATCTATGAAATGCAAGATTTTGAATTTCGCTATTCTGAGTGTTCAGTATTTTAAATTTTCCACTTTATGGGCTCAAGATTCTGAAATTTGATATATCAGGATTTCGAGCATATAAAGTGAATATATATATATATATATATATATATATATATGTATATATATATATATATCTATATATATATATATATATATATATATATATATATACACATTAGATAGATAGATATAGGTTTACTATGGCAGGGATGAATGGGGTAAATTCAAATGATGGAAACACTGAAAAATAAGGTTGATTTTCTTAAATGCAGAAGAGCAGAATGTTGAAAATGATTTGCACAAGAAAGTGCATTCAGTATTTTTGATGTTCTCTTCTTCCAGCTGTGGTAGGTAGCTTACCTCTACTATTTGCACCCCCCACATCCCTCACTGCACATTAAATATACCAACTCCGAGATCACACTACAGTGAGGAAATGGGCTACTTCTTTGTTCCTCACTGAAGCACGATCTCCCTCCTCAGTCTTGGCACATCGCTTGTCGAAAGGTCAGGTGCACCATGCAACTCAACTAACCTCGGTCAACTACTTTTAGTTCAATTTCCTGCTACTTGGAAACCATGATTTTGCACATCGGCCATTCAACTGCCTGCCATTTGGGTAAGTCATAGTTAATATATATATATATATATATATATATATATATATATATATATATATATATATATATATATATATATATATAAAACATAACTATATATATTGTATCATATATATATATATATATTAACAGTTATATATATAGATATATATATATATATATATATATATATATATATATATATATATATATTATATGGTGATTTTATGATAGAAATGAATAAGACTGCTAAACTATAATTATTACTATGCATTTAATTAATTCAATTAACTCCCTTTGGATGTTGAATATTTACTTGTGCTTCACCATATGCATGTGAGCAAAAAAAGTGTTTTAGAATGACGTCTGCTAAATTGTTTTATCTTAAGGTTATAATCTGTTTCTTTAGGCAATGATGTCTACTTGATATGTCTTTAAATAATTTGTATTCCTCTCACCTATTCCCTTCTTATGCCTGCCTTTATTTCTTCAGAAGGGTTTCAAAATATGAAAATGACCATGGACTTTTCATGAGTTAAAAAGTAAATGCAATTAATTAATAATAGTAGAACTCTTGCTCACAAACAGAGTAGGAGCCAATAATACATTACATCTATAAATGACCTTGTGTTAAGAGGCAGATTGATGAACGTTGCAATAAATGCAGTACTATTTAAAGATACTTTCTAAGATTAGTTGGACATGATTACTTATTTCTGAATTCTGCTCTTATTTACACTCATGAAAGTCTAAAGGCACAATCTATACTATGTAATAGGTACTGTTCAGTGCATATGTGATTCGGGAACTAAAAAATAGTAGCTTAAATATATCACAATGTGTATAGCTGTATTAGCATTATCCACTGAAAGACTCAAACATATTTTGGAAGGTTTTTAATGCTCTCAACATCTTAACTTAAGTAATTTTAAGAAGGCTGATGAGTTTGATCTCTTAATAAACTAGCCCCCGGATTCAGTAATCCTCCATGTAAGACTACACGGAAACTGCAGTTGAACTGTATGACGTCAGCGTACCATGCACATTCATGCAGGCATGCTGACTCATCCTCAAGTCTAACACGGACCATGCAGGAAGGCAGGGGGCGTGTCCGACTGCTGAGTACTGCAAAGGTCCACTCCCCTGCAAGAGTCAGATATGTGAAACGTCAACACACATGAGCGAGTCCGCTTAAATGTCAACAAACCCAACATTACACATCCCCACATACTAAACCCCTTTCAAATTGTAAAAAGTAAAATTTGTATATTTTTTTTTTTATAATTCCCAATATAGCTGCTCGTATTTGCGCGTGTTTGTGCAGGTGTGCCCATTGCTTAGCCACAGTTAGCAATGATGACATTGAAGAGCATATAAGAACTATTTATGCATATTAAGCCAAATAGCAATAGCGTAGTGGTAGAGACTTCACCCAAAGAGGAGGCAGTCAGGGTTCAAGTTCCACCACACCCCTTTCTATTTCATGTTTTAAAGTAGTATATGAAATAATCCCTGACATATATAAATAAAATTTTACTAAAATGCATTGAAATGGCCTATGTATCAGTGAACAAAAAGTATATTATTCACATATAAGAAGGATCCTGACATCTAATTGCATGTAGCTAAGCAGTGTATTACCCAGGGCAATAAAGTTGCACTTTACCAAGCTCAATATAGTAGCCTATAGCTAGGCAGAGCTTTACCAAGTGCAATATAGTTGCCCTTAGCTAAGCAGCGCTTTACCACGCGCATTACACTTGCCCATAGCTAAGCAGCGCTTTACCTAGCACAATAGGTTTGTGCAGAGCTGCGCACCTCGCTAACCAGTGCACCGCAGGGCAACGTGGCTTAACGTGGAGCAACGTGGAGCTAAGTCAGCTAAACACAGCCACACCCCCTAGCCTGTCTGGACAGTTGTAAAATAAAAAGCCATGACAAGGTTTGAACCCGGGACACTCTGCACCATAGTCAAAGCACTGAACCACTAAGCCATAACAGATTAGGATAAATATGCACTGTTAACATACATGTACTAATAAATGGAAGATTAACCATTGCTAAGCAGCTGAGAAATTTCAAAAATGGCCAATCACCAAAAAGTGCGGGAAATTCGGCATATTTAAGCTCCATAGGCAGGAATACTCGCCATAACTGATTGTAGCTGCCATCTGTAGTCAGAATGTCTGGTGCTAGAAAGGGTATTCACTTTAGATACATGGTTTGGCTCCTTGTCCACCGTCATGAGTCAAGACTTCTGCAGGGCCAGTTCCAAGGGATGGAGTACAAAACAGAGGCTTGGAACTGGTTAGCTCATGATCTCACCAGTGCCACAGACTGGTGAGCAGGTCCATCACCACCATGCAGACCTGAAGAGACAGAAGCAGGACCTACTGAACCAATGGATCCAGGAGGCCCGTGACATGCGAGATGCCCCACCACTGAGTAGGTAGCCATGGAATGAAGTATGTTGGACATGCTAATTTAGCCTATATAATGGATAGGAATGTCTTGATATCCCTTCATTTATTCCACAGCTGCAGGTGTCTGTGCTGCAAATCAGCAAGCCTATGCAGATAGGCTCCTAAGGTTGCGCCACCAGGCAGGTTAGTAATTCTTCTGCATGTATTGTTATTTAAAATAGGTGAGAGAGCCTGGAAAAAGGTGTTTTAGTTCCATAATAAAGGCATAAAATGCCCTGAATAATGTCTCTACATGTACTGTTATATAAAATAAGTCAGAGAGCCAGAAAAAGAGTGTAGTAACCCATTAATAAAGGTAAAAGAAGTCCAGAATAAATATCTCTGCATGTACTGTTATAAAACATAAGTGAGTGAGCCAGAAAAAGAGTGTGCTAACCCATTAATAAAGGTTGAATAAGTCCTGAATAATATGTCTGCATGTACTGTTATATAACACAAGTGAGTGAGCCTGAAAAAGAGAGTAGTAACCTATTAATAAAGGTATAATATATCTTGAATAAGTCTTCTGTATGCACTGTAATATCAAATAAATGAGAGAGAGCCTGTAGAAAAGTGTGTAATGTGATTAATAAAGGTATAATACTTGGAGTGTGTTTGTGTCACTTACTTTGAAATATTGTTGTACCCTTGCATTTTATAAATAGTACTGTTGTATTAAGTGCTGTCAACCCACAGTTGGGCAGTCCCATACAAAGTGGATGAAGGAAGTGCTAGTAGTTGTGAAGCATATATACTGTCCTCAACAGTTGGTAATTGGCTGGCATGCATAGGTAAATCTGGCACATGAGTAGCTTGTTAATGTGTACCCCAGAAATGTGATTGTGCTACATGAAATGTAGGTTTCTGTAGAAATGTAACAGAAAATATCACGTGAACACATCCAGATATGTAGATATATAAATATATATAAAATACATAAGTATGTAGCAGTAGCATCTGCATCTTGGACAGTCAGTATGTCAGATATAGGTCAGGTATATAATGAACTAGCCAAACCCATTACACAACCTAATGCACATTGTCAACTGTAATAATACATGTAGGGGATATACACCTGCAGTCAATAGGAATGTAGTTTAGACTAAAAGTACTTATCAGATGTAAATGGAGGTATCTTTTTACAGCCTACTGTATGTGCATAAACAATGCAATTCCACACCTCAATGGGTATGTCTAATCTCACAACATGTGTTGGGACATATGTCCTATTGTTCAATAAATATCTGCATGAACTTTGATGCATGTGCCCTGTTCAAGCACCCCAATCATGGTGGCCTGTTGCTACCAATCATCCCTGCATGCTGCTGGAATGTCCACTGTCGTTCAATATATGCATGTGTTATGCTTGCTGTTCAACTGTTGGAACCCTGGTGTGTTTGGTTAATGGGAATATTATTACATGCTGTTACAACTAATTTGGAATGCTGCTTTCTATGTTGTAATTAAACACACCTAAACACAGAATGTATGGGAAGACCGGTCCCAGCAGACCCACCTGTCCCTCCTCAGCTGACAATTGCACCTGGCACCAGCAGGTCCGGTGCCCAGCCCGGGCTCCCCTCCTCCATTGGTCCTGTGCCACCTTCGGGTGGAAGCGCTGCAGGGGATGGGGCTCATTCCCCCCGTGCACGCATGGGCGGAGAAGGGCCACCTGTCACCTCTGAAGGGTCCGGGCTGTGGTGCGTAGGGAGAACCAGCATTCAGTCGCTGATCCCCTACGCCAGCTCGAGGTGAGAGTGGCGCAACTCTCGAGTGAGCCTGCTCCTCCTACACAGCCCCCAGCACAGACACCCTCGGGGCTGTGAAGGTGCAGTGGTGACTTCCCATGGGTGGGGATCTCAGTTCCACTGTTACCATCTGTGGGCTCATAGGCTTAACATTCATTCCCATCAATTGTGTACACCCACCCCATGTCTCATATTTCGCCCCTGTATGTGTCTTGTTTGTCTTGTCTGTTTACCTCCCCAACCTACCTCCCCAAATATACCTACTTCCTCTACCTCACTTTCCACTCTCACCTGAAAAAAAAAAAAAAAAAGGGCAATCTGTTCCCACAAAAAAAGTTACGCCCCATACATAGCTGCTCATTTCGCACACATATCTGCCGGACATGTAAACTGATAATTAGAATTGGTAGTACAACATACTCTGTTGTCCTCACCCCTCTCTCAGGGGTGGAAGGTTTCAAATTTCACTCTAAATTTCTAACATATGCACAGCTGTTTTTGGTAAAGAAATGGGCAGCTATGGACCTTCCCTACACCCATCCTGCACATTCCGAGTTGGTTTTCCTACTGTCTTTCCCTCTTTGTGCCCCCTTTTTCACCACTTTCCTATCTCCCCATTTTCTTTTCTTTCAAAGAAATTAGCATGTGGGTTTGCGGAAGTAAGCACCTTTAAGCAGTAGATTTGCACCAGTGTGCGCATGTGTGTGCTTAGCTTAGTATTGCTAAGCGTCATGCAAACCCGCATAAACCCGCTTAAAAGTGCCTTAGTCACTCTGTATGTCAGGGCCTTTGTTCTGCTCAGCAGCAAAATAAAACACCTCTGTTAGTCTCAAGCCACAGACCTTGAACACACTAGAGTGAATGAAGTACCACTAAGCCACAGCAGATATACAAAAACTTGGTGCTGAAATAAATATATCATGCATTACAATGAGGGAATGTAAAGGGAAAATAAGAATGCCATAACGCAAATCTTGTTCTGTGGGTCTTTACCAGCAGTTGTTGGGGAATTGCATGACATGACTGTGAAAAGAGAACCAGCCATTCTAGCAGGGAATAATGTTACAGTAGCACCTTACAAACCCCACACAGTATCAGACCAGGATAAACACTGGCATATTTGAATAGGGCAGAGGCCAGACTTCCCAACTGTGACTGCTTTACAGGGATGTCCCTGATTCGTAAACAAATGTTATCTGTGCCCCTCTGAATCCCTCTGAAAAGTACTAACATTAGGCAGAAAAGTGGGGAATCACACTTAATGAATAATGTCAATAAGTGAGAGTAGACACTGCTTGCACATCAGAAAAGGTGTAATAATACATATGCTCTGATTCCCTCGAAGTCTCAACTGAAATATGTCTGTAATATATTACAGGTGTATCTCACTTATATGTACCTTTCCCTGAGGCTGTTCAAATATATACCTGAGAGTATCTGAGTCCTGGCAGAGGCAGAAACACACAGGCATATCAGCATTTCTGCTGTTACACACTCTGCAAATAGCTTTGGAAGGAGTTCCACAAGCATACCCTTATGTAGGAGTACAATACAGAAATATCAAAGGATGTAGCCATGTACTGCTAGCAACCAACTGTGACAATGCCATTGTTCCAGTGCTGAAAAGACTGGTGTGGTGCACAGACAAGGAATAATAGTCTAACCTCTGGCTACCATCTGGATATGTCCACAGGTGGGAGCTATGCAGACAGACTACTTGCCTTGATAGACTAACAGGTACACAGCAACCCTGTATGTTCAGCAAGATAAACACCACACGATAATAAATAATGCTGTCTGCAGTTCTGCACCCCTACCCAAAAGTACTATATACCTGTGTATTCAGGCAAAACCAAGGGTGTAGGTAGGCATACTCAGTACTGAAATATGTCCAGTTGTCTTGAGCAGCCTGTGCTAATGTCAACACAAACAAACCACAAACTGTTCAGAAGTGAGTAACTTAATAATTACAGTATAGAAGTTCACAAACAGTGCATGTGCCAGAGGAATACATTGCAATAACTACTTTTGTATGGCAGTTAATTGTCTAATTCAAAAAGAAAGTACACACTCCCATGTATCATGTGTTAGCATTTGGAGGGGTGAGTAGAAGTCTACACTGAGAAGTGTGTACTGGAAGTAGCAACATTCAGGTTTGAGTACAACATGCATATCACAGGCTACAACCCTAGCTTCAGATATGAGACATATACCAACCTTCTGACTGACACAATGGTGTCCAGAGCAAACAAGCATGGGCCCCACCTTGGAATGCTGAAAGGGCTACGCCTTCCTAACCTAGCATTTTATAGCAGTGGGCTGCAATCACAGTGAGTACTGCAATTACCACACAGCAGGCTGCATGCAATTAATAAATGGTGGGCACCAATTGGTGCAGAGGCCGTCACATGCACATTTGCAGATACCTAGAAAAGCAGGCTGTACCTGCTGTCGACACATGCAATAATATCATTGCAGGAACAGAGAGAGAGTGAGAGTGAGAGTGAGAGTGAGAGACAGAGACAGAGACAGAGACAGAGACATGGACAAAAGAGACAGAAACAGAAACAGACAGAGAAAACTCAAATAACAAAAAAAAAAAAAACAGTAACAACAGATGGAGCAGAAAAATACATAGGTAAGGTATGTAACACATATGTATCTGCTGGCATGTAGTAGATGTTCTTGAAGAGTACTCTGCATACTGTTAATCATCCATATGTGGCAGCAGTACGTATATATTTATGTATCTGCACATGTGCATAGGGCAAGGGACATACTGCAACTGTTAGTGAAGGGTGGACATATATGTATTGTTGAATGTTGTTATGTGCATATATCTATGTAGGTTGTAGTGTGTGGCATAGAAAAAAGCATGCAGTGCTGGTATATGTCATGTGGTGGTTAAACTCTGTGGGACTGACTTGTCAGATCTGCTGTGTTACAGCCAGTGAGGCCTGCTAAATCTACATGGCCTGAGGACAACAAAATGCATTTTGGACAACACTGTGCAATATTAGTACATAACTGTATATCTCACAACTGTCGCATAATTGATATCCCCACCATGAAAGGTGGATTGTATATGTGCCTATATGTACAAGTAAATGGATGTTTAGCCATATATATATATATATATATATATATATATATATATATATGTATGTATATATATATATATATATATAGAGAGAGAGAGAGACACACAGGGTCATACATACTACAACAGGTGCCTGGTGACCAAGGCATGGACTGAAGACCAGTGTCGATACTGCAGTGCCATCCCTCCTTTCCAAAACACTGTACCCATTAACTACCACATAGGTGGAAATCTACCTAACACTGAAGGTGTGATAAGGGAACATGGGACACAGGTGGACAGTAGCTTCCCCTTTGATAATCCCAGTGCCACACTAATCTTTTAATCTGTCTATGTGGTATGTGTCATCACAAAAGGTGTGTCATCTAGGGAAATATAGGTCAGTTTTCCCCTCTACTCATCACAATTCCCCATGTGGTATGTACCTCACATGACAACTACAGCAAGTGGAAAGGCCACAGACATACCACACAAAGAGTAATACTGGCCTCAAACAGATGCTCTATGCAGACTGACTCACAAAACTACAGCTAGACCGTGTTGCATACCGGCTACCCAGAGGTGACCTCTGCCGGACATACAGAGGTATGTCACACTCATAGCTGTCGAACAACCACCATGTCAACATATCACAATCCTTCCAGGCTACACGCTCTAGGGTCCTAAACCTTGTCAGCTCACTAAACAACACATGCTGGTGGGATAGGTTCCTATCACAGAGATATGCCATACTCTGGAATAAACCACCTATCAATAGCAAACAAGGCTGCTCATTAGCAGTTGTCATAAATACCCTGATGATAGTTTGGGAGATAGGAAATACACCCTGGGAATCACCTCTGTGGTTCTGCTTGACAGGGGCAAGTGAAATCAAATTACATATGTGTCAAAGGCCAGGGTAACATATGGCTAGGCTGCTCTAGGCCCTATGGCCAATAGCGTATTACCTACCTATGACACGATGCACACACACATGTACTCAGTGCAATACTTGCTATGTGAGGTTGAATTAGTGTGACGGTGAATGTGTGCAAGGTCTGTAAAGGTGTGATAGCTTAGTGTGAATTTGTCTCTGTCATGGTAGTTTGTGTCCTAGCTGTGAGGCCAGCAAAAGATGTGTATGTTATTGCTAGGCAGACATAGTAGTATGGCATACGTTGTGACGTAGTTCCTTGTTGATGACTGTGGTGTCCCATTGTAGGCTAAAGCAATACATGTATGCTTAGTGAGTGGTACTGCTGGTGAATCCAACTCCCATATGAACTGTAGTACTACCTGAAGCTGTAGGCCTAAACAGCACAGTATGGTGTATGTTCACATGATTGGAAACACTGTCTTGTGTGTTTCCTGTAGTCTGCACAGATTACATACCTCAGGCATGAGGTTTTGTAAGTAGTGGCACACAGTACTGTATGGTACACAGGTAAAGCTCATCTGGGTTGGCATACATTTGTGCGTTGTTTGTATGTCTGATGTGTGTGTAATTATTCCTGTACCATGCCCGCAATCATATGTGTGTTACAGGGTATACGTGTGTATCTAGCAACATGTATACTCTGTTACAGCAGTATGCCACCTATATTAACAACTGTGCACATATGTTAGGCAGGGGTATGGCATCAACGACTAGGGTGGTTTACTGGTAATACTGTAACTGTACTTTACATTCATTGAAATGGATGACATCTTTCTTCATGCATTAGCTTGATATATACCCCTGTGGCGAGGTTGTTCTTTGTGTCACAAACAGTGTGCCGGGTACTGGTGTATAGTGGTTTGATATATAGAGTGTGCCAAGCACTCTCAGTCAGTTGTGGCCTGAGCAACAATATGTGGTATTGAACGTGTGTATCCTCTGACAGAGAAACGGATGCTATATATGGCAGTTAAGTGATATCTTTAGTTAAGAGTGTAAAGTGTGCCACATGACTCGCTCATACATATTGTTCATTTCTCTTTCAGGGCGATGGCCCACCAACGCAATCCCTGTTACACAGCAGTGGAGGAACAGGAAATCCACCACAGCCTGGTGCAGCACTACTCCCTGCTGTTTTCCAGAAGAAGCCAGCACCAGCATGAGCGGACTGCACTGTGGCACGATCTTGTTCATCGGGTAAATGACATAGGCATGCGTAACCAGACATATGAGCAGGTACACCATCACTGCAGTGATTTTATTAGACATGTCCTGCGGCATGCATCTGATATCCATAGACAACAGCTTGCCACAGGTGGTGGGGTGGCCATTCATCCCCCCTCACCAGAGTGGAGGAGCTGCTCCTAAGCATGGTGGCTCCTGCCCAACAACAGCAACTGCAGCAGACATGTGTCATAATGGAGTCCGGAGCCACCCAGCATGTTGACATGGAGCATGCAGGTAACATGCCCTATATGTAGACTACTGTTACCTGTATTGTTAGATTATGCTGATGTGAGATGTGTACTGTGTGTTTAGCAGTTGTGCTGCCTAGTGTTGTGCAATACTGATATTTGGAATATTATCTGTACACCTGTGACTGTCGACTGTTGTTCTACTGTAGTTTAGCAAACCCACAGTAGCAATGCCACAGTTGTGGCCACTGACAAACTGTCTCATATTCTTGTAGGTCCCTCTGGTGTGACAGCAGGGCAGACGATCCATGCTGGTGAGTGCACTATAACTTTAATATTGGTAATGAAATGTGCATGTCATAGGTGAGGTGTAGGCCATGTACATGTAACACACCTACGTATAATGCATGCTGTGCATGTTTGCTGTGAGACGTTGCACATCTCAGTAACATCAGTAGCTGCCTCAATCACATGCAATACACAGAGCATCAGACACAATTGTGGCAACACCATACTGCACATTGGATAGACATAGTTGATACACATGTACACAACATAACACGTTTGTCATACGCAGTAAACCTCAACATGCTACACATGGTGTAATCAGACACCCACTGTAAGGTCACACTTCAGTATCCCACATGTCATCCACAGAGCACACATGATATACCTGAGGGGTAGAGGCCTATCATGGGACTGTGCAACACTCTTCAACACATAACACAGTCATGTTAGGCAATGCTCCCTATTGGGCACCTCACACACCCATGTGCAAAGTGGCTGTGTAATTGTGAATGTAGCCACGGCACTGCAGCTCAGGTACAGCATGCTAGTGGTGGTCTGTCACACATTAGTAGCCTTGAGTGACCACATGATGCATGATGATGATGGCTCATGGTACTACACCCCATCCAGTTACAGTGACCACAGTACTACACATAGCAGTCATTGCTTTGCACCTCAATGTTGTGTGTGCGCAGACATATGCACCTATACACAATATGCATAGCATGTTATGTGTGTGCAAATATATGCAACTATACACAATATGCATAGCAGTCGCCATCTGTACAAAGTGACACATATATGTCCTGAAATGCTATTGGGTGTATAGGAACATGACAGACATTGGGTATGTGTGATGTTTAATGTTGCAGTCATGTAGCATGCCATGTCATGGCTGGCACTGGCATGTCTGGAATATGTCCCACACTCACCATAACCACTGTATAATGGCCATGTCGAGCATTGGTATTCCATCACATCTAAATGCACCACTCATCTCGTGTGTGTACATAGCATGCATCTGCTACACCTGTGCCCACAGTTATCTGCTACAGACACAGACACTCTAATCAGACATGGAAATCTATGTGACACACAGATAACACATGCAGCCATGGTATGTATACCTGTGAGTGATGGTGCACAGGACATTGCAGAGCTTATAATACTTCCACAGCAATGTTGTGTCCTTGTACACATTGTGTTCCAGTGTGTAGCCAATCACTGAACAACTACACACATGCATCAAAGCCATGTATACTGTTATTAACTAAGGCTGTCTACACTCGCACTGCATGGACTTGAGCAACACATATTCTGCATGCTGACACGTGTGAGGTAACTGTTTGCCTTGTGATACTGTCACCCACCTTCAACTACTATTGAGTATGTTTTGGATTGCTGGTGTGTGTGTATCTGCTGTAGTGAGGAGTGTATTTGTGTGCATGTGTTCATGTGTTCATGTGTGCATGTGTGCATGTGTGCATGTGTTCATGTGTTCATGTGTTCATGTGTGATAACATCATGTACAGATTTTAAAGTGTGTTTCCTGTCTTCCCCTCACAGGTGCTGAGGTTGGGTTGGCTGAATGCAGCAGGGAAGCTGAAGTCACTGCCACAAATAGTAGGGATGATGATACATGTATTGTAGCACAGGCAGGTTTGATAGGGTCTGTCGTTGGTCTGCCAATAGACAGTACACAGCTTTACACCCCATCTATGTGCACACTTATACTGCCAATACATCCCTCATCACCAATGGCCTTAGCCGAGGGACAGCATACAGTTGGCATTGATCAGGTTGTGTGGTATCCATGGCACATGCATCCCCTCACAGCAGCCATACCCAGATTCCTGGAATGGTACCACATAGGTGGATGTCCAGGGGTTCTCGTGGGAGCACTGCTGGTTGTAATGCCCCTGGCAGACATGCCCCCACAGGTCTTACAATCTCAGGTATGTTCTGGGCTGTAATGCAGGCACAGGCACATATAGAACGGTACACCAGACAGGGACTAAGGGTGCAGAGGGCCCATAACACAGCTATCAATGACAGTATTCATGACCTTGCCGGTGCCATCTGTAATTACACTGAGGTCATTGATAGATGTTGGGGGGAGACATTAGATGCCCTCCACAATGTGTTTTCCATGAGCCAGGACTGTGCGGGACGGTTGAGACGTCGATGTGGACATATGCCAGCAACATCAATAGCTGGCAGTTGTCACGGATGACCCACAGATCACAGCCGCTCCCGTAGTGGCAGTAGCAGCCCCAGCAATGCTGGGGCTGGCCTGTCAATTGACCATCTTAGTAGACCACATGCACATGCATCTGGCCAGTCCCAGCAGGGACATGGGTCCAGTCGACATATCTCTGCCTCTGATGATAGTACCCAGTCAGGATTGGTACCGGATACTGTCCGTAGCACCCCTGCCAGGCACAGGTACCGTGTCCGTGCCCAGAGACAATGATCTGTACAGCCTGGCAGGTACAGTCTGTGGCTGTCCCACAACCTCCCGTATATGGCAGCCACATGGTGGAGCTGTGTGCATGCAGACACACACACACATAAACCAAACACCTAGGGCTCACACATACATACACACATTACATCAACATTGGCCCATGCTGTACTGTTGTCCCTCACACACACACACACACACACACACACACACACACACACACACACACACACACACACACATACACATACATGTCGATTGGATGGATCAATGTCGGGCTCTGGCAAACCAACAACACACCCTGAGCTTATGATGAAACCTGTGCCACCTCCTGTCATCTGTAACATTGATGCAGGAACAGGCTAACATGGTGCTGATGCACAGGGTGACATTATAGCAGTGTAGCAATGTTAGCATGTTGTCAACAGGAAAGTGTAATGATATCCTCGTAGGTATATCTGAGCAGGCATGATGCATCAAAGCTATGATTGTCAATGTAGTATTGTTTACACCAGTGTTAAGTCTGAGTATGTATTGTCCACCCATGTGCCACTTGGCTGAAGTGTGTAGTGTTGGCAGCATGTGTTAGTGAGTGGACAGTACGTGTGTGATGTGTGCAGTACAGATTTGCAGGTGTACATCTGTGAACATGGTTGGGGTGCACTGTCTGCATGTACGTGCATAGTGGACACATGGGACGTGTGACATACCCTGTATTACTCACTGTTAACGTCTCATAGTATCTCTCGGTGGCCAGTATGCATTCTACTACAGATATGTTCTAACATGGGTACACATGTGTGTATGACATGGTTTGACACTATGCTGTGGGTGATACTGTTACTATCTGTCAGTGTTTTGCGTTCTGGTAGTATACACAACCTCAACAGCCTGACTATAACCAATCATTAGATGATGTCCTAACAACTGACACACAGATGTAGGGAACTCAGTAACAGTTGGATCCTTCCGGTACTATACTATAACAGTAACCAGCGGTATTGACCGCCACCCATTCCTGGAACCACCCTGTTTCGCATATAGCCCTCTTATGTACATGCACTAGGGATATGTCCATCCACATCTGGAAATGCATGCAGTGGCCTACAATGCATTCTCTGGATGGGACACATATCCTACACAAGGGTATCATACAGACAGATACCTGTTGTCCAACCCATGCTGTATAGCTGTAAGCCAGCTATAGCATAGTCATCCACATTTACTATATATAGTATCCCAACTGTACCACATAGGTGGTAGCCCCCAACATGTATGCTGGTTACCGATGTGTACATACAGCCAAGTGTTATGTCATCTGTCCTTTGGTATCCACATATGCAAAGGTGTTGTGAAGTCCCTCGGTGTATCACATAAGAAATCAGGGGCCTGTATGCATATCCACAAGGCTGTTGGTACACCTATAATGACTGTCCATTATTGCCAGACTTAGTTGTGTATGAACATGTCTGACATATACCCCAGGCATGTACCCTCACTCACACTAGTCTATAGAAACTGTAATGCGTGTGTGTGACACAGATGACCTTGGCCACAGATCACTACAGTGACCAGCCTTGTCACATACATACATATGTGACCTACGATCTCAGAAGCAGCGGCACAATCTGTCAAAGGTAACAAATGTATACATGTAGTATGCAGGCTTCACACTTATGTACTAATTGAGGTCACATGTACATATATTTATTTGCCACACAGATACCTGATGTGTGCAATGCACATACGGTTTTTATCCTGATATGTCATACCATAGTAAAAGCAAAACCCACACCGCATTGACCAACAGTGTCTCACATACACAGTCAGCAATTGCAGGATTCAAACCCCTACCTAACTATGTTATGACACTAAAAACATACGCATTAACATGATGTGCTATATGCTCTACTGAGGGGGGGGGGGTTATTTCCACTGCTATATTTGTAGGATGCTGACATCATCAGCCTTGCCAAAGAGGAATAAACCTCTTTTAAGGTGTTTCTCTAGTCTCCAAAAAGGGCATTATTTTCAAAGGAAGTCACACAGACTGAGTTACTGCAGGACTCAGACCCCTAACTAATAATGTTATGACATTAGAGACATACGCATTAATACGACGTGCTATAAGCTTTACTGGGGGTTTTCATTTCCACTGCTATATTTGTAGGATGCTGACATGATCAGGCTTGCCAAAGAGGAATAAACATCTTTTAAGGTGTTTCCCTAGTCTCCAAAAATGGCCAAAGGAAGTCACACAGATACATACACCCACCCTCATACACTCAGCTACTGCAGGATTAAAACCCCTACCTAACTATGTTATAACACTAGAGACATACAGATTAACACGACACGCTATATGATTAACACAACGCGCTATATGCTTTATTAGGGTTTTCATTTCCACTGCTATATTTGTAGGATGCTGACATCATCAGACTTGCCAAAGGGGAATATACCTCTTTTAAGATGTTTCCCTAGTCTCCAAAAAAGGGCATTCCTCTCATAGGACGTCACACAGATACATAATCCCTCACGCACACACACAGCAACTGCAGAATTCAACCCCCTACCTAACTGTGCTATGACACTAGAGACATACGCATTAACATGATGCACTATATGCTTTACTGGGGTTTACATTTCCACTGCTATATTTGTAGGATGCTGACATCATCAGACTAGACATGGTAATGTGTGTGCACTTTGTTTTATGCAATCCCAGGACTGCACCATGGGGGGCAGCAGGCGTTAACAGCTTGAACAGGACTCCACAATTCTTAGCTTGTGTGATCTATCTGTGGACCAGTTGCCAATCCATCATATGACAATACATATTTATGCACAGAGTGTTGATTATGTGGATACGACATATATCTGGGATATTGGAAAAGGGCTATTCAAGGTCTATGTGGGATGTGTGTAGCTCATTTCTGTGATGTCTGTCCTGGGTGGCTGCCTTGCAAACAGTCTAGTGGTTTGGGAACCATGATCTGCCCATGAACAGACGAAAGTTGGTAGGGTTGTGTGATTGTCGGCTTCCAATAGCTCTGTTTATGACTTCAATCATGATGGACCCCATGGCCTTGCAGATTAGACATCATAGGCATATAAGACTATAGTTCCCATGGTCTGTTGTGCACCGACACTTGTGGAGTGTGCCATATGTTGCTGTAATCCATTCAACGGTTTCATATCCTGTAGAGAGGGTAAGGCTGTTCAGGTGAAGGGTCTGTTTGTTCTGCAGTTCACTTATGACACATATAGGGAAACAATGTAATCCAATCGATGCCATGTTTTCAGTTTTGGAAGGGGCTGTTTACACATTCTACATGTGATATCTCCTGGTATGATGATAGGGCCTTTTGTCAGTGGGAGGTGACTATGTATGTATGGGCTTGTGTAACAGGATGTTGGCATTGTCAGTCATTTACAGTTGGCCCTGACTCAGGACATATATGAGTGTACATTTCTATTTATGACATAGCTGAAGGAAGTGTCATAGTTCTGTCTGCACTCCTTCACAGATAATCTTACAAAACACCAACAAACATAGGCACTAAACCCGTGTTATTCTCTTTTACACACTTAACACCCTACTGATTCTTTTTGATCAGTCAGAAGAGTATTTCATCATAACATCTTGACATGTCCTAAGGTCGGTTTTGTGTGTACTCTCCAGTCCTGCTGGTGAATATGGGGATTTTGAGGCAATGTTACAACTGCCTCATGTACACAGACAACCCTCTCCATCTCCCAACAAACTCAGATATTTGTGAGAAATGCAACTATATAGACAAACTGGAGGCTGAGCTCTCTAGACCCATGACTGGCACAGTCTATCAGGAGGAGAAGGTAACCACACACACCATGACTCCAGTGTCACATAGACCTATAGCAACAGCAGACCAAACACATAAACACACAAAAACATACTCAGAGGCTCTAAATAAAACTCTGCCTAAGCAGCAGAGACCCCCAAATCAGACACCCAAACAACTGCTTCCCCACAACTATACCCACATATCACAAAGTACACAATGTCACTGTGCCACACAGTCACTGCCCTTAAGGCTAAACAACACACCTAATACACCTGTGATAGGTGACTCTATTGTCAGACACACTGACATCCCACTCAACAGGCTGAACAAGGAGAAGGTCACTGTAAGCTGTCTGTCAGGTGCCAGGATCCGACACATAACACATGCACTCAGGTCACTCCAAAGCAAGTACAGATATGACTCCATCATTGTCCATGCTGGTGTGAATGTCCTGAGACATTCCTCCCTGGACTACATGAAAAGAGACATAGAGGAGCTCTATGATCATGTAGCCCAGGCCAGTATGACCCTGACCTTGTGTAGCATCTTACCCTCACCAAGAATGATGCCACAGTATAAAGACAACATGATCAATTTTAACAGTTGGCTAACGTATTTGTGTCATTCAAAGGGGATCCAGTGTGTTGGCCTGAGATGACAGGCTCATCATTCCACGTTGCTTCACTAGGGATGGCTTGCATCTGTCACCCCTGGGCTTTGCAATACTGGCTTAGGCACTTGCCACCCCCATAGTGCCTTTTTTAGGCAAGGCTCAAAAGACAAACCCACCTCCATAGACAATACAAGGTAAAAGAAACTAAGGGTAATGCTGCTCAATGCCAGAAGTCTACACCTCTAAATGCATGCAGTCAAGGCTCTCTTCAGTATGGAGAATATCAATATCTGTGCAGTAACAGAAACCTGGTTCAAGGCCCCCGAAAACACCCCAGCACTACCAGGTTACACTTCATGCCATGCTTTTTGGCCACAATAACCGGGCCACACCACAAAAGGAGGGTGAGTATCCATATACATCAAAGATACACAAACCTCCAGGTTAGTAGCGCTACACAAATCATCGGAGAACATCCATGTGTAACTAACAGTGGGCTAAACTGCTTTTCAGGTTGTAGCCTGCTACAGACCACCCTCTCAAACTCAGGGACCCCGCTCGGCTTTCCTGAGAACACTGGAGAATATGTAGGTCTCTCCAAACACCATTATATTGGGTGACTTCAACTAGCCAAACATTGACTGGGAATACTACTCAAGCCCCAACACCCTCGCCCAATGGTTCCTCGAATATATAAACTCAAATGCTATGGAACAACTGGTTACCACCCCCACAAGAGGGGTATATATATTGGACCTGGTCATCACCAACATGGGGACTCTATGTTCCACACCAGAGGTATACCCCTCATTGATAAGGTCAGACCATACATTTATCTCACTGGACATCCATATCCCGTCCCCACCCCAAGCCAAGGTAATCTCAATGAGGAACTTCTCAAAAACAAATGTCACACTTCTCAGAACTGAGGTGGTTTCCTTCAAAGCCCCCGGGCCAGTGGGAACTACGACTCATACCACAGTATCCTTTAGAAACCCATTGTATGGACACCTACAGCAAAGCATGGATCATGCTATCCCACATGAATCCAAGACTCACTCATCTAAAGGCAGGTGACCTGTCTGGTGGACCCCGGCTATAAATAAAGTATGCAAGAAAAGGAGGAGGGTACTACATGATAGAGCAGTATCCCACAAATGGGAAGCATCTCTGATCAGTACTAGCAAGAAGCTACAATCACTCATAAAATCATCTATGGCCAGTTTCAACAGTAAGATTGCACAAGACACTAAAGACAATCACAAGGCCTTCTTTAGTTATGTCAGGAGCCTGGGTGGCAACTCCCAGATATGCTCTGAGTTAATGCATAATGACAACAAAATACACTGAACCCACAGACATTGCCAACATCCTGGCAGACAGGTTCAGTGCATATTTCTCCCCCATCACACAAGTACAAATGTCCATCCCAACAGAGTGTAGCCTCCCTGACATCACAGATGAACATGTGAGAGCTGCCCTCTCCAAAGCAATAACACAGCATCAGTGGGACCAGACGGTGTCCCAGGCTGCGTCTTATATGAGCTTCATGAAGAACATAACCCTCACATAACGTCACTGTTCAATATCAGACTCACTACAGGATATGTACCCAAGGAATGGTGTACAGCAACAGTGGTCCTGCTCCACAAAGGTAGTGCCACAAGGGACCCTGGACACTATCACCCTATAAGCATGTCTAGCCTGGTCTGCAAAGCTATGGAGCGTATCTTCATGGAACTCATAAACAAACATCGGTAACCTACAGACACTGGATCCTACCCAATTCACCTTTGTTAAGGGCAGATCTTGCCTCTTGCACCTGGTCGACTTCTTTGAATCAGTTACCAGGGCCATATACATAGGGAATGTAGTCCACATAGCCTACTTGGACCTCCCAAATGCCTTTGACACAATACCCCACTTGGGCATCTTAAATACACTCACCAGCTTAGATATCAACACATATGTCACAAGATGGATTGCAAACTGGATCAGGGATAGCACCCACATGATCGGAATTACAGGTGCCATGTTAGACTCTACACCAGTTACGTGTGGCATCCCACAAGGCTCAGTTCTGGGACCTCTCTTGTTCAGTATATATTTCTCTGAGGTACAGGCTAACATGGGAGGACTATGGCTGACCAAGTACTCGGATGACTGCATACTGGGTGCCATAATCGACTCTCCAGCTGACACAAGCATCCTCCTAAAGGGTCTCACAGAGATGGATAACTGGTGCCAGAGCCATAGCCTAAAGCTAAATGCCATAAAATGCATAGTCATCCCCTTTGGGAATAACAAAGTGCACACAGATTACCACATAGGTGGTAATCCATTACGTACAGAAGGTGTACTTAGGGATTTGGGGACCAAAGTATATAGTAATCTCTCCTTTGGAATTCACGGTGCCAAAGTGGTTAGGTAGACCTTCTATATAGCCCACCTTATCCCAAACGGTTTCACATCTAACTCAAGAGAGGTCATTGTGCACTTCTACTCATCATGCCCATACTTGAGTACAATGCCACATTTGGGATGTACCTTACCCAACACCTGCAGCAACTGTAATGACCTCAAAGGTACCTCACCAAGTGGAACAGGAGACTCATACAGATGCCCTACACAGTTCAGCTACAGAAACTCCAGCTGTACTCATTTGCTTACCATCTACCCAGATGCGATCTGTGCCTGCCGTATACAGCCCTGTCCAACCTAGACTTATTGGTCATGCTCCACCTCAGGATATCAGAATCCCTTACAGCTACACGCTCCAGGGACTTCAACCTCAGCACAGGATTATTAGGACATGCTGGAGGGACAGATTCATATCCTAGAAGCTCCCCTCACTCTGGAACGTAATCCCAGTCCAAGTTAAGCAGACCCCTCACTGACCCTCTTCAGAGGAAATCTTGACGAGTGGATGGGTGATCGTACATTTACCCCTGGGATCTCTTCTGGGTCCCTGCCAGACAGAGGCACAATACACTAACCATACAATGGCTATCTTGTGTGACCTACTATTCAAAGGCACAGTATACCAATCTACAGGGTGGTGAAAGACCAACACACTCTGGCTAGGCTTATGAATGCCCTAGGGCTGATACCTAGTATCAACCTATGAACCTATGTACCTATGATAATGTTTGTAGTGCACATTGTTTATTGATGATACTGACTGTCGGTTTGTTATCTTTTTTGCTTTCCCACTTTCTATGTACAGCCTATGTATCTGTAGTACATATTTGATTATGACAGGGTTCCAAGATGTTATATATGTGTCTGCTGTCTTATAACTGTGTGCACAAGGCAGGAATGGTGACTAGTGAGAGGTTCCTGGATTAACACGTGAACTGCCAGATATGTCTGGCCCACTGCTAAAGTCAGATATGGCCTAAGTGTGTGAGCATGCCCAGTTTGCCCTTTCAGTGTTTTGTTGCCTGACATTTGTCTCATTTATTCAAGTGTGTGAGCATGCCCAGTGTGACCTTTCAGTATGTTGCTGTCTGGAGTCCACTTCATTTGTTACCATGTGTGAACACGCCCAATATTAACATGTATACTATGTATGTTGGAAATCAAGTTATATTTATACTGCAGGGCTCACCTTTGTGTCATAACTCAACATGAATTATGCTGTGCCTGCAGGGTTTCCAAGAGACACTTTGCACAGACTTATCAACATGTCTTCATACAGGCTGACCAGTGAAGTACTGTTGTGGTTTAGTGGTTCGATACTGTGACTATAGTGCACAGTATCCTGGGTTTGAGGCCTGTCACTGCTTTAAATTTTCATACTGACCAGACCAGACTGCTTAAGGTCCAGTAAAGCATATATGTGTATGTTTACTTGCTTTTGCCCAACTTTGACCAGACTTGTCCAACACTGCTCAACATTTTTTAACATTGCTGAACGTTGGCCAATATTGCTCAGCATTGCCCAAAGTTGTGCCAGTTAGTGTGTACGATTATGTTTACATATACTAAGTAGTAGCAAAGCTGTTTAGCACTGCTTCATTTTGCTTAAAACAAGGCAATCATGCCTCAGGTGGTGCTGCAGGGCTGCCTATGTTGGATGCACATAGTACACTCCCTATACATGTTTGAAAACAGGTAGTGTCAAGTTAGGCATCCCTTTTACTATATGTGTGGGTCAGGGAGAGGCATCATTTCCAGGTTTCCTACTGAGCCAGTGTATGTGCTATGTGTTGCCTCTTTGCCAAGGCCAAAGCATACTGGGCACGCCTCCTTCTGCCTACTGGGGCAGGCTCAGGTTGTTCCTCCTCCAAGTCACACTTTGCCTATGATGGCCTTGGCAATGGTGGCGAGCTGTTTGACCCGGGCCTATGCTGATCCTGCTGCAGCTGTTTTCGCAGGATCATATTATATAGCATAGCACATACCATGACAATTTGGGTACATGTAGTTGATGAGTACTGCAAGGATCCACCAGATGTGTCCAGGCACTGGAACCGTGACTTGAGCAGCCCAAACACACGCTCGATTACATTTCGTGTTTGTGTGTGTGCCTCATTATGGCATTCCTGTTCAGGTATGTGTGCATTTCTGATGGGTGTCATCAGCCACGGCTCCAGTGGATATCCAGCATCCCCCACTAGGTGACCATGAGGGATGTCCCCATTGGCAAATGTCTGGTACAGCTGTGTCAGATGCCAGATATGGGAACTGTGGTAGCTTCCAGGGCAGCCAGCACACACATTCATTATTATGCCCTGGGCTTCACACACAAACTGGCAGTTGATGGAAGGGAAGCCCTTGCAGTTAATGTAGGTACTACCCCACTCACCAGCTGGTGCTTTGATGCGCATGTGCGTGCAGTCTATTGCACCCACTACCTCAGGGTATTCCGCTATTTGCTGGAAAAGATGCATATTGCTGGCCAATACCTCACGGGAATTGGTAAAATATACATAATCACCGACATGTGCTGACATGGCATCCAGGAACTTGTGCAGTACCCTGGATGCTGATGCCTGTGAAATCCCCATCATATCACGAGTAGGTCTCTGGAAGGTACCTGTTGCTAGTATTCTTAGGCCAACACATACCTTGGTTTCCACTGGGATGGGTTCCTCTCTGTTGGTTCTGTGTGTAAGGTGCGGCCTGCACAGCTCAACAATTTGCTGCAGGAGGTCTCTCTCCACTCTAGGTCTATAGGTTAACCTGGGCCTGTACACTCTTCTCTGTCTCCGCACTGTGGGTTGCTCAGCAGCATTTGCATTGTCACCACCCTCAGCATGTTGCATATGTTGCCTTATAACAGCTATGGCAGCTCCTAACATAGTTTTTGTCTTAGTAAAGTTTTTAAGTTTTCACTTCTCTTAGTATACTACAGTGCTGCAGTGTCTCTGAGAAAAACATGGTGGAATGTTGTTTGCAGAGTTTTAAGTGCTGGGCTGGGCTGGGCTAGTGTACTGCCTGTGTGATTGCCTGATTCTGATTGTTTTCACCTGTTAGCTCTGCTGATTCTCCCTGGTTGACTTTCTACTCTTTGTTGTACTTCCTTTTCCCTTTCTGTTTCCACAGGGAGCAGCGCTGTGCACACAAGTGCAAGCACGCGCACACCAGCTCACATGCGCGCACACATGCTTACATGGCATAACACTTGCTAATTCCTGCTTAAATACACGCACACACACTTACACAGATTTAAACATCCTTACACATACTTACTTCAGCTTAAACGCGCGCACACAACCACACACATGTGCACACAGTCTTACTCAGGTTCCCGGGCGCGCACACGTGCGCAAACACGTTGCAGCCACTTCAACCAGAAACTGTAGTGTTATCCATGTAATACACCTTATATTTCTTGACTTTAGCTAGCATACCTGGTGACACACCTCTTCCAGTGATGAGTGACTAACAGCAGACACATGCCACTCTGCTACAATGAGCTTACATTCTTTCATACATACCCCCCTAGTGATGTCACCTATCTTCTACTCTGTTACTCCCCTTATCCTACTCTTACACTCCACTGACTGTGGTCATTTGCTATGTAAACTTAGGATTCACTATCCTTACCCTCATTTGCATAGGATTGCCTACTAATGCTTGGTTACATCTCTTAGACTTATTTCCCCCCTTAGCAACCTCTACTCGGTAGCCATGTTGTCTTCAGCATGCCATTCACTTGCATTGTATAGTATGATATTCTATAATTTCCTTATTTGTGCCTTTTAATTTTTTTTTTTTGGTTTTTAGAGCACAGCACGTTTGCGCGGCGCTGGGCTATGCTTAAACTGCGGAGATCGAGGAAAAAAATATTTATTTTTCAATATTGCATTGGGGAACATTGCCAATGGCCATATATTTGGCCATTGGCATGCTTCCTCAACTGGATGCAGCCTTTATTTGGAGCTGTCATGGCTCCGTTTTGCTATTTGCAGAACGGTACTCAGTTGACAACTGAGTACATTTCTGCAAATATCACTGCTCTTACTCGAACAGGTTCGGGTATCCTGGATCGCCAATTTACCTCATTTGCATGCCTTTCGGCAGCAAATGAAGTAATTTGCATATCCTAACCCTGTCCATGTAAGAGCCATTTTAGGAGCTCTCTTGCACGCCCCTGCCGGCTGTTCCTGGATTGCTCGTCGGACATGTTGGCTGCATGGAGTCTTACTCTACTCTTAGACTCTGTGCAAGCCTTCATGAATCTGGCCCTAGGTGTTTTCCTTTTAAATTCCAGTATGGATTTTAATATGGATGCAGTTAATATCAATAAGTTTACAGACCTAGATTAGTAGTTTTGCACATAACATATTTGGTAATTCAGATCAACTAAATCTTAGCATTTAGATTTTGCAGTCTAATTTCTAATAAGGACTTTTATTGAATTAATTTGGATGTTAATTTAAAACTTAGAACTATTGAAATGCTAAATTATCTTCTAAAGAAATGAAATAAAAAAAAAAAAAATATATATATATATATATATATATATATATATATATATGTGTGTGTGTTAATGGACTAAACTGTAGTTGGAAAAGGGTGGTACTATAAAACATACACACACACACACACACACACACACACACACACACATGCTACAAGTTCTGTTTTGACAAGAAAAAATATTCAGTCAGAGGAAAAGAAAATTAACTTGGGTCAATATGAATCTTTAGTCTAGTCAGCTTTCAAGAGCAAAAGAAGTGGAGTGGTTGTTTTACAAATGATGATTATGGTAATATCATAAATGTATATAAATAAAATAACGGGGAGAGAATTATCTCAATGGTAGTAGTAGTTGTGTAATAGAATCTTGACATTAGCAAATCTTTATTAAATTCTACTCATAGGGACACTAAAAACAGAAAACACCTGTATTATTTTAATCTTAGGTAAAATTCTTCATTATTTTAGGTAAGAAGAATCTAGTAAAAGAAAAAAAATAATATCATCAGCAGCTAAAGTTATGAAAAAAATGATTAATTTTATGAACTTGAATAATTGCTTTCAAATAAAATATTTCAAAGTAAAGTAGAACAGCACTCAGCAGTATAAATGTCCCCTAGTTGACAAAAAATGCAACAAATAATCCAGGTAAAAGACCAGGAGACAACCAGAGCTCAAATCAAAACTTGAATCTTATGAATGTCCAAAAATGTATGCACGAACTGCAGAAAGATATTCGAACAAACGTTTTTAATGGAGAGCATACACACACAGTAAGCGCTTTCGCCGTAGCTTCTTCAGACTGTTAAAATTCAAACTTACTATCAATTACCTTTATAAATACTAATTAATGACATAAATAACCAATTAGCCATTCTTGTCATTTTTTTAAAAACACAGTGTATAGCAACAAGAAACTAGCTACATAAATCAGCCCTATGTACTATCTAACTTTGTAATTAAAAAACATATAGAGGTAAAACTATATCTACAGTTATTATATTAAATAATAAAAAAATGAATTTCAATTTAATATGTTTTAAGATAAAAATCAACACTGGCAGATGCCAAAAGTGCTAGTCTGCCTGCATCAATAAATAATGTTCGAATGCTTAGTTTTCATACATACATACATTAATACATGGTAGCCCAACCACTGCTTACTAAATCTGACAGAACTAAAAATCGCATCCAGCACATAAAAATCCTGGCTATTGTCATCATTATATATCAGGACTAAGATGATGGTATGAATTTTGGACGATATATAATAGTAGTAAAATAATAAATTTCAATTTGATACATTTTTAAATAAAAAATCAACACAGATAAATACTAAAGGTGCTATTCTGCCTACATCAATTAATAACGTTCAAATGCTTGAATATCGTAAATATACATATTAGCACTTAATAGTATGCAATGGTTGGGCTATTAAGTACTAATATGTATATTTACGATATTCAAGCATTTGCTAGTTTCTTGTTGCTATACACTGTGTTTTTAAAAATGACAAGAATGGCTAATTGGTTATTTACATCATTAGTTAGTATTTATAAAGGTAATTGATAGTAAGTTTGAATTTTAACAGTCTGAAGAAGCTACGGCAAAAGCGCTTACTGTATGTGTACGCTCTCCATTAAAAACGTTTGTTCGAATATCTTTCTGCAGTTCGTGCATACTTTTTTGGACATTCATAAGATTCAAGTTTTGATGTGAGCTCCGGTTGTCTCCTGGTCTTTTACCTGGATTATTTGCTTCAAATAAAATATATTGACTCCTTATTTTTCTCATCTTATTCATATGCTCTTGGGACACAATTAAAGATGGATAAAATATTTATTTAAAATGACTTAATATCTAAAGTTGAAAGCATAACATTACTCCCATATCCCTTCTTGAACTTTACTATACTGCACCTCATATTACATTTCAATGGGAATAGATTAACAATAATAATCAGAATACCAGCCCACATTATTAAATTATATAAATTCTAAAAATGGTTAAATATTGAAAAAATGTTTTCCTCAAAATAAATGACAGGCTATATTAATAAAGGTTTGGCATAGGATTCATTAAAAGCCTATTTGTATTGAAAATGTTGGTATACTGTAGAAATAAAATCAAACAATTGGACAAGGAGTCATTGAAACTCAAGAGAAATTATACCTACCTGCATCTGTGAGGCAGAATGGGAAAAAAGAATGTCTGACATACCTGGCTTCCCTTAAGAAAAATGTGAAGACATAAAGAATCGCACATCTGCTATAGTAATTTAAAATTTAGAACTTACATCTTATTCAGTGTCATCTAGGGAATGTATATGAGTTAAGGAAAACTAAAATTATAGCAATCAATCAATCAATCAATCAATCAATAAATAAATAAATAATATCCAAGGAATTAAAAATACAAGGAACAATAAAATTACAACTGATATTGTAAACATATTTAGAGGATTTAGAGATTATGGTATGCTAGTAACCAAGAAAATTCCTTAATGCTGTTATATCACACACATATAAATACTTCCATGAAAAGTAGTCACACAAGAAATTTCATCAGGGAGGTATTAACTATATTATAAAGAAAATTCCATTCCCAGTAGTAAATTAGCTGATAAAATAAAAAAGATTTAAAAAATAATACAGCTTAGAAAGTAGAAAGAATAATTGATGAAGTATATAAATCACTGTCCAACAAAACTATCCCCAGGATTCAATAAACTCCACGTAGAAATAGTCTTATTCCTACACAGAGTGAATGGTGTTCACATCTGCATCCACTTCTCAGCAGCGCACCTTTCATATTAATGAAGGCACGCTACTGAGATGGATCTGCAGACATGAACACTGAATGATTGCAAGGACCGTGTTGCAGTAATGCTTGCAGACCTAAAATTCCCCTATGCAATCTCAAAGTGCTGTATGGCACTTTTTAAATGCTTTCAGTGTCCCTGGAGTGTGAATGGGAGGCAATGCAGGGGGCTTGTGACAAGAACTGTAACACACCCCCTGCATTGTCAAAGTGCCATACAGCACTTTACAGTACAAGTGTGTCCTCAGGCACACAGCCATACCTGTCAAACTCTTAGGGCACAAAATCCGGACAAAGGGCAACAAAATGTGGGGGGGGCAATGGTTCAAAATAGGGATATATTTTAAGTACAGCCCTTATAAACTTGGAAAGTTGATAGAGTAACAGGATGTGTTTCAACATAACCTTTTTCTGAAGGATTAGAAGTCTAAAACTCAAATGTATGCCATTATTTAGTGACTTAAATCCTGAGATCATCCCTCTGATTTGCAGAAAACCACAAATTTTATGAGAAGCAAAACAAAAATATGATCCAAACATCTGGATAGTCTATAAAGAACTGGACAGTTGAGAAGTATGCACACACCTCAACCTCTTCCACCAAGAAATCTGGATAAAGCCATGAAATAAACGTGGGATAAAGGTCCCAAAATAGGGCAAATGTAAAACATGTTGCACATACAGACTTAGAAAGTTGATAGACTAACAGGTAGTGCATTACCAAATATGAATCAGCATTAATACTAATATATGTAATGAAGGTGGTTGTATTAATTTTTTTTTTCATTATAAGTGAAGTTTAAGCATAGCTGAGTGGGTTTGCACATCGCAACACTTTTTTCAGCATTGCTCAATTCATACAAATGAATAGCTAAAATCTAAAATGGTGAGAGAGCATAGTGGTTAGAGGCCCAGCCTTGCATGCAGCAGTTCACAGTTCGAGTACCAAGAAAGGCCCTTCATTTTTACATCAGAAAGCATTGTTAAAATTGTTTTTATTTTCTTAAATGATGTAGTAATTGATATTTGTTAACCAGGGTAGTGTAGCTGGTCCAAAATTGAAGTGTCAGTGGATATAACATGTGAAATCACTCATGTAAACACAAGTGTCCTATACAGTACAGTCACACCCCAAGGTGGTGCAATGAGAGCACGTGTCATGTAAAGTAAATTATGCACACTTTATAATATTAATGATTAATTAATTTGCAATTCTGAAATATTTTTTAAAATGAAAACTGATCAATGCTTAGCAGTGCTTAGCTCTGCTTAGCCGGTATGAGCATTGCTTAGAAGTCTCATTCTAAGGAGCATTCAGCCCAGCTGAGCAGATTTGCACACCACTAAGCACTGCTCAGCATTTTCCCCTTTTAGCACTACTCAGCTTAGCTTAGCAGGTTTGTGCACTGCTGAGCTGTGCTCAGCATTTTCAAAAATGGTCCAATGATGACAAAATGAGGGGATATGGTCTTATTTAAACTGCACAGGTGATAATACAGCCAGAAAATGTTGTAGTTTGATCTCTGCAGGAACTATGTCTGGCAGTGGAGAGGGAGAACAGTTTTGGGCACAGCGCTGGGGCATCTTGGAGTACAGGGTCATGGCTGGGCTCCTTGTTAAAGACCATGACCACAGACTGCTGCAGGGCCAGTACCAGGGCTCACAGTACAAAACAGAGGCTTGGGACCATCTGGCACATGATCTCATCATTGCTACTGGAATCCCTTGAACTGCTGAGCAGGTACGGCATCATTATTCTGACCTAGGGTGTAGGAAGGGGGTGGTCTGGGCCTAATGGATCCAAGAAGCTCGAGATGGGGATGCCCCAGTAGTGAGTAAGTATCTCACCCATATCTGCACCAAACATTGCCTGAGTATGTGATAGACATGTATGCTTAATGATTTTACCCCCTAGAGCTGCAGAGGAGAGAGCTAGCAATCTTGCGGCCCATGCTGACAGATTGGTGAGGTTGCAATGAGAGTCTGGTAAGTACATATTTATCTTGCAGTATATAGTGTAATAAATAAGAAGGAGTACATTATTTACTGCCAGTAGGTATAGTGTGTTCTGAATGTACTAAATAAAAAGTTTGTCAGACCAGTATTGATCTATAGGATATGCAGTAGTACTGAATGTAGAATATCAACTGTAAGAAAGCACTGTGTCATGCTATTGAAATAAAGATGTATACCACAAACTGTGTTTAATCTGGTTTGTTGTTGAAGAAATAGAATATGTAAAACAAGATATAAATGAAATATGAAATATGTCCTGCACTAACATCTGAACATTGATTAGTAATGTGTAATGGATTACAGTGTGTCCCCAGCAGCATTGCCTTGTGTTAACCTTTGTATTTCAGATCAATGTAGTCCTGAATGTGGGTATGCTGATGCAGGCAAGTATGAGAGTGTAATAGTTGGGGACTGCAAATATATGATGTCCAAATGTATATGGGTTGGGTATGCAACCTAGCATCTTGCTATACTATGTACAGATCACACATATTCACATCTACTAGGGGTCAAATGTGTACACCTGCTTTCAAATGATTAATACATAGTACAAGAACTATCTGTCGGGTGTATATGTTCAACTGTCACTACAGTCTTTGGTGACACTCAAGTTGGATTACAAGGTCAAACTGTCTAACCAAGTGAGTATTAGGTAGAAATCAGTCAAGCAAGAGAGAGTGGTTCCCGAGTAGCTCAGTGTGTTGAGAAACAGGTATGTTTTTCCTTTTTGCACACCCAGACCATGGTTTGAATCCAGGGAGTGGAACTAAGATGTGTGAAGATTTACAGACAAGTAATCCTGAATATGTGCACAATTAGTCAAGTAGTGTTAAAAGATAAAGAAATGACTGTAGTAACTGTATGATGGGTGTACTAATAAACTTTGTGTCTAAATGTTCCAGAGTCCAACCCCATGCCTGAAAAAGACAGCATGATAGGTGCATACACCATGTACTTTTCCTGATGCATGTCTCTCAAGTGTCACGCTATCACGGCTAGTGATCAGTGTTGCCAATAACCTTGGACACAGATAAGAATCAAGTTGAAGAATGCCAGTAGCACAGTCACATAACATCACTGCAGGCTACACCTTGTTAGTCATATATGTTACTCTGACATGTGCGAGTCCCCTCCGGTCATGTACCCAGAGTACTACACTTTGCCCCATACCATTCCACCTTGACAGTTTAACAGTTATGTATGTGCTATAGAAGCTATGGGCCACAGGTAGATGTAAGGTGAGGGCAGACCTGCAGAGGATTGAGCAGTAGTGATGTGAAAAACAGAAGCCTATACAGTTAATTGGCTTTTTTTCTCTACACTCACCCCTTCTCTCCATAAATAATTATTATCCATATACTACAAGTATGTTGTTATCAAAATCTAATGTTGGGACTTGTGTTCTATTATTGTTCATATATTTAACTGTTTATATATTAACATACCTTGTTCAAATACTATTGGTGGTGGCCTGTTGCCACACATTTAACTGGCACACTGTTAAAATTTGGATTGTTATTCCATATATGCATGTGTTCTGTTTGCTATGCAATGCAGTTGTGTGAATGCCACTGTTCTGGGTTAACTGGAACACCCATGCATGCTGTTATAACTAATTTTTTAATGTTTTGTTCATAAGTAACCAATATATTTTGTAAAATCTCAACACCATAGCATGTTTAGGAAAGCCAGTCCCAGTGGATCCACCTGCCCCACCTCATCTGGCACATCTGGGACCCAACCCAGAGCTGCCCCCTCTGCTTCTCCTGCACCACCCTTGGGTGGAACCACCTCAGGGGACGGGTTCTATTCCCCCAACTGGGGTATGTTGTGCAGTGTCATCCACTCAGAGTTGGATGTACACCTGCTCCAGATTGAGGACAGACTGGAACACCTCAAGGGGCAGCCTGCTCCTGTTTTCCAGCCCTCAGCACAACCACCTTCGGGGTCATGAAGTTGCAGTGGTGACTGCCCATGGGTGGGGATTTCAGTCCCACTGTATCCATTTGAGGGCTCATGGGCCACTGATTCCCAACCACCCTCCCCGTCCAAGGTGTTTACCCCCTCATGTGTCATATACCACCCCATCTGCTGTTTTGCATGTCTTGTCTGTCTGCGAATGCAACCTACCCTACACACCCTATCTCCCCAAGTATACCTACAGCCCTTCCCCAACATCCTACTCTGACCTTAAAAAAAAGGGGCATCTGTCCCACAAAAAAAATCATTGCCCCATACATAGCTCTACATTTCGCCCCCATGTACAGTGATGTAAATCAATCTACCCTCAAATTACTGTACAAATGTATGTTGCCAACACCCCTTCCTGTGGGGTGTGAGGCTATAAATTCCAAATTTTCCACATCATTCACAGCTATTGCTGCAGAAGAAATGTAGAGCTATGGTCCTTTCCTACACCCATCCTGCACATCCCTAGCTGGTTTTTCTAATGTTTTACCCTCTGTTTGCCCCCATTTCACCACTTTCCTATCACCATTTTTTTCTGTTCTCTTTTTTGAAATTAGTGCTGGTTTAAGCAGGAATAAGCAGCACTAAGTGATGTCAAGCAGAACTAAGCGCTTTTGGAATTGCTTAGCATCACACAAACCTGTGGAAACTTGCTTAAAACTTATTTAATCACTTTGTGAATCCGTCTCTGTTCTGCCCGCCAACAAAATAACCAGTCCTGGCAGCTCTTAAACCCTGGACCCTGGGCACTACAGTCAGAGCACCATACCGCTATGCCATATGAGTTGTGGGAATTTGTAATGCTTTTACAAACATATCATGCATTAAATTCATTTAACATAAGGGAAGAAATATATATCCTTGGCCAGTCTTTAACTCAGGACCCTGTGCAGTAATGATATATATATATATATATATATATATATATATATATATATATATATATATATATATATATATATAGGAACTGTACTGTTCATCGAATGGCCATTTCACTGAATGTGAAATGGCCGAGCACACTTTCGCAAAAGTGCTTTTCACCAAAAAAGCACTTTTCTGAAAGTGTGCTAAAAAAAAACTTGGAGAAATGGCCATTGCTGGGATTGTAGTACAGTGGGGATAAGGGAATATGCCTTTTTCCCCACTGTAGTGCGATCTTGGACTGAAAATATAAAAGTATGGGTGCTGTGGGGGTGTAGGGGGGCTTACTCCCGCATTAACATGAGTAATATATATATATATATATATATATATATATATATATATATATATATATATATATATATATTTTATTTTGTTATATATATATTTTTTTGTAGTTTAGCGAAAGTGCTTTTTCGGTGAAAATCACTTTTGCTAAAGTGTGTTTGGTTGTTTTGGTTTTGATTAGATAGGATTTCGTGCAATGGTACAAGATCCATACATTTTGTTTTACGGTTGTTTTAATATATATTTTCTGAAAAATGTCAAGTCTGACGCCCAAATGCTTCTCATTATTTAGTGACTTCAGTCCTCACATCATCCCAGTGAATTGTCAGAAATCCATAACAGTTATGAGGAACAGACCAAAGATATGAGCCAAACATCTGGACATGATATGAAAATCTGGGTATTTGAGAGGTATGAGTGCAGTCATGTAACATTAGGGAAAAAACACTGACCTGCCAAGCATTTCACTCAGCGCCTTCTGAACTACAATCAGGGGATCACAACAATACACCAAATTAGTTCTGGGGAATTGCTGATGCATTTGCAAATATTTCATTCACTACAGGGATGTAACTGTAGGGAAAAACAGACATTGGTGAGAATTTGGCTACCCAGAACCATTTCCACTGCAGTCAAAGCAACATACCAGTAAGCCAACTGACCTCTACAGTATAACAACTGTTTTAACAAACAAATCCTGTTTGCCAGTCACACACTACTCCTATATATACTGCCCCAAATCACAGTGTACTTGGAATCCTGAGGTTTTAAAGGACATGTCTCAGTCTACCCCTACAAGCATATACAGATGATAGACCACCAGCAACTGTAGCAGCATGCAGTCAGATAGAAAAGATTTATGGCACTCACATCTGCCTCTCTCCCTACTCAGCCCAACAAACATTTGCACACTACACTGCTACACAGTCTTGAAAGTCTGTTAACAATGGCCAGATATACATAACTCTCAACTGTACAGATTTCCGCAGAATGTCCAGGGTGTGGGCCCATATTTATGGCCTCTACCTCATAACATTCCTGGGATTCTGCTAAATCACTGGGATGATCTCAGAAGTGAAGTTACTAAATAATGATATATCATACCTCTCAACCTCTTAGTGCAAGAAATCTGGACAAAGCCTGACACACTTGGGGACAGAGGCCCAAAAACAGGGACATATTATAAATATTGGTGCTATAAACTAAAAAAGGTTGCTGGCGTAACAGGGTTTGTTTTAACATAAATTTTATGAAGGCCATGAAGTCTGAAACACTAATTGATGTAATTATTTAATGACTTCAGTCCTCAGATCATCCTAGTGATTATCAGAACAAAATTGTATGAGAAACAGACCAATCATAAGAAGCAAACCTCTGGACATTCTGCAAAAATCTGGACAGTTGAGAGGTATGTTATATACATATCAGTATCAGACATCAAATCACACAGAAAATGCATGTCCAAATAAACCCGGTTACTCTAGAAAGTTTCTAACTGTATAACAGCAATACTTACAAGTTATCCCTAATGTTGGAACTTTTCCCCCCATTTTATTGGACTTTCTCCACATTTCTTGTACTAATAGGTTGAAAGGTATGCAGACACAGCATGCAAAACTGTGGACATAGCACATCGATCCAAACAGTGGACAGTATTTGCACCTGTACTCTGCGATGCTGTAGCTCCCACACCTCAAAAATGGCCTCCTCACAGGCAAGGAAAAGGCGTAAGGCCCACATGAAGGACTTAATTATGGCACAGTGATGCCAAGCCATTGGCTAATGGAAAGACAACACAACTGTTCTGGATGTAATTAGCAAGTGGGACACACCGATTGGTGCACAGGCCATCACCTGCTCATGAGCATTACCTACATAAGGCAAGCTGCTGCCTATGAAAAACAGGTCTGAACTTTTGTATGAAAAGACAGACTGCAACTACCGAAACCAATATCTCTGGAGTACACTGAGAAAACACTACATCACTACAACAGCTATGTCACACAATTAAGCATGTGATGGAATGCAGATGGGGATGCAATCATGGGAAATAGGAAATAAAACAATAGTTGTTAACAAGACTTGCTGGACTGATATGTTGCTGTCCAGCACCCATTGCCATCCCTGATAGCTCTGTCTGCAATGACACAGATCACATCTCTGGCCCCTTTGTCACTCCAGCAAAGGTCAGCTCACATATGACTACTACTGGAGTATCTGTTGTGCAGTACTGACTGTGACACTGCCAGGCTAGCTACCTGGGTGTTGTAAATATTCATATGTCACTTGTGAATATGACTATGATACATATGCTTGTCATACAAATGTAAGAGACCTATATATGTTCTGTGCATAGTAAACAACTGGTGCAGAAATGTATGTTAAACTGTATGTCATATACTGAGCTCGTACCTTACTGCACTGATAGAGTATTCTCTTGTTCCTTTATTAGTTATTATCACATATCATTAAATCTTGTCATTGCGTCTGGTCTGTATAGCAATAATTCAACTCTTAGAGTACTTGCATATGCACATGGTGACACTGTATAGCTCACTCCAATAGCCTTTGTCTTGGTCACACTTACCATTTTGCTAATAGGCTCATCACACTGTAGGATTTGTCACCCTTTATTGAGGGCCTTACAGTAGTTCTTAAAGAGATGGATTGTGGCAGTCAGAACTACCTTAAAGTCTGGGCTGAAGGGCCCATAGGTAGTAAAGTTGTGCCGGACTTTACCAGGAGTGTGTGTGTGTGTGTGTGTGTGCGTGTGTGTGTGTGTGTGTGTGTGTGTGTGTGTGTGTGTGTGTGTGTGTGTGTGTGTGTGTGTGTGTGCGTGTGTGCGTGTGTGCGTGTTTGTGTGTGATTTAAAACCCTACTAGCAAATAATATGTGTCAGCTACTTGGTCAGGGACCCAAAGTACTGGTTGAACAGAGAGGCTGACAGATGTTTTGGATTGACCAGTCTGCTGAGATGTTAACCTCATAGGTGTACCAGTGGGGAGTGTTAATCGAGATGTGGAAAGAGAGGAAGAGACAATCCCCACACTGACTGTGACCTCTGTGTGCTTGGAAGGGTAATTGTACTTTAATGTGCATGTACTTGTCATCCTGCCATTGTGTACATCCCTCACTGGTGGTAGTGGTGAAGATGTAGGCTTCCTGAATGGGCCAGTGCAGGGGTGACACACTGATAGTAAGTACTGGTGGATACAGATGGCATATCACATCATGTACCGTCATTGAGCCCCTCTCAGTCTGAGAATGACATACAGGGTTATTTCACAGAGTGTCCAGGTCTCCTTGACCATTCTTGACATACTCTGCCTATGTGAGTGTGTACTCCACACCTGTATCTGATTGCCTCAAGCCTATGGCTAGCATACCTGATGACCCCTGCTACAGGATAGCAAGTCATAGGTAGTAGTAGTGGGTGGATGCTGGCACTGGGTCAGGAGCAGTGCATACATTCTGAGCATACAATGTAAGGGGAATGGAAAAAGTACCAGATACCCAGGTACCATTACTGTGCCCCCAGAGGTTTGACATGCCACAGACACATTCCCCAAACTATGTGGACAAACATCATGTACTGTTCAATTGGTGTGTCTGGCAGGGGGGGGGGGGGGCTACATCTTTCAGGCACATGTGCACATTCAAAAATATAAAAGTGCCACTGCCCAGTTAAGGTTGACAAAATACACAAGAATCAACACAAAAAGTACCTCAGGAATGGAAAAACATATTTAAAACATGTTATTTCTTGAATAAATATGTCAAATTAAAATCCTTTTTGAATTAAAATTCATACAAATTCATTATAAACCTCAAAACAGTATTATTACTTGGTATGTATATAAACCCATTCATGGACAAAAAGAACAGGTTTATAATGTTATAGTAAATGACCAAAAATCCAAATTTAGTGAAGCTATTGTATTGTAATATAACGCCCTTAATGGAGTTACAAAGAGAATTATTAACTCAGAGTGGGAAAGATTTATAACTATTTCAGATTTAGACAAACTGTCACTGACCCTTTGAATGTGGTTTATAAAAACTCACAAAGTTTAAAGAAAATTCTTGAAAATGATGGCAATAATAAGGTAAAGAACAGGAGGAAAATAGGGACCTACAAGTGCGGTCATTGTTCCCAAAGTGGAAACATAGCGAATACAGACAAGATTTGTATTGAGGGTAGGAATAGATGGGTAAATAGTCTGGATTATTTTAATTGTGATGCCATGTGGATAGTATACCTTGTTTTGTGTGTAAAGTGTAGATGCTTCTATGTTTGTAAGACTGAACTTAGACTAAAGAGAAGGATCTATGAACATAAATATGACATTTTGAACAAAAAGGAAACCAACGCTTTATATAAACACACAAAGGTATGCTTAAAAGCAGATTTCAACTTTTTTGTCTTGGAACAAGTAAAAAAGGAAATCAGAGGTGGGCCATGGGAGGAGAAAATAGAGTTCAGGGAACTCTGGTGGCAAGTCACCTTGGATGCATCAAATCCCCCGGGCCTAAATGACTATATATCTATCATTCCACTTACTCAAACTGAGATCTGCTAAGTTATAGTTTGTGCTTGTTATGTAGTTTTTATTATAGCCACTAGATGGTGCAACACTACGTTGTTTTCATATATACCAAGTAATAATACAGTTTTGAGGTTTGCAATGAATTTGTATGAATTTTAATTCAAGAAGTATTTTAATTTGACATATTTATTCAAGAAATAACATGTTTTAATATATATTTTTAACAATTTATTTATTTTATTTGAATGTAACATATACAATTTTGTGGTTCAAATTCTCATTATGCAGCTCTACAGAAAAAATGAATGGAAGTGATGGGGTTAATTAATATTTAATTATGTATTAACTTGATTTGATTGGGTTTTCTTCATGAATGATTGTATATATAGGTTAAATTGGATTAATATGGTCATCTGATGAAGTCTTTATGGGAGAGACGAAAACACTGGTGTTTTAAAATTGCGTTTATGTGCTTTTTATATAGAGAGTTTAGTTAGTGGATTTGTCAGTAAATCTGTTTTAAATACAGCACCTATGTGGATTCTGGTAAAACGTTGGTGCCTTTCTTCACTTTTTATTGAAAATACACAAGAAACTACAAAATAAAAATAGAAATATAAAGCCGACCAACAAAGCTGTAAAAAGGATTTAATGTACAAAGTTAGCGCTTCCATAGTGAAACTGCTGCTTCATCAGACTTACAATAAAAACAGTCAAGACATCCATTTATATATAAAAATCACATGGCATATCTAACTGCAAAATTTGATGAGGTAATTTTCTCCCTTTTAAAATAGGTTTAATGGAAACACGCCCATTCAAGCCTGCATGTTTGTCAGCATTTAGACTGACAATCCACACTAGTTCTGCACATTCTGTCAGATTCATTAAATCACCAAGCCTCAGACTTTCACATAGCACTTCCAGATCTGCAAACTTAAATTTATATTCATTCCCATTTTCAGTAACATGCTTGGCCAGTGCATGAGTTTGTTTACCTTTCTTGATATCACCTGCATGTTCCAAACTTTTCTCCCTTAAACTATGGTTAGTTTTGCCAATGTAATAACAATCATAGGTCATGCAAGTAGCACAATAAACCACATTCTCAGTGATGCAACTTGCAAAACATTTCTATTCCAACCTTCTATTCATAGATTTTAGGTAGAGAGTAGTTGTATTACTAATAAAAACACAGGCAGAACAATGCTGGCAAGAAAAAGTACCTTATCTCTCAGCCCTGATATACGATTTAACATGTTGATTTTTATAACACAGTTGACATTTTAGGGAGAGATTGTTTTTAAAGGAAAATTTAGGTACAGAACCAACTATGTCAGCTATTTCATCATCTATCAAGAGTATAGACCAAAGTTTTTTAAAAACATTACACAACTCCCCAACATTACTGGAGTACGAGAGGCATCCTAACAGTTTGTATATTATTAATTTGTTGCTCATAACTAACATTTAGAGTAGAAAAATAGGGTTGTGCAATTGAATATTTTAGGGCATAAACTTCATCCATAGTTTTATATACTAAAGACTCTGTATAGCCTCTATCAATTAATTCACAAACCATCTGACCTAGCGCAGCTTGAGCTTCATCTTCCTTGTCATGCAACCTCATGGTTCGTAAAAATGTGCCTTTAAGCACATCCTTGGGTATGTGTCATGGGTGCATATTTGATTTGTGCAATAAATTATTATGTCTGCATGTTTTTTCTAAATAGCTGTACTAAAATTCTTAAGTTTATCCATTCTATCACATACATCCAAAAATGTAATACTGGATTCAGAGTACTGGTAGAAAAACCTAAGAAATGTCGTAGGTGAGTGCAAATATTCAATAAATTGACTCAATTATTCAGCTGCCCCCCTCCAAAAAACAAAAAGGTCATCAACAAATCATTTGTAGTAACATAAATTACCAGCAAAGGGATTGTTATTATGCACAAATTCATGTTCCCAATAAGCAAATGCCATGTTGGCATAATAATTAGCACAGCCAGTCCCCATTGCCGCTCCCAGTTTCTGCAAAAAGAATTTATCATGAAAGATAAAAATGTTATTTTCAAGTATGAGTTCCAAAACAGCACAAATCAAATAAACTTTATTGTTAGAAAACTGACCTACCAGGGTTAAAAAAACTCTTATATATTCTATACCTAGGTCATTCGGTATAACTGTGAAAAGTGAAGTTATATCTAGAGTCACTAGAAGCAGTCTAGATCTATCTACAAACGTATTGGACCATGAGTATAAATCACTCAAAAATGTTTTGGTGTCTTTCAACACACTGGATACAGTGTCCAATAATGGATGTAATTGTCTTTACACAAAAAAACGAGAGAGGTTCAGTAACCCAACCCCTACTCAACACATGTGTTCGCATAGGTGGATTATCAATATTTTTGTGCACTTTAGGTAACCCATAGAGGAGTGGTACCAAAGGATGTTCCACACAGAAAAATTCATATACGTCTTGACCAATCACTCCAGTCATAAGCAGATCATATAGCAAGAATTCCACCCTTTTCATGATACCATCAACTTGGAACTTATGAATCAATTTATAAGTTTCAGTAGCTGATAACATCTCATTTATTTTGCCTAGATAGTCATCTCTGTCCATAATAACAACCCAGCCTCCTTTATCTGTGGGTTGTATTTCAATGGCAGTGTTACTTTGAAGTTCCTTAAGTGCAGAGTATTCACCTGCTGTTAAGTTATAAAATGATGCCTTGGAGTCAAACATAGGATCCTCCCTAAGCTCATGTTCACATAACCTGGTAAAAGCATCAACCACTGGATGTATCTCAGCTGTGAAAGTACTAGGTTTCTTAAGTGCATTTGCATCACTGCTTATATTATTCTTATATAAATATGTTAGCCTAACATTGAGTACAAAGATTTGTAAGTCAATAATAACATTGGATAAAACAGACTTGCGAGCAGGTATAAAAGACTGCCCTTTATCTAAGAGTCTTATCTCATCTGTAGAGAGGGTATGTGATGGGATATTAAAAACTAAGTTACCACATTCCTGTTTTGCATTCTCATATTGTTGCATGATTTTGACCTCACTCATCCCCTCCTTTGCAGTCTGCTCCATGAACTCCCTTTCTAAAAATCCTGCTGGATTGGAAGTGGTTCATTGAGAGAAAAAACAGGGGTTTTAGTTCCGTTGGCTGAAATACAGGAACTACACCACATTTTTGAGTGATTTATACGCATGGTCCAATACGTTTGTAGATAGATCTAGACTGCTTCTAGTGACTCTAGATATAACTTCACTTTTCACAGTTATACCGAATGACCTAGGTATAGAATATATAAGAGGTTTTTTAACCCTGGTAGGGGTTACTTTTTAATCGAATTTGATCGAAAGTTTGTTTGTTTGTTTAATTTAACTGTTGAGGCTGCCCACTAAAGTGTGCTAGCCTGTGTAACTGATTTATCACTGTTTCTGCATTTTCTGTGTGTTTCTATCAAAAAACAAAAAAACAAAAAATAATCCTTGTTTTCCCACCTCTCCTCGACTAGTTTAGACCAGTTTACAGGCATTGCTGTATTCTAAGCTGTGGTGTAGTTCCTGTGTTGTCCATTACCTTACTTGGATAGAAGGAAGTTTCTTTGCTCACCAGTGGGAGTGGGGAGCCTTGAGCAGCCTACCTGTCCCTGTAGGAAGTGACCTCAGCACAAGAGCTGTAGTAATTGGTTGTTTTGGACTATTTCTAGCTCTTTTGTAGTTCCCTGTTTAAAATCCGCGTTTGCGCGGCTTTGCGCGATTGTGCGCATAGCGCAGCGCTGGTTAAACAAGATTAAACTTCTTCTGGCTCCAACAAGTCTGCTCTTCAAATTTTCCCTTAAGGAAGCTCTACTCTTAGTATAATCAGACTACTCACTATATTATAAGCCTAGCACTTGTTCTCAATACTTCTCTACTAAGTAAGCACTCTCGTACTAATTAAAGCACTACATCTACCTACCACCCCTGTGAATATCCACTTCCCTTAAAGGTACAGCACTCCCTTATACTGTTCTAGCATGTCGAGTGGTAGATTACTGGCGTCCTCTCCAGTTCAGCTGGTCAATCTGGGTATCTTGAGACAATGCTACAATTGTCTCATGTACACAGACAAACCTCTCCTCCTCCCAACAAACACAAATACATGTGAGAGATGCAACTATATAGCCAAACCTGGAGGCTGAACTCTCTCAACTCACGGCTGGCATGACCAGACAGGAGAAGATGGTAACCACACACACAACAATCCCAGTCCCACATAGACCTACCACAGCTGCAAACCAAATGCATAAAAACACAAAGACATACTCGGAGGCTATAATAAAAAAATTACAAAAACAACAGAGGCTCCCAAAGCAGACATCCAAAAATCCACAACCTCAAAACAAAACACATGCAACACATACTTCAATAAATCAGTGTGTCAACCAATCACAGCCCTTAAGGCCAAACACCATGCCTGATACACTAGTAATAGGTGACTCTATAGTCAGACACACTGATGTCCCGCTGACCAGGCTGAACAAGGAGAAGGTGACTGTGAGCTGCCTATCGGGAGCTAGGATCCACCACATAACACACACACACTCAAGTCACTCCAAAGCAAGTACAAATATGACTCCGTCATTGTCCATGCTGGCGTGAATGACCTGAGACATACCTCCCTGGACTACATGAAAAGAGACATAGAGGAGCTCTCCGATTATGTAGCCCAGGCTGGTATGACCCTGACCCTGAGCAGCATCTTGCCCTCACCAAGAATGATGCCACAATACAAAGACAAGATGATCAGCTTTAATAATTGGCTCAAGTACTGGTGTCATTCTAAGGGGATCCAATGTCTGTCTTCCTGGGATGACATGTTGGACAAGCCACGCTACTTTGCAAGGGATGGCTTACACCTGTCACCACTGGGCTTCCGGATATTGGCTAAGGCTCTTGCCACCCCCCCATAGTGCCTTTTTAAGACAAGGCTCAAAAGACAAACCCACCTCCTTAGAAAACAAAAATGGAAAAAAACTAAGGGTAATGCTGCTCAACGCCAGAAGTCTAAATCTCAAGATGCAGACACTCGATGCACTCCTCAGCATGGAGAACATCGACATCTGTGCAGTAACTGAAACCTGGTTCAAGGCTCCTGAGAACACCCCAGTGCTACCAGGCTATACCTCATATCATGCTTTTTGGCCCCAAAACCCGGGCTGAACCACAAAGGGAAGGGGAGTGTCCATATTCATCAAGGACACCCACACCTCCAGGTTAGTAGCAACACATGAAGCATCAGAGACCATACAGGTGCAACTAACCATAGGCAAAACTGCTATACAACTGGTAGCATGTTACAGACCACCCTCCCAATCTCAAGAACCCCACTCAGCCTTCCTGAAGACATTGGAGGATATGAATGTTTCACAAAATACCATCATACTGTGAGACTTCAACTACCCAAACATAGATTGGGTACATTATTCTAGCCCTAATACCCTAGCCCAAAGATTCCTGGAATTCCTGGAATTCATAAATTCAAATACACTGGAACAACTAGTCACCTCTCCCACTAGGGGAGATAATATACTAGACCTGATCATCACAAACATGGGGACAAAATGCTCCACACCGGAAGTATACCCCTCACTAGTGAGATCTGACCACAAACTAATCACCCTGGATATACATATCCCACCTCCACCCCCAGCACAAAAGACCACAGTGAAAAACTTCTCAAAAGCAGACTTCACTCTTCTTAAGACTGAGATGGTATCCTTTAAGCCCACTGTGCCAGTGGATACCACATCCCACAATGCCGAATCCTTCACAAATACTCAGCCCCAACACAGTCTGAACTTTATTCTCTCACACAAAAAACCTTCACAGCCATAGAGCAATGGTTCTCTAATCATTGTCTCCTCCTTAACCCAAAGAAAACCAAACTCCTGATTTTTACACCCACTCACTTGTCTCCCTCCATTAATTTCACAGTCACATCCAACAATGGCATCCTTATCTCTCCAGATCATACCACCAAACTCCTGGGTATTACAATTGACAATCAACTAAAATTTGACACTCACATTGACTCTACAATAAAATCGACTAACAGAAAACTAGGTTCTCTCTATAGAATCAAATATTTCCTTACTCCAGAAGCCAAAACTACAATAGCTAGAACCCACTTAATCTCTACCCTATTATACGCCTCCCCTATTTATACAAATCTTTCTAAATATAATCTTAACAAACTAGCTACATCATATAACAATATTGCCAGATTTGCTACAGCCTCTCCATACAGGACTCATCATTGCTCCAATCTTAAAAAACTAGGGTGGCTAGAATTACCCCACCAAATACGATTTAACCAACTTACAATTGCCCATAAAGCCCTTTACCACCCTGACAACACTCCAATGTTCTCCACCCTCATAAAACCCTATAACAATCTGAAGAACCTACGCTCCTCTAACAAAATACTGATTCATACTTCCCTATCGAATAACTCAGCAGGTGACTCCACATTTTCCAACTCGGTTGGTAAAATATGGAATCAACTACCTCAAGACCTCACAACTCAAACATCACTCCCACTATTTAAAACTAAACTAAAACTCTTCTTATCCAACCACTGGCTCTTGCAATAACCCAGACTAACCATTTTTACCTCCCTTTTATTTGATTCTTTACACCCACTCTTTTTCTTCTTATATCTAACACTCTAAATTATCCTCTACATAATTGTTTCTGTTACTCCATTTCTAATAAAGGCATAAATAAATACTTTTCAACTTCTTACAAAGTTGCAATAGAGTAACTAGGTACTTTACTTGTATTTTTCTACTTTACTAAACCTCTTATTGTACTCAAATGCTTTTACATCCTGCTGTAGGTTTAAAGTACATGTTTTTCTATTTTATTTTGTATATGTTTATATATTTTGGTACATTTTTTGTTTATTTTTACTAAAGTAGTATTGTAGCGGAGCTTTTCTCCCCAGAGCTCCACTGAAAATGGACATGTATCCAGTTGGACTAGCCCGTTAAACAATTGTAAAATAAATAAATAAAAAAATAAATAAATCTCCAAGAATGCATGGATCATGCAATCCCAAATAAATCCAAGTCCCTCTCCACCAAAGGCAAGCGTCCTATCTGGTGGACCTCGGCCATTAGCAAATTGTATAACAAAAGAAGGAAGCTACTGCACGTCAGAGCAAAATGCCATAAAGGGAAGACATCTCTGATCAATATTAGCAGAAAACTACGTTCTCTCATAAAAACATCCAAGGCCAACTTTGAGAGAAAAATCGCTAAGGACACTAAAGATAACCACAAAGCCTTCTTCAGCTATGTTAGAAACCTGGGCCGAAACCCTCAGATATGCTCAGAGTTAGTTCACAACAACAAAAAATACACTGAACCCACAGATATTGCCAACATTCTGGCTGACAGGTTCAGTGCAAATTTCTCCCCTCCCTCACCCCCAAAAGAAGAAATACTTATCCCAGCTGAATGTAATCTCCCTGTCATCTCAGATGTCCAAGTGAGAACCGCCCTAAACAAAGCTAAAAACACAGCATCAATGGGACCTGTCGGTATCCTGGGTTGCATGCTACGTGTACTCCAAGAGGAGCTAAACCCGCACATAAAAATGCTATTTAACCTTAGCCTTACTACAGGATATGTACCTGAACACTGGCGTACAGCAACAGTGGTCCCACTCCACAAAGGGTGTACCTCTACAGACCCTGGGAACTACCGCCCCATAAGCTTAACCAGCCTGGTCTGCAAAGCTATGGAAAGAATCATTATGGAACTCATAAACAGAGACATAGGGACCTACAAACACTTGACCCCACCCAGTTCGGCTTTGTAAAGGGCAGATCCTGCCTTTTGAACCTGGTTGACTTTTTTGAAACAGTCACTAGAGCCATTGATAAGGGCAAAGCAATACATACAGCCTACCTGGACTTGGCTAATGCCTTCGACACAATACCCCACTCAGGCATCATAGATAAGCTCAACAGCTTAAACGTAAACCCTTATGTCACTAGATGGGTTGCAAACTGGCTAAAGGACAGAACCCATAAAGTTAAAATCGCTGGAGCAATGTCAGACTCAAAGCCAGTCACAAGTGGTGTCCCACAGGGATCTGTCCTGGGACCCCTTTTGTTCGGCATTTATTTCTCAGATGTTAAAGCAAACATGGGAGGGTTGTGGCTGACAAAGTTCGCAGATGACTGCAAACTAGGCACCATAGTCGATACACCAGCGGACACATACATCCTACAAAAAGGCCTCACAGAAATGGACAACTGGTGCCGGAGTCACCGCCTTAAACTAAATGCCAAAAAATGCATAGTCATCCCCTTTTGGAAAAACAAAGTACCCACAAATTATCACATAGACAGCAACCCACTGAGTACAGAAAAAGTAATCAGAGACCTAGGGACCCAAGTCGACAGCGACCTCTCATTTGACACCCACGTTGCCAAAGTGGTTAGAAAAACATTCTACCTTGCACACCTCATCATGAAGGGATTCACATCCAGATCCAAGGATGTCATTTTACCCCTATACTCCTCCCTCATTAGACCCATGATTGAGTACAATGCCCCATTTGGTATGTACCTCATCCGGCATTTGCAACAGCTGGAGAGACCACAAAAGTACCTCACCAAGAGGATCAAGGGTCTCCAACATATGTCTTCTTCTGCCAGACTAAAGAAACTTCAGCTCTATTCAGTAGCATACCGCCTGCGCAGAGGTGATCTCTGCCTGACATACAAGGCCATGCCCAATCAGGATCTGATGGACATGCTCCACCTCAAAAAATCCAAATCCATCAGGACCACGAGAGCTAAAGACTTAAACCTCGGCACAAGTATGAATAGGACATGCTGGAGGGATAGATTCATAACCCAGAGGCTTCCCATGCTTTGGAACAAGATACCAGTTCGTATTAGGCAGAGCCCCTCACTGACTCTCTTCAAGAGAAATCCTGATGAGTGGATGGGAGATTGTAAGTTTACCCCAGGGGTCACATCTGTGTCACTGCTAGACAGGGGCACAGTAAACTAATTCTATTATATAAGGGGACCTTCATTGTGTCACTACTAGACAGAGGCACAGTATTCTAAATTTATTCTGTACATTTTTGTACCATTTCATGGGGTGGCAAAAGCCACATCACTATGGCTAGGCTTACAAATGCCCCAGGGCAGATAGCCTAGTACTAAACTATGAAACTATGAAACTATATCTGACATAGAGGTAGAGGCTAAGCTGTTAGTATCTACTGTTGTCACATTAATAGAAGTTAAAACTGGAGCAACTCTCTCTTTTTGTGTTATGTTTCTGCATTCATAATTCTATCGATTTCTGATGACATCACACAAGCACTGTCAGAATTCTCAGTGCTAGCCATTCTATATGCTGTTTCACAGGGCCAGGAAAAAAAAATGTCCTTTGTTAAAATCTGCCTTGTCCCTAAGTAATTTCGTGTGTTTTGTCATTTGCAGTCTACTCTCAAAAGCAGAGACATTATCATACACCATATCAATACTTATTCTGCATGACTCAGAGCAAAAATGAGTATTAATATTAGCCTGTAGCTTCCTGATCTCCTCTTGTAACTGAAATTCTGCAGGTTTAAAGTAGTCAATAACTGCAGTTCTGCAGGTTTAAAGTAGTCAATAACCGCAATTCTGCAGGTTTAAAGTAGTCAATCAGCAATTGGATGTAGTCAAAACTTAGCTGAAGATTAAGGGATTGCCAGCACTTAAGAAGTTCTGGGTGGCAGTCCCCATATGTTGGCATTCTTAATACTCTAAGACCACGGGAAACAATGTTATGTATTAGATTTGCTTCCATGTGTAACTGCAAACATTGGTCTGTTCTCTTGATAGATGATGATGTAGCTGACATAGTTGGTCCTGTACCTTACATTTACTTTAAAAACAATCTCTGCCTGAAACGTCAACTGTGTTTTAAAAATCAACATGTTAAATCTTATATCGGGGCTGAGAGATTAGGTACCATTTCTTGCTGGCATTGTTCTGCCTGTGTTTTATTAGTAATACAACTAGTGTCTACCTAAAATCTACGAATAGGTGTTGGAATTAAAATGTTTTGTAAGTTGCAACACCGAGAATGTGGTTTATTTTGCTACCTCTATTACCTGTGATTGTTACTGTATTGGCAAAAGTTACCGTGGTTTAAGGAAGAGAATTTTGGAACTTGCAGGTGATATCAAGAAAGGTAAGCAAACTCATGCACTGGCCAACCATGTTACTGAAAATGGGAATGAACATAAATTTAACTTTGCTGTTCTGGAAGAGCTATGTGAAAGTCGGAGGCTTGGTGATTTAGTGAATCTGACAGAATGAGCAGAACTAAGGTGGATTGTCAGTCTAAATGCTGAGAAACACTGAGGCTTGAATGGGTGTGTTTAAAGTAAACCTGTTTTAAAATGGAGAAAATTACCTCATTGAATGTTTCAATTAGATATGTCATGATTTTTATATATAAATGGTTATCTTGACTGTTTTTATTGTAAGTCTGATGAAGCAGCAGTTTCGCTGTGAAAGTGCTAACCTTGTACATCAAATCCTTTATTTTACAGCTGTGTTGGTCGGCTTTATATTTTTACAAGTACACATTCCACAAACATCTGGGTGCTGAAGCTGTCAGACAGCTATGAGGAGGTCATCCTACAACACATATGCACTAACCTCAGTTATTGTGTAGCTCAGATGCTTCTGAAACATCCACATACACTTGCAGGAGCACTCATCTATTTGTGGGATGTAGGCTTGAAGACATGGTACTGGAACGCTGCCCATAGGGGACACCCAGCAGTTGATGGCACAGATGTGTGTGGACACATAAAAACACAGTCTGTAACAGCAGACAGTCCACTTATGGTATTCCATGTACCATACCAAGTAACTAAGCTATGGGCCCTAAGCAGCCATATCCCTAAGTCACATGTTAGCCCATGTGTATGCAAGGCAGCAGCTGATGTCCCCATCCAACAGGGACACAGGTGGTGTCCCAAGGGTGTATGTGCCGCTAACCATTCAATTAGCCTGAAATGGTGTAGGTAGCTACTCTGCCTGATGTGGAAAGGGTGCCCATTCCACTGCAGGGTGAATGTGTGTGACACACATCAAAGCTGCCAGCAAGGCCAGTCCAGGTTACTCACCAGGTGGAAGCTGTTTGTCTGTGTGTGTGTGTGTGTGTGTGTGTGTGTGTGTGTGTGTGTGTGTGTGTGTGTGTGTGTGTGTGTGTGTGTGTGTGTGTATGTGTGTGTGTGTGTTTTAACAGAGTGGAGCATGACCTGCACTTGTTTAGCAGTCCCAGCAATGTGGAGTGTGTGATTGCCTGCCATGCCAGAGTGAGATAACTCTTGAGGGGTATGTATGACACCAGGTAGAGGGTTGCCCTTATAGCCTATAGGTATACAGTAGATGTCTGATGGGCTGGTATGTCCTGGTAGGAAACTTCTATGATGTCCCCAGCTGATGCATGTTCTGTCTGATGTGAATGATGAATAGAGGATTATGCACATTAATGGTCTTCATTGGGGGGAACATGAAAGATCAGGGTCAGGAGTGCAATGCATGCTGTAATGCCAGTATGGTGAAACTTCCCACAAACATACTGTGCTGATAGATGGCAGGGGTATGATGTGGGTGTTAGCAGTGGATAGTACTAGCAAATGTGGATGTTCAGGATCTGTACATAATGGTGACTATGTATGAAGTCCCGTGATGTGTTTCCCTGTTCATGTCTTTCAGGTGGAATGTCTTGACAGTGGCAGCAACCATTTTCAAACACTGAGACTGCAGCAATCATAGATGACATATGATTGCAATACACATTCATGTTTGGGAGGGGGAGACAGCAGCTGCAACAGCGTACCACCCTCTGGTCAGACCTAGTGGCCACTGTGAATAATCTGGGGCAGCATGGCCAAACCTATGCACAGGTCAGGCACAGGGTCACTGACCTAATCCATCAAAGGGCTACAGCTGTGGCTAGGGAACAGACAGCCACAGGTGGGGGTCCTGCTATGCAACCCCCACGTACACCAACAGAGGAGTTCCTCGCCAACCTTGGGGCAGCCACCACACCTCAGAAAACCATACAATCCCATGCTGTGGAGGTGGGTTGCACACAGTCAATAGTGAGGAGCATGCAGGTAAGGCCCCAGTGGACATCACTTTAATACTGTATCATTCATACTGGTGTCCTTGGAGTATATGGATGCATATGTCAGGTCAAACTGCATTTGTGGGTGGGATTTTGTAATGCACACAAATGCACATCTATTGTGAATTACAGCAAATTGTGTAGTATCAGACCATGTGCTCTACATGTTCAGAAATGCATCATTTATCCTGCACCAATGCCACATGTGAGTGTGCTGACAATACTTCTCCCTCGCAGCAATGTAGGTCCCTGTGGTCTGGCTGCAGAACAGCTGCCTGAAGCTGGTGGCCCAGTAAGTATGGAAATGTCTTGTTGTGGTTCACTAATACCATAGGCATGTTAAGGGCATGCATTTTTCCATGCACACAATTGTTACTCTTATGCATATTGCAATATGTGCATGGTCACTTGTGGTGAGGTTAACTGCACTGCATCGTAGTGGTAATCACAGGAGCCTATTCACAGGAGCTGTAACATATTGGCATGTATGTTTCTATAGGAGTTGCCACTGTGCTATGCAGGGGTACATCAATATTGTGTACATGGCTGCAATGTGTGTTAAGTGAAGGACCATCACATACTAACACTTCTCACATCTCACAGAGGTGTATATTAGTAGCAACATTAACTGGACATAGCCACACTGCATTTTGTTGAGGGCCTATCCAGAGTGTGTCTGTTGTGGTCTGATTGTGTGTTGTGCATGTCATCATTCAGAAATTGTGTGGTCTGTATAATGCCTTTGTGACACCTTGTGTGCGTGTGTGTGTGTGAATGTGTGTGTGTGTGTGTGTGTGTGTGTGTGTGTGTGTGTGTGTGTGTGTGTGTGTGTGTGTGTGTGTGTGTGTGTGTGCGTGTGTGTGTGTGTGTGTGTGTGTGTGCGTGTGTGCGTGTGTGTGTGTGTGTGTGTGTGTGTGTGTGTGTGTGTGTGTGCGTGTGTGTGCACGTGTGTGTTCTTGTGTGTGTGTGTGTGTGTGTGTGTGTGTGTGTGTGTGTGTGTGTGTGTGTGTGTGTGTGTGTGTCTGTCTGTCTGTCTGTCTGTGAATCAGCAAACATAGTTCAGGTATTAATTTACATATGTTGTCTTCCTCTCACAGGTGAGCATGGGGGTTGGGGTTTCTCCCTCTCATAACCTAATGTCATTGACTTAGCGGACTCTGATGAAGATGGTGGTCATATTGAGGCACAGGTAGGTTGTCAGAGGCTGAATCTGTGCCATTGGTTGGCATCCCACTTTCACCCATAATGCCCTCGCACACAGTCAGTATGCCCCCACATACCCAGTCCTCATCAGCCACAGATAATGGACAGTTGGAGGGTGGTGGCATAGAATAATCTAGTGTGGTGACTATGGCAAGTGTGAGTGTAGACACTAGCCATAGCCAGAGAGCAGGTGAGGTCCCACACAGACAGATGGAAAGGGGTGCTTGAAGGAGGACTGCTGCCCATCAGGCCCCTGTTGCAAGTGTCATAGCAGGTGTCACCAGAGGCATGTTTCGGTCCATCATGGAGGCACAGGCACATTCTGAATGCAACATAAGACAGATGCTCATGGTCATGAATGCAACACTTCCTGCCATGCGTGATGACCCCCATGGCCTTGGTGATGCTGTACGTTATTATACTGATGTCTTTGGATAGATGGTGGGGGTGAGACATTGTCATTGCTCGACCATGCAATGTCTGCACTTGGGCATGTGGTTTGAGTAGGATGTCAACCATGTGGACGTAGGTCACAACAAGAACAGCTGAGAGTCCACATGACTGTGCACATTCATACTCCCATAGTGGCAGTACCACTAGCACTACCAAAGGGAGGGTGCTTTCCACACAACAACAGAGCAGGCCATGGGCATGTGGTCCTGGCTGGTCCTGTCAAGGACACGGATCCAGCAGACAGCAGTCAACATCAGGGAGTAATATTAGATCTGGCCTTGGGCCTGATGGTTCCAGTGAAACTCCTGGCAGAACCAGTTCCTGTGTCTGTGGCTGTAGATGGCAAATTGCACATCCTGCCATGTATGGTCTGTCCAACATACCCATGTGTAGGGCAACCACATGGTTTGACTGTGTGCATACAAACACTCACACATCTCTATCACAAGCAGGTCACCACCAGACACACGCAGCTTTGCTGCATGACCCAGTTGAACACTACCCCTCCAGACACACACACACACACACACACACACACACACACACACACACACACACACACACACACATGATGTCAACCGTATGGCCCAGCCTAGGCCTCTAGCAAACCCACACCACACCCTGTGCATGTGATGATACCTGTATCACATCCCTGTTATCCATACCATCGATGCAGGGGCATGCTAATATGGGTCTAATGCACAGGGTGAATATACTACAGTGTAATAATGTAATGCTGCGAAAGGTGCTATCTGCTGGCAATTGTTATGGGTACACATCGAAGTGTATGTACCTTTTTATCCATGATGTATTATTGCTGTTCATACTGCTGACTGACTGTAATCTCGCATACTGTATTCTGTTTGTGTTCCAGGTGTCTGTGTGTCAGCAGGCTGTGGGCCTGCTGACATTACCAAAGATAAGTATGACAGGAAGGAAACACAGTGGCCTTTTAATAGCCAAGGTACAGCTGTATATGTACATGTTTACCAGGTGTATATGCATGCAAGAGTATGCGAGGGACACTGGGGGCAGACAATTTGACCCTGCATACATACCTCTTGACACAGCCAGCTAGCATTCATACATGCCACCTGGGTGTTCTGTAGTACCACAGGCTCATGCATACAGAGGAGGTTCCTTGGGTACTGGCACTAGGTCCCTCACAAGCCTACGCATTACTTTAACCTCAACAGACTCACTTATCTTGTGGGCACCAGGTAGTCACAGGACCTTCACATGTCTACATATTGCACACACATAGGCAACACACAATGCGTGTGTGACATTATCAAATGTGGAGTGTGGGACACAACTTCTAGTAATGTGACAATTGGCAGCACATAGCATGCCCACGACAAGTGCAACACACAGGACTTCCTCTGTTTTGCTACTATGACACATTCTTTTATGACATTACCTTAGCTTATAGTATTTCTCATAACATTAAGGTGCTTTTGATGTGCAATAACTGCTCTATTCAATCAGTACACGACTGTATGGCATGTTTGGACCTCTTTTCACTGTTTCAGTTGTCACAGGTTACACCTTGCCAATCATGGACTGCAACCTACAGTGTGGTACAGACATACCTCTCAATTGTACAAATTTCCACAGAATGTCCAGATTCTTGCCTCATATTCTTGGTCCATTTTCTCATAAACCTGTGTTTTTCTGGCAAATCATTGCAATATCATTGTGGGTTGATGTCAAAAAATAATGGCAGACATTATGATTTGCAGACTTCATACCTTTCAGACTATCTATGCTAATGCAAAACCTGTTATTCTATCACATTTATAAGTTTGTAGGAGCAATATTTAACAAGTGTCCCTATTATGTGGCCTTTGTCACCCCCTTATTTATGGCTTTGTAAAAATTTCTTGCTCTAAGAGCTTGGGAGGTATGGGTACTGATGGTGGCCATACCTCTGACCTCTGCATATGTCTGCACATTGTTCTGATGTCTGACACATAATTTCTTTCCATCTGTCATATACTTGTGGTTTTCTGGCCAACATTTTGGAAAATCATGACAGACTGACATGGCAGATTAACAATGGATATTGTCATGTAACAACACATACCCTTTGGAAGGTGCATTCAAATGCATGACCTGCTCAGCTATCTATTTCCCATGTGTGACACAGCAATATGTGAAGGGTGTGCTCAATGTTTGCTGTTTGCCTCAACTTCCCATATGGCTTTAACCAGATGTCTTTCTGTGAGTGGTTGAGAGGTATGCTGGTACATACATGCATACATACAGATACTCACACACACACACACATTCATGACATGCCCCTGCTGATAGGCTAACCTTTACCTGCCCAGTTTGACAAATGATACTACTAGATACATAACAGAAACACCACAGAGGTAATGTAGTGCTGCAGTGTCTGCCACTACTATTCAAGTGGGTTACAATTGCAAGGCCTGTTAGGATTGCCAATGGTGGATTCACAGACCCTTAACATAGTGGAGCCACCTAAAACACACATAGACACACTGCTGCATGGGGACATGCATTGAAATACACATGCACACAGAGTTGACACTTTTAATAGATGACCCACGTATCTATTTATGTACAATACACAGTGATATGACGATTGCATGCACCTCAGTGCCTTTGTGTTAGAAACTGTGTAACTGTGTTTGTAAGGTGGATGACATCTGTAGGGGTTACAACTATGTTGGCAATGGGGGAGTTAACATGGTGGAAGAGGCACACAAAATGCTATAACCATCGCATAAACACAGAAAAGACAGCCATAGGAGATATGCATACAGAAACACATACGTAGTTTCCAATAGATTACTAACCCTATGTATCCACTTGTCTGTACTATAGTGCTACATACATATTATATGTACCACTTAGATTATATGCTGGGGATATAACTTACTACCTCTTACAACAAGTAATCTTGGGAATGCTTCCATGGATGGTGGGATAAAACACCCAAAATAGCAACCGGTCTCATATATTGCTCTTAATTACCTCGACAAGTGATAGAGTAACTGACTTTCTATCAGCATGATGTTTCAGACAGGTACAACATCTGATGCTGACATGACTATCACTACAGTAACTGTGACATATTTTGCAATGATTACTCATAAATGCCCTTTGTTAGGGGGCACAGACCACATATAGGTTGCAAACATCTGGATATTCCATATACATTTGTACAGATGACTGGTATGACCTGTATAGTTAACATGGTGCTTGTAAGGCAGATGGCATTAACTGTCTCCATAAGGAAATGCCATCAGGAGGCAGTCAACAGGCTTTAAAACATCATAACCAATACCCATGGGGATATACTTCACACACAGTACTATAGTTGCCACTATTGGGATTAGAACCTCTACCTATCTAATTGTTTGTACTATAGTATTATGCAGTCATTGCATGTGCCACAGAGCATAGAGGGCTGATGAGTGTATACAGGTACTTCTGAGGTGAATGACTTCAGCAGGCCTTGTAAAGCTGGGCAATGGGAAGTGTACTGGGTGGAACATGCCTCAAAATGGTGTAACCCACACCCCTGAGGATGTGGTTCTCACCCAAACACATGGTTGCCAATAGTGGATTTAGATCCCCTACCTATCTAGTTATTCTTAGTACCGTGTTACGCATTTATCACACATGCACATGCCACAAAGCTTAGAGGGTTAAAGAGTGACCCAAGGTACTTGTAAAATGAGTCACATCAGCAGTCCTTGTAAAGTATGGCAATTGGAAGTGTACTGTGTGGGAAAGGCCTGAAACCATGTTAACCTACAAATACACACACACACACACACACACACACACACACACACACACACACACACACACACACACACACACACACACACACACATTTGCCAGAACTGTGATGAGAATGTCTGCCTATCTATTTTTTTGTACTATACTGTTATGTAGTTATTGCACATGCCATGGAGCTTATATGGCTGATGGCTCTCTAAAGGTACTTCTAGGATGAATGACATCAGCAGCCCTTGTAAAGTAGGGCAATGGGAAGTGTACTGGGTGAGAAAGTCCTCAGAATACTTTAACCTACAAACATACACACTTACAAACGCACACACATTTTCCAGAACTCAGGTTGGAACCGCTGCCTATCTAGTTTTTTGTACTACACTGTTATGGATGTATTGCATGTGCCATGGAGCTTATAGCACTAAGGGCCATCCAAAGATACTTCTAGGGTGAATAACATCAGCAGCCCTTGTAAAGTAGGGCACTGGGAAGTGTACTTGGTGGGAAAGGCCTCACAACACTTTAACCTACTAACAAACACACTTACAAACACTTATACACATATTTGCCATAACTAAGATTAGAACCCTTGCCTATCGAGTAATTTCTACTATACTGTTCATTTATTTTTACATTTGTTGACTGGGTAGTGTCCAACTGGGCCAATGGAGCCCACTTTCAGTGGAGCCCAGGGCAGAAAAGCTCTGCATGCAATGTTTTGTAAAGATAACATAGAATAATAAAAACATAAAATTAACACAGATAATAATAGACTTAATACAAAGCTAATACACATATATTCGAGCTGTCCAGAGATAAAAAATTATGATGTGGTCAGCATTGTAGATACTGAAATATCAATGAGTAATACTGATTGAGAAAAGCATCTATGGTATCATCAGTGGTAGCACACTGGCAAGTGAAAAAGAAAATCTAAAATGGGGAAAATAGTTATTGCATGCACCACGGAGCTTATGGGCCTAATGGCTGTCCAAAGGTACTTTTAATGTTACTGACGTCAGCAGGACTGCTAAAGTAGAGCAATGGGAAGTGTAGTGGATGGGACCTGTCTAAAAATCTTTCACCTCCAAACACACTTGTGAGAACTGAAATTAGATCCCCTACTTATTTATTTATTTGTACTATAGTGTTAAGCAGTTATCTCGTGCACCACAGAGCTTATAGGGCTGACAAGTCTCCAAAGGTACTTCTAAGGTGAATGACATCAGACGATCCTGTAAAGTAGGGCACTGAGCAGTGTACTGTGTGGGGAAAGGCCTCTTAATACTTTACCTACAAACACACACACCCCCACACACACACACACACACACACACACACACACACACACACACACACACACACACACACACACACACAAAGGCAGCTGATGTGATATTACAACCCCTACCTCAGTATTACTAAACAATGGAGCTCACCTTCATGCTGGCACATGCAACTGTTTACAACTGCTATGCAACTGTCTGCAGCAGGACATCACTCTATGCCTTTCAGGGTATCCATGTCTATGACTCACTCTCTATGTGTGTCTTCCTGTGTATCTCTCTCTCTAGCACTGTCTGTCTTTCTCTTTCCCATGTCTATGTGTGTGTGTATGCTTGAAATATTGTTATATTTTGCCTATATATATATATATATATATATATATATATATATATATGTGTGTATCTCAAGCAACAGGTGCAGATATATCACATATGGACCACCTACAGCTAGCTGAGGGTAATCCTGTCATGGGTGCGAGTAGAGTCAGTTAAGGTGTCCATAGCTGTCTGTATGCAAATACATCTCTATACAATACAGTTATGTAGTCCGATGTGGGTTTAGACATGGGCTGTAATTCTCTAAGTGTTGGAGCATGCCCAGTATGCCCTTGTATAGTAAGAGTGGGACTCCATTCTAGAGATAGTTGTACTCTGGTCTGGGGTTTTGTGTGCTACAACCATATCTCTCAACCTGTTAGTACAAATAATCTGGAGTTAGCCTGCCAAAACGGGGGGACAATGGCCCAAACATAGGGAGATACTGTAAATATTGCTCTTATTAATGTGGAAAGTTGCTAGTGTAACAGGGCTTGTTTTAGCAGACATGTTCTGACATATATGACATCTGACATTGAAATGTATTGTGTCATTACTTACTGACAGAAATCCTCAGATCATCACAGTGATTTACCTGAGAAATATGAGATATATGATGCACAGACCAAAATTATGAGCCAATCTATAGACATTCTTGCCCTATCCAGCCAGTTAAGAGGTGTGGCTACAGCCGATGGCTGATGAAGCTGTATAAACAGTCCAGCACCTCAGTGATATACTGGCTGGGGAATCACCTGCTGTGTGTTATTCTTCTTAACTGAAAAGTCACATCCTGGTGTGACATCATACCTCTCAACTATACAGTTTTTTGCAGAATGCCAGATGTTTGTCTCATAATTTCAGTCCATTTTTAATAACATTGTTGTTTTCTGGCAAGCTAGTGCAAATAAAGACTGACGTTAGGAAATAATGGCAGAACATTTGAGTGTCAGACTTCATAACCTTCAGAAAATTCATGCTAGTGCAAAACCTGTTATGCTATCAACTTTCTAGGTTTGTGAGAGCAATTTTTAAATATTGTCCCTATTTTTGGGCCTTTGTCCCACTTTTATTTATGACCTTGTCCAAATTTCTTGGTCTAAGAGGTTGAGAGGTATGGGTGTGGGTACAGAGTGCATGCTACTGGGCAGAGATCTCCATTATCTTCTTCTTCTAGTTTTTCCCGGTTAGGGTTCACCACAGCAGATCGCCTGTCCACTCATAATTGGCAGTGGAGTTTTATGGTGTCAAGTTGCCAGCCTGGTGCCCAACCTTCCACAGAAAGCACACACAGAAACACACAGACACACACACACACACACACACACACACACACACACACACACACACACACACACACACACACACACACACACACACACACACACACCAGAGCCAATTTAGCATGCCCAATCCACCTACAGCATGTCTTTGGGATGTGGGAGGAAACTGAAACACCCAAATGAAACCCACGCGACCAGAAGGAGGGCATGCAGACTCTTCACAGAAGGCACCCCAGCCGAGGATTGAACCAGAGAATCTCTTGCTGTGAGGCAACAACGCTAACCGCTGCACCACCGTGTCTGCCCTAGCAAAGATCTCCATTATATGTGTGGTATATTCCACATAGCACTATGATTTCCAGGTATGTCAGTGGCAGAGCAGTATAGGGTAATGTGGTGAACCAGTGACAGACATTTGTTTATAGGTTCATAGTTTGATATGAGATTACTAGGCTAATGGCCCTGAACCCTCAGAGACTAGGGTGTAGCCCATGTTAAGACATGTCTGCACCCAGAGCCCCTGTACAACAAGGACACAGGTGGAATCACAAGACTGTATTGTATGTTTCCCATGCACTTATACAGGGAGCATTTCACAATGGGTATTGAAGCACCAGGCTTGATGTGGACAGGAAGTGTATTCCACAGATAGGGGAGTCTGTGGCACATGTATCTGTCACACCAACAAGCCCTATTGATATCACAGACTAGGTTGAGGCTGCAACTACAGGTTGATTGAGTGGGCCTTGACTTCCAGATGTGCAATAGTCCCATTGAGGCAGGGTCTAGATTGTTTGTATGCCAGACAGAGGTCATCTCTGAGCAGTCTGTATGGAACTGAGTAGAGAAACAGTGCTGTTAGCCTATCTGTGTAGGGTAGGTGTTTGGGGTCCTGGATTCTCCCAGTGAGGAACCTCTGTAGTCTCTCCAGTTGCTGCATGTGCTTTGTGAGGTACATGCCGAAGGGGGCATTGTACAAAATAATTGGCCTTATAAGGTTAGAATACATGGATCTGATGACCTCGTTGTCGCTGGATGAGATACCCTTACTTTTGTGTTGGCCCATCTATGAAGCCTTTGGTACAACGGAAGCAACATGGTGCTCAGACTTCAAGTTGCTATCAACCTGGGTGGCCAAATGCCTCACTTCTGATTGTGTATGTAGGACATTGTTCATGTGATAATATGTGGGGACATCAGTCTCTCCAATGGGGATGATGATGCATCTGCAGGCATTCAGCTTGAAGCCATGTTTCTGACAGCAGTCATTTTTTTTGGTGAGACCCTTTTGTTGGATATCCACATCACTTTGGGCATTGATGACTGTTCACAGCTTGCAGTCATCTGCCAACTTGGTCAGTCATAGGCCAGTGTTTTTGGCCTGCACCTCAGGGAAGTATATCCCATATACCATAGGCCCCCAGACCAATCCCTGGGGTATGCCATTCATTACAGGTGTACTGCTTGACTTGACTACCCCTATTATGATTATGTGGTTTCTATCAATGAACCGGTTTTCTACCCATATGGTAACATATGGATTGCTGCCTAGCTGACAGAGTTAATGCACTATGGCAAAGTGGGGAATAGTGTGTAAGGCTTTTACCGTGTCAAGTTGGCCAAAGTCAAACATCTTTCCATCATCCATGCCTTTGTTGGCCCTCTCACGGAAGTCATTCAGAGTTCACTGACATACCTCCCCTTGAGAAAGACAGACTGTGTGGGGTCAAGTATTTGGAGTTTGCCAATGTCCCTGTTAATGAGGTCCAGGATAATCCATGATGACCCATAATGATAATATCTGACAGTTTGTGTTGCTATGTTATTATGTGGCTACACATTAGCTCTAGCTGTCAATCAGTCACAGACTGACATCTGTACAGGCCCATATATGACAGTCAGACACAGGCCTACACATGGGGACAGGTTGTTAATACTGGTCTTGCAAACATAGACAGCTGGGAGACTGGATTGTTATAAGATTGCTTTTTCTTATGGGTATGACGTCTGCTTCTCCACTGTCTGCCATTGATGTTTTGACATTAATCTTTCTTGTTTGGCACATAGTTTGGCAGGCAAAAGCAATGTTAGGAGAAGCAGAAGAGATAGACAAAGCATACTTGTGATCCTTCTGTGACAGCCTGTCATTCCAGAGGTATGGGTGGTGACCAGTAACTTGTCAGTGCTGACACAGTAAGGTGGCAGCCATTTAACACCTGGCTAAAAACTGACTTTCAGGTACATGCTGTCCTACTGTTTAAGTTACTCTGAGCTGAGTATTGTTCATATGTGTCCCCCTGTCCCTGACTTTTCCATCTTTCCTGCAGTGGCAGATATTGACTTCTGGACAGTGTGTACAACTCCTACCATAGGTGTAGCTGCATGCAAAATAGTTCACACAGAAGTTCTTGGAACAAGGACCCTGCCAACCACTGTACTGTACCTAGGTCACTAAGCAACAACAGCCAAGAGTAAGGGCTCCCCACCTCTTGACAGTATTAACCATGTATATACATAGCTCATTGACCCCTGCATATCGTGGACATGCAAGTTATCAAGTTGATTGGGACAGCCCTGGGAATTTGTGCTCTGCTGCTATTACCCTACAAACATACATGTTACTGCATTTCTATTGGGACACGAGTGTGTTGGGGGGCATACCTGTCGACTGTATATATTTGCACAGACTGTGCAGATGTTGGCTTTACTTTTTGGTTCCATTTAGCATAGTGTTGTGTCTGTCTTGGAGAATACTGGCATATCACTAAAGACTAAAGGTTAGAATGTAATGACAGACATTTGAGTTTCAGACTTCCTACCCTTCAGAGACTTCATGCAATTGCAAGACCTGCTGTGATATCACTGTGTAAGTCTGTAAGAGGACTATTTCATCATTGTCCCTATTTATGGGCCTTTGCTAGACATTTCTTAATGGTTTTCTAAGACTGACTTGCTGGGAGAGGCTGAGGGGTGACTATGGGACCCCAACATTGACATCCATGCATGTGACCTATGACCCCCTCCCCCCCGTTTATTTGTCCCCTACATATGCTGCAGTGAGTTTTTTCACCTAGGGGACTACTGCATTTTCTGCGGAATCCAGTACTGGGCAGACATTTCCTGGTGTCCCACATAGTGGTCAGTTGTCTGCTGCTATCCTGGTTGACCACCCCATTACCGTGCATACATGCAGCAATACCTGAGATATGCCACCAAAACATACTACTCCATTCATCTGTTGTTAAGAAGAGTGACTTACCTTGTGCTTGCAGCAATTGTAATGATGGTGTTTGACGGTTGACTCTGTCAGGTGCACACAGTATATAACCTATACATGGTATGCTCCCATATATGCCAACATGGTTTTAAATACATGGGAGGATAAATTCATTTATAATAGTGCATAAAAAGAATGTTGGAGTTTATACAAACGTTTTTTGGATGACATCATTATATTTTGGAAAGACAGTATAGAAAGGTTAAATGAGTTCATCAAATATATTAATTGTACCACCACTTTTTTAAAATTTACTCATGAAATGGATGCAGACTATTAATTATCTCGATGTGACAATAGAAAAGGATGGAGATAAATTTAAGTCAAAGGTTTTTAGAAAAAAAACTTTTGCCAATTCATATCTGCATTTTAAAAGTGGACACCCTTTACATCAAAAGAGAAGTATTGTAAAAGGTCAAACGGTTAGGATTTCTAGGATGACATCGAGTGACCAAGATTTCACCACAGAATTGGAATTCTTAATAGATATGTTTTTGGATAGGGATTATCCACTCGACTTTTGTAATCACATTAAAGAAGATATTATTCAAAGGAGAAAAAACAGGTTTGCACCCATATTGAATTATAGTCTCCCCACTAACAGTGATCTTGGTTTATTGGAGTCTAAAGATTTAAATAAAGAAAAGACATATAGTCAGGCATTTATAACTGATTTTAGTGGGGATGCAGGTATTATCCACCAAGTGGTTTACAGAGAATGGGAGAAATTTCTTAACATCACCGACCTCAATTTAAACAAATCAAAAGATTCTTTTAATATTATTTTTAGGAGGGGACGTAACATCAAAGACTGGTTGACAGTTCAACACAAAGTGAAGAAGAAAAGCACAAGAATAGGGGGCACTTATTCGTGTGGTATGTGTATGCAATGTTCATTTATGATCAATTCACATAGCATTTTTATTGAAGCAAGGAAAAGAGAGATTATTGGTAAAGCATATAGTCATTGTAATTCTTTTGGAGTAGTATATATTGCGATATGTGAAATATGTTCGGCCTTTTACATAGGGAAGACAGAGAGGAAGATAAGAAGGAGAATTTACGAACATTTGAATGACATTAAAAACAAGAAAGAATGTAATGCATTATGCAAACACACGAACACCTGCCCCTTAGCTAAGTACAAATTCTTTATCTTAGAAGAAATTCAGAAGGATGAGAGAGGTGGTTTGTGGGAGACTCACATTGAATACCGGGAATTATATTGGCAAATTGTTTTGGAGGCTAATAAATTCCCAGGTTTAAATGACTACATCCCACTCACCCCAGTTTTGAAATTAAGGCCAGCAAAATTGTAACAATATCACCATTGGTGTCATAAGTTTATACATATATATATTTACACATGATCTTGTATATATATATCTATCTATATATATATATATATATATATATATATATATATATATATATATATATATATACATTTTCAAATACAATTTTTAACATTTTTATTAACATTTTTATATACATTTATATTTATAGTATTTATTATTTGTGGGTATACTATTTATTATATTAGTGGTGTTTTAAATTAATGGTACATGTTTATATTTATATTTATTTATATACTTATATTTATACATTTTAGGTTTTATATTCATTACATACAATATATTACATATTACTCATTGAGGTATTTTAGGTGCTATTTACATTTATATGTGAATATAAATATAAATATAAAGTTTTCTCATCCATTTATTTTATTCTACATATACACGATTTCATACACACACGTTTTTATCTACATTTTTATACATTTCTATCTATTTCAAGTCTCTCTTTGATTTTATTCTAAAAGATGAAACATAGGTATGTACACCATTAAGACCACTAGATGGGAGTATTGTCCCACTGATGAAAAGTCACCCGTGTTTCTTGGCTGAATGTTGGGTTAACACTACAAATATTATATATAAATAAATAAATGATTTTTAAACGTTTTTAATGCACTACATTGTTTACATAATAATAGGGATGTATTTAAAGTATTTAAATTGTTGAATGAGATTTGAGATTGTTTGTTTCCTATTCACATTCATATTCATGAGGATGGTTTAAACAGTTTTTTATTGGTTAATTTAAAATTTGTCAGTATATATATATATATATATATATATATATATATATATATATATATATGTGTGTGTGTGTGTTAATTAGATTATGCTTTTGTCTGACGAAGTCTTACAGTTACTTTGACGAAAAACGTGGTGATCTGTCTAACGTTTAACTTTGGAATTAATCTAGTTAAAACATCTTGGCTGTCCAGTGCGGTTTGTCCTCTCCACAGTGTTTTATTGTTTATTTGTTTCTGTTGCACTGTGCCTCGTGTTTCAAGTTAACCTATACATGGTAAGGTACAGGTAGTGTGATGTCCATGGCATCCATTTTACTGTGTGTGCAAGTCAGATAGAGGTGTCAGTCCCTGGGTCCCTAGGGTGTCAGTATATGTGCTATGCATTGCCACTTTGCCAAAGCCAAGACATACTGGGAATGCCTACGTCTGCCTACAGGGGCAGGCTCAGGGGATTCCTTCTCCAAGTCCCCTGTCCGTGTGGAAACCTTGGCAATGGTGAGGGGCTGTGTGCCCCTTCCCTGTGATGTTCCAATCGCAGCTGTTTCTGCAGGATCATATTGTGTAGCATAGCACATACTATGAACATGTGCACACATGTGGTTGGAGAAGAATGCAAGGTAGTGCCATATATGTCAAGGAGGTGGTACTGTGACTTGAGTATCCCAAACATACCCTCTATAATGTTCCTAGTTTGTGTGTGTGTCTCATTATGACATTCTTCAGTGGGTGCATGTGCATTTCTGATGGGTGTCATCATCCTGGGTTCCAGTGCATAGCCAGCATCCCCCACAAGATTGCCATACGGGATGTCCCCCCTGGCAAATGCCTGGTACAGCTGTGAGGCATGCCAAATGTGGGAGTCTTACCTGGCAGTTAATGAAGTGATAGCCCTTGTGGTTGACATACACTCTACCGTCTTCACTGGGTGGTGCTTTGATGTGGATGTGAGTGCAGTCTATGGCACCCAGTACCTCTGGGTAGTCTGCTACATGGTGGAAGAGATGCATAATGCTGGTCCTATCCTCAGGGGTGCTGGGGAAATAAATGTGCTCACCAGCATATTGTAGCATAGCATCCAGGAACTGGCAGAGTAGCCTGGATGCAGATGCCTGTGAGAACCCCATGATGTCCCCAGTAGGTCTTTGGAAAGTATCTGTAGCTAGTATTTATAAGACTACACATACCTTGCTTTCAACTGGGATGGGTTTCCCTCTGTTGGCTCTAGGTCTGAGGTGAAGCCAGCAGAGCTCAGTAAGTTGCTGAAGTATGTCCCTGTCCACCCTGTAGCACTAAAGTATCTCCAGATCATGTAGCCCCTGGAAGGTTACCCTGGGTCTGAACAGTCTTCTCCTCCTTGGTCTGGGCTGGTTGTCAGCATTATCCTCATCACTGACCTCAGTCTGCAGCACATACAGATGTATCAAAACAGCAGCAGCCCCTATCATTTTGTCAGTTAAAATTCACAAGTTTGTACATCAATGGTGCAAAGTTTCTGGAAAAAACAGACTGAAAGGTGTTTGTATACTTTATACTGGAGATGCTGCCTGTGTGATTGGCTGACTATGATACATTCCATCTGCCAGCAATATTATTGAGGGGTTTGAATGGGCCACTGTGACTGGCAGAGTCCGTATTAGTGATTTGTAGTTCATTTCCTTTATTCTGCCATTTCTTTTTTTTCTCTATTTCCACTGTGCTTAAGCCTTGCAGCATACTGCACAAACTGTTTTAACTAGTGTAAACATTGCTGAGTAGAAAAGGCCCTCTCTTGGACATGGAAATGCTTATCATTTCTTGAACCAGCTAAGCACAGCTCAGCAGCATCAGACACATCCTTTGCTTAGCTGTGCTTAGCTGAGTGCAAATAGGAGCCATGGAGCTCCAATGTGCTTACACCAAGCATGAAACACCCCCCTTTCATTTCAACTGCTTCTTCTGCTTACACCACCGCATTATAGCTTCTGCACGATTAGGTACCCATGGACAGTCTCCCATTTTGCTATTTAATAAATGTAACTCATTTACATACTCCTACTGGCTTATACCCTAGTTACACCACTATACTGGAGCAT
>NC_056728.1:1601649683-1601699683 GCF_019279795.1 Protopterus annectens
ACAAACTCAGTAGGTGGTAAAGATGTCATGAGACCACATGGGTTTTAGCTGTTACATAACAAGGCATAACTGACACCATCATGAGCATGCCAACAAGAAGAAAAGTCTGTATGGCAGGAGGCAGTAGGCTTGCATTAACCCAATTTATGTTGTTGTTGTTTGTCTTTCGGCTTTTTCCCGGTAAGGGGTCGCCACAGCAGAACTCCCGTCCGCTAATGATTGGCAGTAGATTTTTACGAAATGCCAAGGTGCCAGCTTGACGCCCAGCCTTCAACGAAGGTATGCCCATTTACACATGCATGTCTTTCGAAAGCTACCCAACCGCGGGGAGGACATGCAGACTCCACACAGAAGGCACTCCCAAGCCCAGCCAAAAATCGAATAGGAGAACCTCTTGCTGTGAGGTAACAATGCTACCGCCGTACCACCGCGGCATCTATTAACCCAATTCATGTAAGTAATGTAAATATAGGTGAAGTATATGGTACTGTACATACAGATACCTTAACTCGTTACCTCCAGTAAAGCTCTTTTGAGTGTACACCTTTAACTCCCAGTGGGTGTGGCTTCAGCCTTTAAAAAATTAACTTATTACCTTACAGTTCTAGCAAATACTTATTGACAGAGGTCATATATCAATACAATTGTGTTTGCCATCACATATGCTTCAAGATAAAATATTCTGATGCCTTGTGTGTAGCATGGTTTTGGAATTATTAATGCAAATATGAACAGGCAATATTTGTTGCCTAGTAGAGCAGTAGGAGGTAACTGCAGAAACGCATGTAGATGTCACTTGGCTGTAATGAGTTAAGGCAGCTCACCCCTGATACCCCCACATTTTGTAACAGCCTAGGTCATTTATGGTGCTCCCTCCTAGACTCAATAATACAGGGCCATATACCACTGTTGCATACACTGGCCTCTGGAGTGCATAAGGGCAGACATGTATTGTGTAGGTGACGCCCACATGTATATGGCCCCAGCCCCACCGTATGTGTGGGGGATACAACAGCAGTGGACTGATGGCAGCAATGGCAGTGTGATATACTCACAGTCCACTACAGAACAACCCTCGACAGCATGACCTATGTGCAAAGCTTGGTATGTAGGTGGAGGACATAGGCTGTAATACAGGCACATATGTGGACAACTGTTGCCATGCACTAAGCAAGTTACTAGTGTTACAGGATAGTCTGCAACATATCCTTAGTCAGGGAATTGAGGTTAGAAACAGAAATGGATGTAGCCATGTACCGATAGCACTCAACACACACACTACCAGTGTAATATCTGACACAGGACCTGTGTGGTGGACAGACAAAACATGATAGATATACATCTGGCCAGCAAGAGGATAGGCCCACAGTTGTGAGCTATGCAGACAGACTGCATTCCAAGGTAAACTAGTATGTACACACACACCCTGTAACACCACTAATATACAAAGCATAACACAACTCTACTCACGGTCTGTCTGTAGTTCCTGATCCTCCTACAAATATGTAGCTGCCCTGAGTGTGATGGTTCTCCTGTAAGAGGTATTTCTACCTGCTGTCTGTAACACTGATACCCACACCCAGGAAGGATGTCCATCACACAGGATATGTAAAGGGACCATGCCCACATGATGTAGGGATTTATAGTGGGTGGTTGCCATGACAGTGGTAATTGGAAGTACAACCCATGTGTAATCATATATATATCATCATCTTCTTTTGGCTGTTCCCATTAGGGGTTGCTACAGTGGATCACCTGTTTCCATTTCTTCCTGTCCTCTGCATCTTGCTCTGTCACACCAACCACCTTCATGTCCTCTCTCACCACATCCATAAACCTTATCTTAGGCTTTCCTCTTTTCCTATTACCTGGTAGCTTCACCCTTAGCATCTTTTTCCCAATATACTCAGCATCCCTCTTCAGTACATGTTCAAACCAACGTAATCTTGCCTCTCTGGCTTTGTCTGCAAACCTTCCAACCTGGGCTGACCCTCTAATATACTTATTCCTAATCTTGTCCATTCTCGTCATACCCAGTGCAAATCTTAACATCTTTATCTCTGCCACATCCAGCTCAAACTCCTGCCTTTTTGTCAATGCCACTGTCTCCAACCCATATAACATAGCTTGTCTCACTACCCTCTTGTAGGCCTTACCTTTCACTTTTACAGGTACTCGTCTATCACAAACCACTCCTGACACTCTTCTCCATCCACTCCATCCTGCCTGTACCGTCTTCTTCACCTCTCTTCTACACTCACCGTTACTCTGAACTATTGACCCAAAGTATTTAAACTCATCCACCTTCATCACCTCTACTCCTTGCATCCTCACCATTCCTCTATCCTCCCTCTCATTCACACACATATATTCTGTCTTAGTCCTGCTGACCTTCATTCCTCTTCTCTCTAGAGCATATCTCCATCTCTCCAGGGTCTCCTCCACCTGTTCCCTACTCTCACTACAGATCACAATGTCATCTGCAAACATCATAGTCCATGGGGACTCCTGCCTGATCGCGTCTGTCAACCTGTCCATCACCATTGCAAATAAAAAAGGGCTCAGAGCTGATCCTTGATGTAACCCCACCTCCACCTTAAACGCATCCATCACTCCCACAGCAGACCTCACCACTGTCACACCACCCTCGTACATATCCTGTACCACTCTTACATACCTCTCTGACACTCCTGACTTCCTCATAGAATACCACAACTCCTCTCTAGGCACCCGGTCATATGCTTTCTCTAAGTATACAAAAACACAATGCAACTCCTTCAGACATTCTCTGTACTTCTCCATCAACACTCTCAGAGCAAACATTGCATTTGTATTGCTCTTTCCCAGCATGAAACCATACTGCTGATCACTAATCATCATGTCCCTTCTTAACCTGGCTTCCACTAGTCTTTCCCATAACTTCATGCTGTGACTGATCAATTTAATCCCTCTGTAGTTACTATAGCTCTGCACATCACCCTTATTCTTAAAAATTGGTACCAAAACACTTTTTCTCCATTCCTCAGGCATCCTCTCACTTTCCAAGATTTCATTAAATGATCTGGTTAAAAACTCCACTGCCATTTCACATTAACACCTCCATGCTTCCACAGGTACGTCAGCTGGGCCAACAGCCTTTACATCCTTCATCCTCTTCATAGCTATCCTTACTTCCTCCTTGCTAATCCATTGTACTTCATGATTCACTATCCCTACATCATCCAACCTTCTCTCCCTCTCATTCTCTTCATTCATCAACTCCTCAAAGCAGTCTTTCCATCTGCTCAACACACTCTCCTTGCTTGTGAGAACATTTCCCTCATTATCCTTTATCACCTTTACCTGCTGCACATCTTTCCTAGCTCGGTCCCTCTGTCTAGCCAATTGGTATAGGTCCTTTTCTCCCTCCATAGTGTCCAACCTTTCATACAACTCTTCATATGCCTTATCCTTAGCCTTCGTCACCTCTCTCTTTGCCATGCACCTCATCTCCTTATACTCTTGTCTGCTTTCTTCATCTCTCTGACAATCCCACTTCTTCTTTGCCATCCTCTTTCTCTGTATACTCTCCTGTACTTCCTCATTCCACCACCATGTCTCCTTGTCATCATTCCTCTGTCCAGATGTCATACCAAGTACCTTTCTAGCCGTCTCCCTTACTAGCTCTGCTGTAGTTACCCAGCTATTTGGTAACTCTTCACTGCCACACAGTGCCTGTCTTAACTCATCCCTGAACTCCACCTCACAATTTTTCAATTTCCACCATTTGATCCTTGGTGCTTTCCTCATACTCCTCCTCCTCATCTTGATCACCAATGTCATTTTACAAACCATCATCCTATGCTGCCTAACTACACTTTCCCTGGTTACCACTTTACAGTCTTCAATCTCCTTCAAACTGGCCCTCCTACATAAGATATAATTCACCTGTGTGCATCTTCCTCCACTCTTGTATGTCACCCTATGCTCCTCCCTCTTGTTAAAATACGTATTCACCACAGCCATGTCCATCCTTTCCGCAAAATTCACTACCATCTGACCTTCTGCATTCCTTTGTTTAACACCATACCTACCCATCACTTCCTCATCCCCTCTGTTCCCTTCACCAACATGCCCATTGAAATCTGCTCCAATCACCACTCTCTCGCCCTTGGGTACAGTCATCACCTCTTCATCCGATTCACTCCAAAATTTTTCTTTCTCATCCATTGCACACCCAACTTGTGGAGCATATGCACTAACAACATTCATCATTACACCATCAATTTCCAGCTTCATAACCATCACTCTATCTGACACTCTTTTCACCTCCAAAACACTCTTAGAATACTGTTCCTTCAGAATAACTCCTACGCCATTTCTCCTGCCATCCACACCATGGTACAACAATTTGAACCCACCTCCGATACACCTAGCCTTACTCCCCTTCCATCTGGTCTCTTGCACACACAATATACCAACCTTCCTTCTGTCCATCATATCAGCTAGCTCTCTCCCTATACCAGTCATACTGCCAACATTCAAAGTTCCGACCCTCACTACCACAGTCCTAGCCTTTCTCCTCTCTTCCTGCCTTTGGCCATGCCTTCTGCCTCTTCGCCTCCATCGGCCAATAGTAGCCCAATGTCTGCCAGCACCCTGTTGGCTAACAGTACTGGTGGTGGTCATTGTTATCCCAGGCCTCGATTGGTCCGTTATGGAAATATTTACTGGTGTCCACATGAAATTATTTGGTGAAGTTTTACGCCGGATGCCCTTCCTGACGCAACCCTCCCCATTTATCTGGGCTTAGGACTAGCACAAAGAAATACACTGGCTTGTGCATCCCCAGTAAGTATATGTACATATATTTCCACCATATGTCCTGCACATGGAGTGTAGCCCTACCCCAGTCACTATAGTCCCAAAGTCGTAGTGCAAGGGGATGTCAGGTATGTATAGCAGGTATATTAGTAGACTATTGCTACTGTCATTGGGATTGCCTTCACAGACATGGTGTGTGTGGGAGGTCAGATCTGCTTATAACATGTGTGCCATTGGCTACTGACAGACATCCTATTGACATCATTGTAAAGTACTGCTGTTAGCACGTAATGCCCCTGTGGAATGTAGCAGAGATATTGGCCAATATATGTGGAAATTCTGACACATTCTGTACAGTCCAAAGTTATATACATAAGCCCTTAGTGCAAAACATGTGTACCATGCCTGACAATATGGATGTAGATAGCCATGTAGATGGGTATAACACATAATGACTGGTATACATTTGCCACCATAGGTTATGCATTCACACACCCCTGTCTGGCCTGACACATAATGTCCGCTGGTACAGGGGTGCCATGGCCACATACTACTCACTAGATACTGACATACATCTGTACAGCATCCCACTGTTCTGTCTGACATACATGACTGTTAAGGGAAGCCCTGCAGCAGTACATCTGGAAATTATCTACACATAACATCTCACCGGGTAAGTACACTAAGCTGCTAGGCATGTAACAATGCACTGTGCAGGCTACTGGCAGACTGGCTGAACACTGGCCTACATCTCCTATGGGGGAATGCACATGTGCCTGCATATATAGCAGGCTGAACAGGCATGTTACAGCACAGCGTAAGATACAACTGTCTGAAAGTACATAACCACAACCAATGTGAACACAGCCACATATGGTAAGCTAGCATAAAATTACAATATATGGAGTATCTGTTCTACACCATCTTCATATGTGCCACTCACAGACTGACCCAACATATACTGGGCTGCTACACAGTTTGGTCTGATGGCTGTCTGTGGTATGGGACATGTGTGTGTGTATGGCCCTACAAACATGTACGCCAATACAGTACCATACAGTGGAGCAGCATGTAACATCAGATAGGAGGGGAACTAGAACAATGACATCTACCACAGTCTGTACACAGGCTAATACGTATTAACAATACACACACTGTTGACATTCACCATAATTACACAGACATCAATACTGTATAAACATCCACAGTATGTCCAGGTTATGTCATGAAATATAGCCACTACTGTACATAACATGTGTAGCAGTCTGATATATCACTGGCTTGTTATCAGATATGATGACACTAATTATGATGTACAGCACATATGCACCACTTCATGCACAACATATGTAGAAAGGTTGACAGAGTTGTGGCTGGAAGCACATACACAGGGCCAATATTGACATATTGCTGTGATAACCTCATACATTTACTCTTCATAGGTTTATAGGTTCATAGGTATGTACTAGGCTATCTGCCCAAGGGCATTAATAAGCCTAGCCAGAGTGTGTCAGATTTTGCCAACCCATTGATTAATTGAGTCTTTCTCAAGAAGAGCCAATGAAGTGATCCCAGGGGTGTATTTTCTGTTACCCATCCACTCGTCAAGGTTTCTTTTGAAGAGTGTTAGTGAGAGGCACTGCTTAATGTAATTAGGAATTTTGTTCCAAAGCATGGGGAGTCTCTGTGACAGGAATCTATCCCTCCAGCATGTTCTATTTATTGTTGTGGCAAGGTTTAGCTCACTAGAGCGAGTGGCTCGCAGTGACTTGGATTTCTTTAGGTGGAGCATGTCCGTCAATTCTGAGTTGGACATGGCTTTGTAAGTCAGGCAGATATCACCTCTGAGTAAGCAATATGCCACTGAGTACAGCTGGAGTTTTTCCAGTTGGGCTGCATAGGACATATGTTTGAGGCCAGTAATCCTCTTGGTGAGGTACTTTTCTTGTCTTTCCAGCTGTTGGAAGTGTCTTGTGAGGTACATCCCAAATGGGGCATTGTACTCTATGATGGGTCTGATGAGTGACGAGTAGAGGAGCACTATAACCTCTTTATTTCTAGATGCAAACCCTTTAGTAATTAGATGGGCTAGATAGATACTAGGTGTAATGGGGTTTGTTGCAACATATGTCCTATGAGGGATATGACGTCAGTAACTATCATGGCTTTCACCATCTACAAACTGCAGTCCTCATACTACCTTCTGCAGTCCACAGATAGATGCTCCCTGGGTAACACATGAAACCAAAGGCACAACACTGCCCAATTATGCAAATGACCCTGCAGATGGGGATTCCTCATAAACTTGGAACTGACATGACAGGTATTGAGACATGTACGACAGCCATATCCACACAAACAGTGTTAAACCAACATTACTCCAAATGCAGTACAGCAGCACTTACAGTCTGTAGTCAGGTCAGGCACATCCCCCTCCTGTTTGTTGCCCTATTTCCACAGTGTATGTTGTTAGAGGTAAATCCCCAATCCATCTGAGATGATTTTTGCCAAACAACAGGGGGTGGGGGATGCAGACAGATGCAAATACGTGTCAGGGAGGGATGGGAGAGTAAAACTGAAGCAGGTTTGTGTCACACACCTACCAGCACAGGGTATCAAACCCCTGACAACTATGTAGTGCTATTACAGTTTGATGCAGTTATTGGATGTGCCACATGGGTTACCTGTTGTGGAGCACTCAGAACATACATGTGATGGTGAGTGACATCTGCAACAGGGATACGGTAGCTATACAGTAGGTGACATACACGTGCCTGTTTGCATGAACAGGTGGCAGCGTCAACACAGCCACACTCTCACAGGGACACACACACATTGACACACTTGGCAGGGCCAGGAGTACAACTCATCAGCAGTGGGATTGCCACAACACATCACTGTGCAGGTATCACATGCACCACATGGGTCATATGGAGGTTGTATGGGCAAAGGGTATGAGGAGGTGTCTGACATCAGGAAGCATACTTCAGTATGCCCATGGGGGTTGTAGTGAGTGTGGATGTGAACATACGCACCATACAACACACACACAATCACACAGGGTGCCAGTACTGACATGCATGGGTGTATGTCTGCACCGGTGTGTGGTGGTTGACTGTGCCAGCAGGCTATACAAGGGTAGGCAATGGGTATACCTTGGCATCAGGCCACTTGACAGTGGTCTGCGTTGTGGCTCAGGGCTGTAGTTTCTGCATTTGCCCACACAGGTGGGTATTGTATCCCCCATCTAGTCACCTGGGTGACTATTGTTTGTGGTCAATGCTATGCATCACTTGCCATGTATGTGTTCCTTAGTCCATGACATGGACGGTGTCTGGGATGTGCACACCTCCCACATGCATTTACAGTGACATGTGGAACTGTACCTGGGGTGTCTGGCCCATGTTGTGAAAACAGATTATCATCAGATGTGCCAGTCTTGCCCACCTGTGGTAATGGGCAGCAGATTTCGCCTGCACCTACATTATTAGCATGATAACAGCATTCCCTGGTGTCAGTGGCATCTGTCCATACAGGACATGTTGTCAGGCATGGTATGTCCGTTGTGGGTCACATGTGATGGCACCACAGGTGGTGCAGGTGTCCATTGGGGAACATGGGGGAGGTGCACTGTCTGCATGTATATGCATATTAGACAGATGGACAGGGTGACATGCCCTATGTAGTCCACTGCTATCACTCCATAGTTACTATCAGTGGCCAATATGCACTGTACTACCCACATATTGGCTGTTGCCAAGGCAGTGTGTGTGTATGAGACATGGGTTAAGAGTGTGCTCTGGGTAATACTAGGGTTGCTAACTGTGATTGCCTGGTCTTGATGTCAAATGTTTGGGTATGGCTTTGCACCCCAGCCTCTCAGCTATTTCACATCTGTTATCCCTGTACAGTGGACATCGTGTTATAGAAGGGCCACCGTATAAGAAATATGCAAAACCCACTCCACAATGGCCACAGGTGTCACACATTCACATCACAGCCACCTCTACACAGGATACGAGTTACAAACACACACTCACCTGTCATGTCTGGGAGTAGAATCCCTACCTAACTAGTTTATTACACTACAGCACTACACAGTTATAGTACATGCCATGGACATTACTGGAGTACTCCTTCATCAAAGGTTTATTTCACAATGAATGACATCAGCAGGATTGCCAAAGTAGGGCACTTGAATTGTACTGTGTGTGACTAGCCTTAAATGCATTGCTCCCTACACAGACAGTGACACACACACACAAAACATCCACAACCAACATGTGCGGGTACAGAACCCCTAACAGGGGGTCTATACCACACTACAGCATAGAGCTGTTATAGGACGTACCATAGGGACAACTGGAGAGCTCTTTCCACAAAGGTGCATTTCACAATGAATGACATCAGCAGGATTGCCAAAGTAGGGCATTTGAAATGTACTGTGTGTGAACAGCCTAAAATGCATTGCTCCCTACACAGACAGTGGCACACACACAAAACATCCAGAACTGACATGGGTATAGATGGAGCCCTATCACAGTTTTCAATCACACTACAGCAGTACATAGTTACAGGATACACTACAGAGATTACTGGCCTACAATCTTCCCAGAGGTGTATTTCTAGGTGGGTGACATCAGCAGCCTTGCCAATGTTAAGTATATGAATTGTAAGGAGTATGAGTACCCTAAAAAGCATTGTTCTTTACACATACAGGGTCTGACAGACACACACACTTGCCATGTCTGGGATTAGCACACCTACCTAACTACTTTATTACACTACAGCAGTGCACAGTCACAGGACGTGCTACAGAGATTACTGGGCTGCAACCTTCCCAGAGGTGTATTTCTAGGTGGGTGACATCAGCAGCCTTGCCAAAGTTAAGTATATGAATTGTAAGGAGTGTGAGTACCCTAAAATGCATTGGTCTCTCCACAGACAGGGTCAAACAGACACACACACACACAGACACACACACACACACACACACACACACACACACACACACACACACACACACACACACTTGCTATGTATGGGATTAGAACACCTACCTAACTACTTTATCACACTACAGCAGTACACAGTTACAGGACATGATGCAGAGATTACTGGACTACAACCTTCCCAGAGGTGTATTTCTAGGTGGGTGACATCAGCAACCTTGCCAAAGTTGAGTATATGAATTGTAAGGAGTGTGAGTACCCTAAAAAGCATCGCTCTACACAGACAGGGCCCTACAGACACAAACACACACACACACACTTGCCATGTCTGGGATTAGAACACCTACTTAACTACTTTATCACACTACAGCAGTACACACTTACAGGACACGCTACTGAGATCACTGGACTGCAACTTTCCCAAAGGTGTATTTCTAGGTGGGTGACATATGCAACCTTGCCATAGTTGAGTAAATGAATTGTAAGGAGTGTGAGTACCCTAAAAAGCACTGCTCTCTACACAGACACGCCCACACACACAGTTGGCAAGTCTGGGGTTAAACTCCTACCTAACTACTTTATCACAGCACTACTCAGTTACAAGACATGCTATGGAGATTACTAGGCTACAGTCTTCCCAGAGGTGTATTTCTAGGTGGGTGACATCAGCAGCCTTGCCAAAGGTGAGTATATGAATTGTAAGGAGTGTGAATAGCCTAAAAGGCATTGTTCTCTACACAGTCAGACAGTTGGCAAGTCTGGGGTTAAAACTCCTATTTAATTATTTTATCACACTACAGCAGTATGCAGTTACAGGGCGTACTATGGAGATTACTTGGCTGCAACCTTCCCAGAGGTGTATTTCTAGGTGGGTGACATCAGCAGCCTTGCCAAAGTTGAGTATATGAATTGTAAGGATGTGAGTAGCTTAAAAAGCATTGCTCTTTACACAGTTAGAGACAAACAGACACGCACACAAACACAGGCTCACACAGTTGCCAAGTCTGGGGTTAGAACTTCTACCTAACTAATTTATCACAATACAGCAGTTCACAGTTATGGGATACACCACGAAGATTACTGGGCTACAGCTCTTCCAAAGGTGTATTTCACATTGGATGACTTCAGCAGGCTTGTCATAGTAGGGCTATGGGGAGGGCAGTGTGTTCATGGGCCATAACCCATTCATCTAGGTGTTGACATGCCACATGCAGCCACACATGGGGTCATATGTCACAGGTACGTGTATACAGCTGCTAGCTGTCTACTTCCTTGTACAGTCATGTTGCACAGCTGGCACGTGCACCACACAATCTGTAATGTTGACAGGTACTCATGGCTAATATCTGCAGTGAGTGACATCTGCATCTCATGAGTTTGGGGCCCTTTCACTGTATGCTGAGAGGAACAGGCCTGGATGGCTCCTTGTCATGGTCACCCTCTTCCACACATCTATGTCCATCTACCTTTGGCTTATTATAGTGTGTTGTCCTTACATATATGTCTGTATTCCTATCCACTGTGTGTGCAAGGCATGAGTGGTGCATACTGACCATTGTCTGCACTAACAACTGCAACTGTTAGATATATCTGGTCCACTGGTGTTTGCAGACATGGCCTTCATGTATTTAAGTGTGTGAGAATGTGCAGTATAACCTTTCGGTATGTTGTTGACTGACATTGCCTTCATTTCTCTAAGTGTGTCAGCATGCCCAGTACAGCCATCTGTATTGCATGTGTGGATCAAGTCCAGGTAGTTTATACTGCAGTGCTGACCTTTGTGTTGTACATCGACAGGTAGCATGCTGTGCCTGCAGGGTATCCATCGATCATTTGGCATTGACTTTTGCTACATTTCTGCATATCATGGAGGCACCTGACTATTTCTACATTTCTACACAGGATTGGGGGGGTACACCTGACTGTTACTATATTTCTGTGTAGGATGGGGGTAGGGCACACCTGACTATTTCTACATTTCTACACAGGATTGGGAGGGTTACACCTGACTGTTACTATATGTCTACGTAGGATGGGGGGCACACCTGACACTTGAACACATTTGCTATGACTGTACTGGTATGCTGGGTACTCCATTTCAGTCTGCAGTCTTACCTATCATGCTGGCTAAAGGCATACCAGTGTACTACAGTTCTTAGCTTTTAATTACCTACATATTAGTTTCTGACTTCCTAGCCTTCACAACTGACATCCCACTGCTTGGCCTGCTGTAGTCTGTCTGTGTAGGCCTGGGGGAGGTTACCCATAGGCCTTATTCAGAGGTCATAGTACAGCATTTGTTTGCATTTGTCTACACCTGTCCTGCTGGCTGTGACTGTTGTTGGGTATGTGAACCCCCCTGACTGACATGTGTAAGTCACTTACCTTGTGAGTGTCCCAGTATTGAGGGTGGTGCTGCAGGGCTGCCTATGTTGGATGCGCATAGTACACTCCCTACACATGGTTAGGCACAGCTAGTGTAATGTTTGGCATCCCTTTTACTATATGTGAAAGTCAGAGAGAGGTGTAATTCCCTGGGTACCTCCCATGTTAGTGTATGTGGTATGCTTTGCCTCTTTGTCAAGGCCAGGGCATACTGGGCACGCCTCCTTCTGCCTACTGGGGCAGGCTCAGGTTGTTCCTCCTCCGAGTCACTCTGTGCCTGTCCAGGCCTTGGCAATGGTGGAGGGCTGTGTGGCCCTGCATCATGCTGTTCCCATGCAGCTGTTTCCGCAGGATCATATTGTGTAGCATGGCACATGCAAGGACAATTTGGATGCATGTAGTTGGTGAGTACTGCAAGGTTCCACTGGATGTGTCCAGGCACTGGAACCATGACTTGAGCATCCCAAACACACACTCTATTATGATTCTTGTTTGTGCATGTGCCTTATTATGGAGTTCTTACTCGGGTGTGTGTGCATTTCTGATGGGTGTCATCAGCCACAACTCCAGTGCTTATCCAGCATCGCCCACTAGGTGACCGTGTAGGATTTCCTCATTGGCAAATTTCTGGTACAGCTGTGTCAGATGCCAGATGTGGGAATCATGATAGCTTCCAGGGCAGCCAGCACACACATTCATTATTATGCCCTGGGCATCGCACACAACCTGGCAGTTGATGGAGGGGAAGCCCTTGTGGTTGATGTAGACTCTACCCTGCTCACTGGGTGGTGCTTTGATGCAGTCTATTGCCCCCCACTACCTCAAGATATTCTGCTATTTGGTGGAAGAGATGCATATTGCTGGCCAATGCCTCACGAGTGTTGGGGAAATATACGTGCTCACCGACATATGCTGACACGGCATCCAGGAACTGGTGGAATACCCTGGATGCTGAGCAATGTAAAATCCCCATCATATCCCCAGTTGGCATTTGGAAGGTACCTGTAGCTAGTATTCTTAGGCCTACACATAACTTAGTATCCACTGGGATGGGTTCCCCTCTGTTAGTTCTGTGTGTGAGGCGTGGTCGGCACAGCTCAACAATTTGCTGTAGGAGGTCACTGTCCACCCTATAGCGCTCCACTATCTACAGCTCATGTAGCCCTTGGTAGGTTACCCTGGGTCTGCACACCCTTTTCCGTCTCCTCATTGTCAGCTGCTCAGCAGCATTCACATCCTCTCCATCCTCAGCCTTCTCAACAAGTTCTATGATAGCTATTGCAGCCCATAACATTTTGCTGTTGTGAGTGTTAAAAGTTCCCTGCTTGTTTACACCGGTGGTGTTGAGTGTGGGAAAAAACAGAGGTGTAGGTGTTTGCATAGTTTATAGTAGTGTTCTGGGCTGGGCTAGTCTGCTGTCTGTGTAATTGGCTGGTTCTGATATGTTTCACCTGCCATTTGACCTAGTACTCCTTGATTACCTTCCTACTGCTGTTTTTCCTTCCCATTGCCCTTCTGTTTAAGCCCATGTATGTGCTGTGCAAACAGAGTGCTCAAATGTAAACAGTTCTGATATTTCCTGGTTTAACTTCTTTTTTCTTCCTGTAAAACCCAGTGTGTGTCACACAGCCGCTTACACTTTGTAAAGAGTGCTAGGCAGGTTTAGGCACACCCCCTAGGTTAGCTGTGCTAAGCGAGGAGCAAACCCGAGTCACAGGGCTCCAATCTGCTTACAGTATGCCTGACACACACCCCCATGATGTCACCTACCTCCTAAGCTTGCACCCAGCTATTCATGCTCTTACACAGTTGGGACCTGACTCACATGCTGGGAAAAACTGGGATTCACTATCCTTCCCCTCATTTGCATAGGATTGCCTGCTAATTCATAGTTACATGTGTCACACTGAGCCTCCCACCTTAACAACCACTATTCACTGGCCAGGTTCTTTTCTACCTGCCATTAACTTGCATGGCAGAATACTGATTTTAGTTAGAATGCTTATTTTAGGTTTATTTTCTTATTTTCCCCCGATCCCGTTTGCTCACCACTGCCCTATGCTTAAACAGCCAAGATCGGCTAAAAAAAAAAAAAGTTGGTTTTTAAATTTTTTTGTATTGTTTGCAATGCCAATGGCCTTATACATGGCCATTGGCATGCTTCCTCAATGATATGCAACCTTTATTTGGAGCTGTCATAGCTCCATTTTGGATTTTGCAGAAATGTAGTACTCGGTTACAAACCGAATACATTTCTGTAGATTGCACTAGTCCTGCACGGACTGTTGCAAGCTTCCTGGATCGCAAAATCACCTCATTTGTGTGGATTTCTCCTGCAAATGGGGTGATTTGCATACAAGGGCTTAGTCCATGCAGGATTAATGCAGGAGCTCTCATGCACACTCCTGCTGGCTGTTCCTGGATCGCACAGCAGACATATTGCCTGCTAGAGCTCCTACACTGATCCTGCACACCATGCAGGGTATAGAGAATCCAGGGGCATAGAGTTGTAATACTCCCAAAAATTCTTATATAATAGTGCTGTCCAATAATTCTTGCTGAAAATTAATTAATAACGATATTTTGAAATTTCTTGAGTACCCTACCAAACTCAGACTTGCCTATATACACTATGTTAGATATTAAGACATAAAGGGAATAAAATTGCCTGATTTGGAAACTTATTCATTGGGTACCCTATTCAGAGTAATTAAACATATGTTTAATAACACATAGTTGTCTGCACAAAAAATAAATAAATAAATAAGAAGAACTCAGCTCAACTATTTTCTAAAACAAACAGAAAAAATTCCCCATTATCTGTTGGGCCTACATTACAAATAGCTGTGGCTAGTGCCAAGTATTATTTCAGTATAATATTTATATACCTACAAATTAACTTCTTCTTTCAGCTGCTTCCAGTAGGGGTCGCCACAGCGGATCCTCTGTTTCGATTTCTTCCTGTCCTCTGCATCTTACTCTGTCACACCAATCACCTGTATGTCCTCTCTAACCACATCCATAAACCTTATCTTAGTCCTTCCTCTTTTCCTCTTACCTGGCAGCTTCATCCTTAACATCTTTTTCCCAATATACTCTGCATCCCTCCTCAGCACATGTCCAAACCAATGTAATTTTGCCTCTCTCTGGATTTGTCTCCAAACCTTCTACAAATTAACAATATGTTAATAATGTTTAAAAATGCACATATCCTGAATTGCTCAGTTTTTATTTCTAAATGTGGTATCGATAAGCAAAAAATAATTCTTTATAGGCTGGTGCAATTGTTTTAAAAACAAAACTCTCTGTATAAGCTATAAATATATAGCTTAGCTAGATTGATATACACAAGGAATTAGAATGTATGCACAACAAAAATGTAAAAATGTTAATAACAACTCTAATCAGAACTGACCTAAATTTCTAGAATACCTATGTCAGATCATTTAAAGATTTGTTTGTGTTTTTCGGCTTTTCCCGGTTAGTGGTCTCCACAGTGGAAATCCAGTCCGCTGATGATTGGCAGTAGATTTTTACGTACTGGCTTGCTGGGCCTAACGCACAACCTTCAAGGAATGTAAAACAAGTTTGTATGATTTGTATTACTTTCTGAATACATTTTATCTTTTAAAACATATATTATAACTTGCCTACAAATTTAAAAAATGTGTTTTATAATCAGTAGGGAATACTCCACAGATACTGTTTTGGAAATGCATTCATAGAGCTTTATTTGCACCAGACAGACTTAGGAAATTGGCTAAGAATTTTCAAACAGGTTGTTAAAGATGCAATTCTGAATCGAATGCAAATAGGAAACATTTTATTTAAAGTTCTTATGTTAAACTATATTGGGAAAATGCGAATCATTTTGCACTAACCTTGCAGACTGAAATATTTTCATTTCAGAATGAAATATTATTTAATGCTTTTATTCCAAAATGTGTAAAATCTGATCAAACCTCACTTCATTTCTTTATTCTGGTAATACCAAAAAAAAAGGATCTACTTCACATAACTGAAAACTCAAAATACTGAATTTAATTTGACTGAGACCACAATACTTAATTTTCAAACTACTGAAAACTCATTTGACTGAGTCTCATTATATTTAGATTACTATGCTGAATTTCAAAATACTGAATTTTAAGCCATAGACATGCACACTTACAACACCGATGACTACCTCTTTCTAAAACTTAAAAACTACTTAATTACCCTCTTAAAATAGAAACTGGACAATATAAAGCCAAACTAAGTGGGGGGGGGGCTTTACCCCTACCCCAATAACAATATATATACTAAATCTAGGATCACACTACAGTGGGGAAAAGGGCATATACCTTTTACTTATATTACAGTACTGTACACACTCCTACTACTGCCAGCAGCACATGAAATGTCTGCCATATTACTTTAGATACTTCCCATAAAAATGTAAACAGACATACCCACATTTAGAAACACTACAACACTACCTTCTACAATACTATCAGTATTCTGACAGTTGGCACTTTAAGTTACAGTAATTTGTTTTATCACAAGCAAGTCATGGGTGAAGGGAAACACAGATCATGTCTATGGCTGTATTAACCAAACAAATTGAAGTAGAGAAGATGAAAACATATAAAATTCCTGCAAATACAAATTACTGGACACAAACGTTTGGAGAAAATTGACCTTCGAGACACTCACCTTGGCAGAAGTTTAAAAGTCTTGCTAGTTTCTTTTTTTATGGATTATTTTGAATTTTATACAGTTACTTGCATATGTCTAAATTACTGGCATACATTGTATATAGGGTGCATAGTTATAATCATTTCAATGTCACATTTTCTATTTAACATAAGCTGTGTCTTTATATAATTAATACATCAGATTTGAATTGTACTCTTATGACACTGTAAACATGTGTGTTGTTTTGTTATAAGATATATCAAAAACCAATAAATAAAGATAAGAAAAATACCACTCAGCTAACATCCACAGCATGACTTCTGTCCTTGCCAGCAGCAGAAATATTTAGCTAGGTTGTAAAATTATAAGTTAACCAATACTAACTAAAAGGAATTTGTTAGTGCTTCTGATATTATCAGGATATCCTAACAAAAAAAAATCCTAAGCAAACACAACTTAGTGGTCCCAGTTTTAATTTGAAATGTTTATGTTATGGCAGTAGTAAAGTGTTCAAGTAAGGTTGTCTTTTAAATCGAAATCTGTGTTTTCCCCAAGACAACTGTTCTGACTCACTACTTGTATGTGTACTGGCTTTTGTCTTACATTGTCTGCAAAATCTGGGGACACTCAACATTCTAAATTAGGACAGCTCAGATTCAGTAGCATTGAAAAGAAAGCTATTTGACAGTCTGTGCTTTCTTTGTTGGAAAACATAAGGGGAAAAAGAGCAGATGCTATTTATTTTAACAATAGTGCAGTAAAATAAAAAATGTTGATACATCTTAGTTTGAGAAATTCAGTTATCAGAGGGCAGCAATGTGTCAGTTACATTATAGCAGATTATCCATTTATATTATTTCAGCATAACAGATGTTGCTAAATACAATTAAAGCAAATATGCAGGGTACTGCTGCATTATAAAAATATGCCCTCAGTTTTTCTTGATAGTGATTGGAGAATGCAAACATTGCCCTATTTGCCTATGAAGTTAATATCTGGCTAATTTTACATATATAAGACTAACAACAACACAGACCCCTGGGTTTATGAAGCCCTTTATAGCGTGCAGGATTAGTCTACGAGCTAATTTTAGCAATATGGCCGACGTGCGATCCAGGAACGAGCTCCCAGGATGTGCACATGAGCTCTTAGGCTTATCCTGCACGGACCGAGTTCCTGTATGCAAATTACCCTCATTTGCAGGTGAAAACCATGCAAATGAGGGTAATTTGCAATCCAGGAAGCTTGCAGCTGTCAGTGCAGGAAGTGTGCAGTCTGCAGGAATGTACTCGGTTAGTAACTGGGTACATTTCTGCAAACTACGAAACGGAGCTATGACAGCTCCAAATAAAGGCTGCATATCATTGAGGAAGCATGCCAATGGTCAAGTATAAGGCCATTGGCATTGCAAACTGTTTCAAAACTAAAAAAAAATCAACTTTTATTCTTTTTTCACCAATCTTGGCTGTTTAAGCATAGGGCAGCAGCGCGCAAACAGGATCGGAGGGAATATAAAAAAAAAAACTAATAATGAGCATTCAAACTAAAAGCAGTATTCTGCCATGCAAGTCAATGGCAGGCATAAGACAACGTGGCCAGTGAGTAATGGTTGCTAAGGGGGAGGCTCAGTGTGGGACATATAACTATGCACTAGCAGGAAATACTATGCAAATGAGGGGAAGGATAGTGAATCCCAGATTTCCCCAGGGTGTGAGGCAGGTCCCAAGAGTGTAAGAGTATAAATAGCTGGGTGCAAGACTAGGTTATAGGTGACATCAGGGGGGGTGTCAGGCATAGTGTAAGTGGATTGGAGCTCTGTGGCTCGGGATTAATCCTAGCTTAGCACAGCTAAGCCAGAGGTGTGTCCAAACTGCCTAGCACTCTTTACAAAGTGTAAGTTGGTGTGCGTGCTGCACACTGGGTTTTACAGGAATAAAAAATAAGTTATACCAGGAAATAACAGCTCTGTGCACATTTGAGCACTCCGTTTGCACGACACGCACACAGGCTTAAACAGGGAGGCAATGGGAAGGGAAAGCAGCAGTAGGAAGGTAATCAAGGAGAACTAGCTTAGCTGACAGGTGAAATATATCAGAAACAGCCAATTACACAGACGGCAGCCTAGCCCAGCCCAACACACCACTATAAACTATGCAACCACCTCCCCCCCTTGTTTTACTCAAAACCTTTGCACCACTGGTGTAAATTGTACAAAACAAAAGCAAGAGAAAAAATGTTAGGGGCTGCTTTTGCTATCATAAACCAGCATGTGCAAGAGGCTGAGGATGATGAGGATGTGAATGCTGCTGAGCAACCCACAGTGAGGAGACGGATAAGAGTGTACAAACCCAGGGTAACCTACCAAGGGCAACATGAGCTGGAGATATTGGAGCACTGTAGGGTGGACAGGGACCTCCTACAGCAATTTTTTGAGCTGTGCCGGCCACGCCTCACACACACAGAACTAACAGAGGGGAACCCATCCCATTGGATACCAAGGCATGTGTAGGTCTACGAATACTAGCTACAGGTACCTTCCAAAGGCCAACTAGGGATATGATGGGGATTTCACAGGCATCAGCATCCAGGGTACACCACCAGTTCCTGGATGCCATGTCAGCACATGTTGGTGAGCACGTATATTTCCCCATCACCCGTGAGGCATTGGCCAGCAATATGCTTCTCTTCCACCAAATAGCAGAATACCTTGAGGTAGTGCGTGCAATAGACTGCATGCACATATGCAATAAAGCATCAACAGGTGAGCGGGGTAGGGTCTACATCAACTGCAAGGGCTTCCCTTCCATCAACTGCCAGGTTGTGTGCGATGCCCAGGGCATAATAATGAATATGTGTGCTGGCTGCCCTGGAAGCTACCACGATTTCCACATCTGGCATCTGACGCAACTGTACCAGACATCTGCCAAAGGGGACATCCCACACGGTCACCTAGTGGGAGATGCTGGATATGCACTGGAGTCATGCCTGATGACACCATCAGAAATGCACACACACCTGAACAAGAACTCCATAATGAGGCATATGCACAAACATGAATCATAACAGAGCATGTGTTTGGGTGCTCAGGTCATGGTTCCGGTACCTGGACACATCCAGTGGAGCCTTGCAGTACTCACCAACTTCATGTACCCAAATTGTCCTTGTATGTGCCATGCAACACAATATGATCCTGTGGAAACAGCTGCAGCAGGAGCAGCATGGGGCAGGACTACACAGCCATCCATCAGTGTCAAGGCCTGCACAGGCGCAGAGTGACTCAGAAGAGGAACAACCTGCGCCTGCATCAGTAGGCAGAAGGAGGTGTGCCCAGTATGCCCTGGCCTTGGCAAAGAGGCAACACATAACACAAGCACTGACACAGTAGGGGCCCAGGGAATGACACCTCTCTCCGACTCGCACATACAGTAAAAGGGATGTCAAACATGACACTACCTGTGCTCAACCATGTATAGGGAGTGTACTATGTGCATCCAACATAGGCAGCCCTGCAGCACCACCCTCAATACTGGGACACCCACAAGGTAAGTGACTTACACATGCCAGTTGAGAGGGCCACATACCCAACAACAGTCACAGCCAGAAGGATAGTTGTAGACAAACACAAACAAATGCTGTGCTATGGCCTCTGAATGATGCCTATGGGTAACCTCTCCCCCAGGCCTACACAGACAGACTACAGCAGGCCAGGCAGTTGGATGTAAGTTGTGAAGGCTAGGAAGTCAGGAAACTAATATGTAGGTAGTTAAAGCTAAGATCTGTAGTACACTCTCTAGCCAGTATGATAGGTAAGACTACAGACTGAAATTCTGTACCGGACATACCAGTACAGTCCTAGTAAATGTGTAAAAGTGTCAGATGTGCCCCATCATCCTACATGCACTTATACTGACAGTCATGTGTGCCCCCCCACCCCTGTGTAGAAATGTAGAAACAGTCAGGTGTCCACTCCCCTGCGAAGCAGAAACGTAGCAACAGCAAATGCCAAATGACCGATATATACCCTGCAGACACAGCATGCTACTTGTCAGTGTACAAGACAAAGGTCAGCACCACAGTACAAACTACCTGGACTTGATCCACACAAGCAATATAGATGACCATACTGGGCATTCTCAAACACTTAGAGGAATGAAGGAAATGTCAGTCAACAACATACTAAAAGGTCCTACTGGGCATGCTCACACACTTAAACACATAAAGGCCATGTCAGCAAACACCAGTGGTCCAGACATATCTGGCAGTTGCAGTTCTTAGTGCAGACACATGTCAGTATGCATCACTCCTGCCTTGCACACACAGTGGATAGGAATACAGAGATATATGTAAGGACAACACACTATAATAAGTCAAAGGTAGACAGACATAGATGTGTGGAAGAGGGTGACCATGACAAGGAGCCATCTGGGCCTGTCCCACCCAGCACCACAGCCAAAGGGCCTCAAACTCATGAGGTGCAAGTGTCACTCTCTGCAGATACTAGCCACAAGTATCTGTCAGCATGACAGTGTGTTGCACATGCCAGCTGTGCAACATGACTGTACAAGGAAGTAGTCACCTAGTAGCTGTATACACATACCTGTGGCATATGACCCCATGTGTGCCTGCAACCCCTACATGAATGAGTTACAGCCCATGAACACACTATCCTCCCCATAGCAGTATCATGCCAAGCCTGCTGAGGACATCTAATGTGAAATATTCCTTTGGGAGAGCTGTAGTTTAGTAATCCCCATGTTGCGTTCCCATAACTGTGTACTGCTGTAGTGATAAACTAATTAGGAAGTAGTTCTAACCCCAGACTTGGCAACTGTGTGAGTGTGTGTTTGTGTGCATGTCTTTGTGTAGATAGAAATTCTTTTTAGGCTACTAACACTCCGTACAATTCATATACACAACTTTGGCAAGGTTGCTGATGCCACTCATTTAGAAATACACCTCTGGGTAAATTGTAACCCAGTAATCTCCATAGTGTGTCCTGTAACTGCATACTGCTGTAGTGTGATGAAGTAATTAGGCAGGTGTTCTAACCCCAGACCTGGCAACTATGTGTGGGTCTGACTGAATAACAAGCAATGCTTTTTAGGCCACTCACACACAGTACAATTTATATACTCAACTTTGACAAGGCTGCTGATTTCACTCATCTAGAAATAAACCTCTGGGGAAATAATAGCCCAGTAATCTCCGTAGCATGTCCTGTAACTGCATAGTGCTGTAGTGTGCTAATGTAGTTAGGTAGGTGCTCTAATCGCAGACCTTGCTTGCGTGTGAATTTGTGTGTGTGTGTGTGTGTGTGTGTGTGTGTGTGTGTGTGTGTGTGTGTGTGTGTGTGTCTGACTGAGTAAAGAGAAATGCCTTTTTTGGCCACTCACCATACAAATACTCATCTTTGACAAGACTGCTGATGTCACTCACCAAGAAATACACCTCTGGGGAAATCATAGCCCAGTAATCTCTGTAGTGCATCCTGTAACTGCTGTAGTGTGATGAAGTAATTAGGTAGGTGTTCTAACCAAAGACTTGGCAACTGTGTGTGTGTAAATCTGTGTGTCTTGTGTCTTTGACTGAGTAATGAACAATGCTTTTTAGGTCACACATACTCCATAGAATTCATATACTCAATGTTGGCAAGGCTGCTGATGTCACTCACCTAGAAATACACCTCTGGGGAAATCCTACCCCAGTAATCTCTGTAGCATGTCCTGTAACTGTGTACTGCTGTAGTGTGATTTAGAACTGTGTTAGGGTTCCATCACCTCCCATGGCAAGTCTGGATGTTTTGCATGTGCTTCAATTTCTGTGTATGGAGCAATGCATCATAGGTTACTCACTCGCAGTACATTTCAAATGCCCTACTTTGCCAATCCTGCTGATGTCATTCATTGTGAAATACAACTTTGGGGAGAAAGTTCTTTAATAATCCCTGTGGTGTGACCTATTACTGCTCCATGTTGTAGTGTGATATAGACCTTGAACAGGGGTTCTATACCCACACATGACAGTCATGGATTTTTGTGTGTGTCTCACTGTCTGTGTAGGGAGCAATGCATTTTAGGCTAGTCACTCGCAGTACAGTTGAAATGCCCTACTTTGGTAATACTGCTGATGTCAGCCACTATGAAATATACCTTTGGGGAAAAAACACTCCAGTAATGTGTAGAGGTGAGTGTGGGCAATGTGAAGGGGGTTTTGCTTATTACTTTTATCTTGGCCCTACTATATCACAATGTTAACCATACAGTGATAACAGATATAAATTAGCTGGTTAGGCTGGGGTGCAAAGCCATACCCATACATGTGACATCAAGGCCAGCCAATCCAAATTAGCAACACCAGTAGTACACTGCATATTGGCCACTGATAGTAACTATGCAGTGATAGCAGTGGGCTACAGAAGGCATGTCACCCTGCCCTTCTGTCCTATATGCACGCACATGCAGACAGTGCTCCTCCACTATGTTCCCTAATGGACACCTGCACCACCTGTGGCGTCTTCACATGTGACTCACAACAGACACACCATGCCTGACAACATGCCCTGTATGGACAGATGACACTGACATCAGGGAATGCTGTTGGCATGCTATCATTGTAGGTGAAGGGTAAACCTGTAGCCTATTACCAGTTCCTGCCACAGGTTGGCAAGACTGGCACATCTGATGATAATCTGTGTTCACAACATGGGCCAGACATGCCAGGTACAGTTCCACATGTCACTGTACATGCATGTGGGAGGTGTACACATCCAAGACACCATCCATGTCATGGACTAAGGAACACATACATGGCATGTAGTGTACAGCATTGGCCACACACAATAGTCACCTAGGTGACTGGATGGGGGATGTAATACCCACCTGTGTGGGCAAATGCAATAACTACAAGCCTGAGCCACAATGCAGACCATTGTCATGTGGCCTGATGCCAAGGTATACCCATTGCCTACCCTTGTACAGCCTGCTGGCATAGTTAACCACCACACACCCATATAGACATGCACTCATGAATGTCAGAAATGGCACCCTGTGAGTTTGTGTATGTGTGTTGTATGGTGCGTATGTCCACATCCACACTGACTACAACCCCCAGGGCATACTGAAGCATGCTGTCTGATGTCTGAAATCTCCTCATACTCTTTGCTCATACAGCCTCCATATGACCCATGTGGTGCATATGATACCTGCATACTGATGTGTTGTGGCAATCCCACTAGTGATGAGTTGCACTCCTGGCCCTGCCAAGTGTGTCAATGTGTGTGTGTGTCCCTGTGTGAGTGTGCCTGTGTTGACACTGGCACCTGTTCATGCAGATAGGCACATGTACGACACCTACTGTATATCTACCATATCCCTTTTGCAGATGTCACTCACCCTCACATATATGTTCTGAGTGCTCCACATCAGCTAACCCATGTGGTGCATCCAATAACTGCATTGAACTGTGATAGCACTATATAGTTGTTGGGGGGTTGATACCCTGTGCTGGTAGGTGTGTGACACAAACATGCTTCAGTTTTACTCTCCCAACCCTACCTAACATGTATCTGCCTCTGTCTGCCTCCTCCACTCCCTCTCTGGTGGATGTGGAGACCCACACCTGCCCTGCTTAGGCAGCAGCATGTGTATTTTACATAATGCTCATGATCAGCTGATGGCCTCTGCACGAATTTCAGCCATCTCCTAGCTGATTGCATGTGGAACAGCTGTGGTAACAATCCCATAGCCAATTCCATGGAAACACACTCCAATACCTAGGAACATCATGGTGGTGTTGGCCCTTTGCAATCACTGTGAGCAGGAACAAGATCTCATGTTTGGCAAACCGCATCTCAGATGGATTGGGGATTTACCTCTAACAACATACACTGTGGAAAGAGGCCAACAGACAGGATGGGGATTTGACTGGCCTCACTACAGACTGTAAGTGCTGCTATACTGCATTTGGAGTAATGTTGGTTTAACAGTGTTTGTCAGGATATGCCTGCCGTACATGTCACAATACCTCCCATGTCAGTTCCATGTATATGAGGAATCCCCATCTGCAGGGTCATCTGCAGACTGGGCAGTGTTGTGCCTATGGCTTCATGTGTTAGCCACAGTGCATCAATCTGTGGAATGCAGAAGGTAGTATGAGGATTGCAGTCTGTAGATGGTGAAGGTCATGACAGTTACTGACTTCATAAACTTCATAGGACATATGTTGCAACAAACTCCGTTGCAATGGAAAATTTATGAGATTATCACAGCAACATGTCTATATTGGCCCTGTGTATGTGCTGTCAGCCACACCTCTGTCAACCTTTGCACATATGGCATGCATGACGTGGTGCATATGTGCTGTACACCATAAATGCTGTCATCATATCTGATAACAAGCCAGTGATATATCAGATTGCTACACGTCATGTACAGTAGGAGTTATATGTCATAACATAAGCTGGACATTATGTGGATGTTTGTACAGTACTGAGGTCTGTGTAGTGATGGTGAATGTCAGCAGTGTATGTATTGTTAATATGAACTTCACCCTGTGTACAGACTGTGGCAGATGTCATTGTTTTAGCTCCCTTTCTGTTAGATGTTACATGCTGCCCCACTGTATGGTACTATTTTGCCGTACATGTTTGCCGGGCCATACATACACATGTCCCATACCACAGACAGCCATCAGGCCAAACTGTCTAGCAGCCCAGTATATGTAGGGTCATTCTGTGAGTGGCACATATGAGGATGGTGTAGAACAGATAGTCCATATACTGTAATATTATGATAGCTTACCATATGTGGCTGTGGCTGTGTTCACATTGGTTGTGGTTTTGCACTGTCACACAGGTGCATCTTACCCTGTGCTGTGACATGGCTGTTAAGCCTGCTATATATGCAGGTACACGTGCATTCCCCCATACAAGATGTAGGCCAATGTTGAGCCAGTCTGCCTGTAGCCTGCAAAGTGCATTGTTACATGCCTAGCAGCTTAGTGTACTTAACCAGTGGGATGTTATGTGGAGATACTTGCCAGATTTACTGCTGCTGCACCTCCTTTAAACGTCATGTATGTCAGGCAGAGCAGTGGGATGCTGTACAGATGCATGTCAATATCTAGTGGGTAGTATGTGTCCATGGCACCCCTGTACCAGCAGTCATTATGTGTCAGGACAGACAGGAGTGTGTGAATCCAACACCTTATGGTTCTAAATGTATACCAGTCGTTATGTGTTATACCCATCTACATGGTTGTCTACATCCATATTGTCAGGTCTGGTGCACTAAGGGGTTATGTATATACCTCTAGACTGTACAGGGTGTGTCCAGAGTTCCACATATAGTAGCCAACATCTCTGCTGCACTCCACAGGGGCAATACATGCTAGTAGCTGTACTTTACAATGATTTCCTTAGGATGTCTGTCAGTAGCCAATGGCACACATGTTATAAGCAGATGTCAGCATCCACAAACACCATGTCTGTGAATACAATACCAATGACAGTAGCAGCAGTCTAGTAATATACCTGCTATACATACCTGTCATCCCTGTGAACTATGACTTTGGGACTGTAGGGGCTGGGATATGGCTACACTCCATGTCCAGGACATATGGTGGAAATATATGTACATATACTTATCCAGATAGCCATATCTATATTTATATATATATATATATATATATATATATATATATATATATATATATATATAAAATTACATGTGTACTACATTCAATTACCACTGTCATGGCAACCGCCCACTATAAATTCCTACAGCATGTGAGCGTGATCCCTTAACATTTCCTGTGTGATGGACATCCTTCCTGTGTGTGGGCATCAGTGACACAGACAGCAGGTAGCAATACCTCTTACAGGAGAACCTGCACACTCAGATCGGCCACATATTTGTAGGAGTACCAGGAACTACAGACAGACTGTGAGTAGAGTTGTGTTATGCTTTGCATAGTACTGGTGTTACAGGGTGTGTGTGTGTGTGTGTGTGTGTGTGTGTGTGTGTGTGTGTGTGTGTGTGTGTGTGTGTGTGTGTGTGTGTGTGTGTGTGTGTGTGTGTGTGTGTGTGTGTGTGTGTGTGTGTGTGTGTGTGTGTGTGTGTGTGTGTGTGTGTGTGTGTACATACTAGTGTACCTTGGAATGCAGTCTGTCTGCATAGCTCACTACTGTAGGCCTATCCTTTTGCTGACAGAGGTATGCCTATCATGTGTTGTCTGTCTGCCACACAGGTCCTGTGTCAGATATTACACTGGCAGTGTGTGTGTTGTGTGCTATCAGTACATGGCTTTATCCATGTCTATTTATAACCTCAATTCCCTGACTAAGGGTATGTTGCAGACTATCCTGTAACACCAGCACCTTGCTTAGTGTATGGCACCAGTGTTCCACATATGTGCTGTGTTCCAGCCTCTATCCTCCATCTACATACCAAGCTTTGCACATATTTCATGCTGTTGGGGGCTGTTCTGTAGTGGGCTGTGAGTATATCACACTGCTATTGCTGCCATTAGTCCACTGCTGTTGTATTCCCCACACATGCAGTGTGGCTGGGGCCATATATGTGTGGGTGTCACCTACACAACACATGTGAACCCTTATGCACTGCAGAGGCCACTGTATGTAACAGTGGTATATGGGACTGTATTATTGAGTCTAGGTGGGGAGCACCATAAATGCCCTAGGCTGTTACAAAATATATGGAGTATCAGGTGTGAGCTGCCACAAGGTATCTGGATGTACAGTGCCATATTCTCCACCTATATTGACATTACTTACATGACTTGGGGTACTGCAAGCCTATTGCCTCCTGCTATACAGACTGTTCTGTGCACTAAGCCTTGTTATGTACCGGGTACAACCCATATGATCACAAAATGTCTTTACATCCTATGGAGTTAGTACAGAGTGTAGATAGAGGCTGCTCAACTACACACCTGCAGTGCATACTGTTGATTGTGTGGTACCCTGTGGCCCAGTCTGTCTGCACTATTGCACATCCTGAGGGGCTTGGTCTGGACAGCAACAGCTGTGAACCTTTCCAGACTACTGTATTAGTGTAAAAGTTTCACAGTTGCAGTACTCCGTTTATATGGTTGTCAGTATCTGAACAGCTATATGACATGGCATATAGAACTGCTATAGTACACAATTAAAGGATTCCTATTTCAGCAAACCTGTGTGTGGTGTCTTTCCTATGACCTTTCTATGGGTATATGTTTCAGGCAGCAATTGACATTAGTATGAGTCACCCATACAGTGTCCAGTTGTTCAGGTGTTAACTGTAGGCATAGTGGCTGTTCCATATTGCGTGCACCTCCTACATATGTATCTTACTGTACATATACCTGCGTGCATATGTGTAGTCACATGTATATATATATATATATATATATATATATATATATATATATATATATATATATATATATATATATATATATATATATATGTATACACACACACACACACACACACACACATGTGTGTATATATATATATATATATATATATATATATATATATATATATATATATATATCTGCATATCTGTGTCTGTGTATCGGCATCCTGGGGATGGTGATGGCTTCCACATATTACATATCCTATGGGAGGCAGACTGTACTTGGTAGTGCATTGCAGGGCACATGTGTTTGGCTGTGGGGGATGCCTATTCATAAAAGACATATGGTGTGTGGGGCCTCTCAACCCCATTCACGGTGCATGTGGACTTAGGTATATTTGTTAATCTGCAATTGATATCTACAAATGTATGGCCTTATATAGCTATATAGATATATTTATATGCTAAGCTGAGTATATTTTTTTGGTTTTAAAGTTTGTACTGTTGTTGCTTAGATCTCTGTTGAAACTGCCCCCCCCCCCCCCATTTTCTGCCATGTCTTCAGTTGGTATATTAGCAGCTACATTCAAATTGCTGGTACCTGTGTTCTGACAGACTGCCTTACAGACTATCTGCAAATATACAGAGCTAAGTATATTTTTTTGGTTATAGAGTTTAATTGTTGCTTAGATCTCTGTTGAAACTGTTATCTCACTGTTCTGAAAGACTGATCGGCAAATATACAGAGCTGAGTATATTTTTTTAGTTTTAAAGTTTGTACTGTTATTTGTTGCTTAGATCTCTGTTGAAACTGCCACCCCCCCCCCACGAACTTCAGAACGAACTGGCTCCCCACTTAAGCATCATGTTCAATGATAGCTTCGCATCAGGCTTTATGCCCACTGAATGGTGCACAGCAACAGTTATCCCTCTCCACAAAGGGGGAGCCACCACTGATCCCAGGAACTATCGACCTATTATACTGATGAGTCTGGTCTGCAAGTCCATGGAACGTATCTTCATGGAACTCATAAACAAAGACATTGGTCACCTCCAAACTCTTGATCCCACTCAGTTCGGGTTTGTGAAAGGCAGATCATCCCTCCTGAACCTGATCAACTTCTTTGAGGCAGTCAACAAAGCCGTGGATGAGGGTAAGGTGGTTCACACAACCTATCGTATCCACACCAAGGCCTCATCATAAAAGGGTTCTCATCCAGGAAAAAAAAGGTCATTGTTCCCTTCTACTCGTCACTCATTAGACCCATTATAGAGTACAATGCCCCATTTGGAATGTACCTCACAAGACATCTGCAGCAGTTGGAAAGGCCGCAGAAGTACCTCAAATAGAGGATTACTGGCCTCAAACAAATGCTCTACACTGACCGCCTCAAAAAACTCCAGCTTTACTCCATAGCACATCGCCTACTCTGAGGTGATCTCTGCCTAACATATAAAGCTATGTCATTCCCAGAGCTGTTGGACATGCTACACCTAAAGAAATCCCAATCCCTCCGAGTTACACACTCTAGGGACCTAAATCTTGTCATCACAATAAACAGGACATGCTGTAGGGATAGATTCCTGTCCCATATACTTTCTATACTCTGGAACAAGCTACCCATCTATTTCAAGCAAAGTTCTTCATTGACACTCTTCAAGAAAAATCTTGATGAGTGGATGGGAAATAGGAAATACACCCCGGGGATCACATCTGTGTCTCTGCTTGACAGTGGCACAGGAAAATAACTTTCTTGTGTGGCGTAAGCCATGGAACCTTGCTGGCTAGGCTTACGTAAGCCCTTGGGCCAATAGCCTAGCACCTACCTATGAACCTATGAACCTATGTGTACATGGCCTACACCTTAGCTTTGACATGCACAGTGAATTGCCAAGCATAACCTTAAACCATACTCACTGGCATCTGGCTGCTGCCTTACTGGTATCCCAGAGGCACCTATATTGAGATGGGATAGAGTTGATGTCAGTGGCCACAGCTGTGGCATTGCTACAGGGTGGCTGCAATATTACAGTACAACAACAGCTGAAGTCCACAGTACTACAGATTATGCATTACTGCTTATCAGTACTACACAGCAACAGACCCCACATGCCACATATGCATGATCTAACTGTACAGATACATACACTACAGTAGTCTATTGATATGCCCTGGAACCTTACCTGCATGCTCCATGTCTAGTAAGTGTGTAGCACCCACCTCCATGACTGTATAAGTCTGTAGCTCTTGTGGGCGGGCAGGTGCTACCAGGCTCATGAGCAGCTCCTTCACTCTGGTGAGGGGGTGTGGATGTTATGGCCCCCCCCTTGTTGCAAGGTGGTCACCCCACACAGTAGCGGTACGGCGACATGCATGGCGGAGCAGGTCTCTACAATGGTGGTGAACCTGCTCATATGTATGGCTGAGCATCCCCACCTCATTCACCCTGTGGACCACGTCATTCCACATGGCTGTTCTCTCCTGTTGGTCCTGGCTTGTCCGTGAGAACAACAGCTGGTAATTCTGGATGATGCTGGTGTTTATAATTTCATCCTCAGCGGCACTGTAGGTGGGATTCCACAGGTGAGCCATACTCTCTGAAGGACATAATGATGGAAATATGTCTGAGCAACTCATATGTCATGTTTACCAAAATACAATACACATATCAGTCTCCCGCCACCATATCAGCTCCAACTTAATGTTCACACAACGCTAGTGGTATGTCTCCAGTTTATGTACTATTGGGTCATATATTGTATTGTACAACACTTTCTGCTATGTGTTTATAGACATGATCCCTGTGGGGACACTAGAGTTGCTGGGCTGTTACATAGTATTTCACATGCATGCCATTGTCACTGCCACTATGTTTCCAGATATGCATGTGGTATGCCTGCTATGTGATTGCTACACATCTACCATTCTGTGATATTGGGGATATCTATGCATGCTGTTGGACATGTTCTGGGATTGTGTGGACTATTACAACCCACATATGTTCCATGACAGTTACACACCAATATGCATAGGGGTTATTTGCCAGCAGGAACACCACTCCCACCTAATGTGCACATGTTACCAGTCCACATCACATCTGTGACCCACCATGCAACCTCATTATCTACTGTTCTATCACTACCTTCATGTGGAAGCACCTCAGGGGGTGGTGTTCCCCCCACATGGAGCACACACAGACATATGTCTGTCACCCAGTTAGGTCGAGGGTTTTCTGCATAGGGAGCTTCACAGAGACATGGGGTATGTGGTACATCACCTGGAGGCATGCAGTACACATACACAAGGTTCGACATGCATGTTCCTCCTGCCCAGCCCACAGCCCAGGCACCTTTATGTCCATGTAGATGCTGTTGGGACTGTCCATGAGTGGGCACCATGTTCCCTTTGTTCCCATGTGGGGGCTCAATGGCCTCTATATTCCAAATGTAACTACCTGTCCACAGTGTTTAACCACCACGTGTCATATACCAGCCCTGTATGCTGCCTTGTTTGTCACCCAACCAGACCGACATACCAATATGTGCCTAATACCCCTCATCAACATATATATCCCACCTTCTCAAACAATTGCGATGTGTTCCCAGTATGGGTTACACACCACACTCAACACACCATCTTGCAGCCATGTACTGGTGTGTAGGTATGTTGTGTATCGGTGTGTCATATTCTCTCACAGATGTCATGGCAGGGGACATGGGACATTTATTGACACATATATATATATATATATATATATATATATATATATATATATATATATATATATGTCTGTATATATATATATATATATATATATATATATAGATAGATAGATATATGTCTGTACACACACACACACACACATATATATATATATATATATATATATATATATATATATATATATATATATCTGTATCTGCATATCTGTGTCTGTGTATCGGCATTCTGGGGATGTTGATGGCTTCCACATAGTACATATCCTATGGGAGGCAGACTCTACTTGGTAGTGTATTGCAGGGCACATGTGTTTGGCTGTGGGGGATGCCTATTCATAAAAGACATATGGTGTGTGGGGCCTCTCAACCCCATTAACGGTGCATGTGAACATAGGTATATTTGTTAATCTGCAATTGATATCTACAGATGTATGGCCTTATATAGCTATATAGATATATTTATATGCTAAGCTGAGTATATTTTTTTTGTTTTAAAGTTTGTACTGTTAGGTTTTGCTTAGATCTCTGTTGAAATCCCCCCCCCCCCATTTTCTGCCATGTCTTCAGTTGGTATAGTTGCAGCTGCATTCAAATTGCTGGTACCTGTGTTCTGACAGACTGCCTTACAAACTATCTGCAAATATACAGAGCTAAGTATATATTTTTTGGTTATAGAGTTTAATTGCTGCTTAGATCTCTGTTTAAACTGTTATCTCACTGTTCTGAAAGACTGATCTGCAAATATACAGAGCTGAGTATATTTATTTAGTTTTGGAGTTTGTACTGTTACTTGTTGCGTACATCTCTGTTGAAACTGCCACCCCCCCCCCCATTTTCTGCCGTGTCTTCAGTTGGTATAGTGTTAGCTGCATTCAAATTGCTGGAACCTGTGTTCTGAGAGACCGCCTTACAGACTATCTGCAAATATACAGAGCTGAGTATATAGTTTTTTTGGTTATAGAGTTTAATCATTGCTTAGATCTCTGTTGAAACTGTTGTCTCACTGTTCTGAGAGACTGATCGGCAAATATACAGAGCTGAGCAAATTTTTTTGGTTTTAAAGTTTGTACTGTTAGTTGTTGCTTAGATCTCTGTTGAAACTGTTTTTCCACCCACCCTCCCTATTTTTGGTTTGTAGTTTAAATAAATTTGGTGGCTTTTGCAGTTACCCTCCCCACTGTAGATTTGATCTGGGACACTCCCTCAGTCCCATCTCTTTACCAAATTCTACCTAATAACCTATTTCTGCACTTGCTTTTAGTCCTTTTTAATTTAATTGCATTTGTTAAACTGTGTTTAGTCTAATATTGCTGCATACTCAAATGTGCTAGCTTGCACTGCATGTGAATTGTTTTTACTACTGCTTTTGCTACTTTTCTGTAATAAAAAAAAAAAAAAAAAAACTGTAAGACTGTTTCCTACCTTTCCTGTAACTAGTGTTTCAGATACAGATTTGCTGTATACAGGACTGTATGTAAGCTTCTGAGCCCCCCCCCCCAAGCCTTTCTGTGTTGGAGGGGAGCCTTCTAGCTTATCAGTGGGAGTGGTAAGCACTAGGTAACCTGTCTACCACATAAAGAGTGGTTCTGGCCCAGAAATTGTAGTTATTGGCCATTTGGGCAATCTTCCATCTCTCTCAACTTTCTGATTTGAAAGCCTGCATTTGCCCTTGTTTCTGTCCTGTAACTCGTCTAGTGCAGATGCAGATTCTTAGTTTTAGCACTTAAATTTGCTTATTCATGCTTAGCACTTGTTCAGAACTCGTAAGCACTAAATAAGCTACTAATTACTATAGCACTCAATCTTCCTCATTATCTAGAGGAAAACAGTTTTTGTACTTACTTTTCTCACTTGCTTAGAGAAAAACAGCTCTTGTGCTCACTTTCCTCACTTATCTAGAGGAAAATATTTTTTTATTCAGGCATGTCCAAGGGTCAGCTCCCAGTGCTCTCTCCAGTCTGTCTGATGAATCTGGGCATCTTGAGGCAATGTAGAAATTGCCTTATGTACACAGACGACCCTCTCCACCTACCACCCAACACCAACACTCAACCTGTGAGAGATGCACTTATCTAGTCAAACTGGAGGTAAAGCTCTCTCCAACCAAGACTGAACTTGACAGTTATGAGGAAAAGGTAAACATTTGCACCACACCACATTCATCACATAGTCTCACTAAATCTACACCACCAAAATCCACACAAAGAAACACAAAAACATTCACGGAGGCTCTCAATAGTAATTTGTCTAAGCAACAGAGACCTCCAAAGCAGAAACACAAGCAACCTCCATCCCCCAGCACAACCCAAATGCCACATAGCCCACAGACTCAGTGTGCCACTCAACCACAGCCAATAAGGCAAAACAACGTTTCCAACACACTAGTCATAGGTGACTCTATAATCAGGCACACTAATGTCCCATTCACCAGGCTAAACAAGGAGAAGGTTACTGTCAGCTGTCTTTCAGGTGCCAGGATACACCACATAATCCACGCACTCAGGTCACTCCACAACAAGTACAAATATGACTCTGTCATTGTCCATGTTGGTGTGAATGACCTGAGATGTACCTCCCTGGACTACATGAAAAGAGACATGGAAGAGCTCTCCGATCTTGTTGCCCAGCCAGGTATGACCCTAGCCCTGAGTAGCATTCTGCCATCACCCAGAATGATGCCGCAGTACAAGGACAAAATGATTGACTTCAACAATTGGCTAAGCTTCTGATGTCATTCTAAGGGGATCCAGTATCTGTCTGCTTGGGATGACATGCTCAACAGACCACAATGCTTTGCCACAGATGGCCTGCACCGGTCGCCCCTGGGATTCCGGATATTGGCTATGGCTCTTGCTGCCCCTATAGTGCCTTTTATAGGTAGGGTTCAAATAACAAATTCACCACCATAACAGGAACAGGCAAGCAATAACTGAGGGTAATGCTACTCAATGCTAGAAGTCTAAATCTCAAAATGCACTCACTCGAGGCACTCCTTAAAATGGAGAACATCAATATCTGTGCTGTGACTGAGACCTGGTTCAAGGCTCCAGAGAGCACACCTGCACTATCAGGCTATAACTCATACCACACTTTTCGGCCATGTAACCTGGACTGAAACACCAAAGGCGGAGGTGTGTATATATTCATTAAGGATATCCACACCTCCAGGCTAGTTGCTCAGCATAATTCTTCTGAGGTTATCCAAGTGCAACTAATTCTGGGCAAAACTGCAATCCAAATTGTAGCTTGCTACAGATCCCCCACCATGCCCTAGGATTCCCACTCCTCTTTTCTTGATGTACTGGAAAATATTAGGGTTCAACCAAACACCCTAATAATGGACGACTTCAACTTCCCCACCATTAACTGGGAAAACTACTCGTGTACCAACTCCTTAGCTCAACGCTTTCTGGAATTCATAAACTCCAATGCCCTAGATCAACTTATCCACACCTCCACCAGGGGCAACAATATCCTAGACCTAGTCATTACCAACATGAGTGACTGGTGTTCCACACCTGAAGTCAACTCCTCAGTCCAATTGGACCATAAGCTTATCACCCTTGATATCCACATCCTGCCTCCACCCCCCATTAAGGAAACCACAGTAAAAAATTTCTCCAAAACCAACTTCATGCTTCTTAAGACAGAAGTGGTGAACTTCATGACAACCATGCAGATGGACAATACAGTTACAACTGCTGAATCCTACACAAATGCACTCTATAAGCAATTACATGAGTGCATGGATAGTGCTATCCCAAACAGAACCAATATGCTATCCTCCAAAAAAGGAAGCCAATTTGGTGGTCCCCTGCCATAAACAAACTGTACAACAGAAGGAAGAAACTATTGCAAAAGAGAGTAAAGTCCCATGACTGGAGGAGCTCCCTGGTCAGCCTCAGTAAGAAGCTGAGATCCCTTATAAGATACTCCAAAGCGAGCTACGAAAACAAAATCACCACTAAATCCAAGGGCAACCACAAAGCTCTCTATAGCTATGTCAAGAATCTAGATGGTAACACCCAGATCTGCTCTGAGTTACAGCACAAAGGCATGAAAATTACAGAACCAGCTGATATTGCCAACATCCTGGCAGATAGGATCAATGCTAACCTTACCCTCCTCTCACCCCCTAAAGGGCCCATATCTATACAGGAAGAATGCAGAGTCCATGTCATCACAACTACGCAGGTAAAAGCTGCACTCTCTAAAGCCAAAAACACAGCATCCATGGGACCAGACAAAATCCCAGGCTGCATTTTACACGAACTTCAGAACGAACTGGCTCCCCACTTAAGCACCATGTTCAATGATAGCTTCACATCAGGCTTTATGCCCACTGAATGGTGCACAGCAGCAGTTATCCCACTCCACAAAGGGGGAGCCACCACTGATCCCGGGAACTATCGACCTATTAGACTGATGAGCCTGGTCTGCAAGGCCATGGAACGTATCTTCACGGAACTCATAAACAAAGACATTGATCACCTCCAAACTCTTGATCTCACTCAGTTCGGGTTTGTGAAAGGCAGATCATCCCTCCTGAACCTGATCAACTTCTTTGAGGCAGTCAACAAAGCTGTGGATGAGGGTAAGGTGGTTCACACAACCTATCGTATCCTCACCAAGGCCTCATCATAAAAGGGTTCTCATCCAGGAAAAAATAGGTCATTGTTCCCCTCTACTCATCACACATTAGACCCATTATAGAGTACAATGCCCCATTTGGAATGTACCTCACAAGACATCTGCAGCAGTTGGAAAGGCCGCAGAAGTACCTCACATAGAGGATTACTGGCCTCAAACAAATGTTCTACACTGACCGCCTCAAAAAACTCCAGCTTTACTCCAGAGCATATCGCCTACTCCGAGGTGATCTCTGCCTAACATATAAAGCTATGTCATTCCCAGAGCTGTTGGACATGCTACACCTAAAGAAATCCCAGTCCCTCTGAGTTACACACTCTAGGGACCTAAATCTTGTCATCACAATAAACAGGACATGCTTTAGGGATAGATTCCTGTCCCAGATACTTCCTATACTCTGGAACAAGCTACCCATCTATTTCAAGCAAAGTTCTTCATTAACACTCTTCAAGAAAAATCTTGATGAGTGGATGGGAAATAGGAAATACACCCCGGGGATCACATCTGTGTCTCTGCTCGACAGTGGCACAGGAAAATAACTTTCTTGGGTGGCGTAAGCCATGGAACCTTGCTGGCTAGGCTTACGTAGGCCCTTGGGCCAATAGCCTAGTACCTACCTATGAACCTATGAACCTATGTGTACATGACCTACACCTTAGATTTGACATGCACAGTGAATTGCCAAGCATAACCTTAAACCATACTCACTGGCATCTGGCTGCTGCCTTACTGGTATCCCAGAGGTACCTATATTGAGATGGGATAGAGTTGATGTCAGTGGCCACAGCTGTGGCATTGCTACAGGGTGGCTGCAATATTACAGTCCAACAACAGCTGAAGTCCACAGTACTACAGATTATGCATTACTGCTTATCAGTACTACACAGCAACAGACCTCACATGTCACATATGCATAATCTAACTGTACAGATGCATACACTACAGTAGTCTATTGATATGCCCTGGAACCTTACCTGCATGCTCCATGTCTAGTAAGTGTGTAGCACCCACCTCCATGACTGTATAAGTCTGTAGCTCTTGTGGGTGGGCAGTTGCTACCAGGCTCATGAGCAGCTCCTTCACTCTGGTGAGGGGGTGTGGATGTTATGCCCCCCCCCTTGTTGCAAGGTGGTCACCCCACACAGCAGCGGTATGGTGACATACATGGCGGAGCAGGTCTCTACAATGGTGGCGGACCTGCTGATATGTATGGCTGAGCATCCCCACCTCATTCACCCTGTGGACCACATCATTCCACATGGCTGTTCTCTCCTGTTGGTCATGGCTTGTCCATGAGAACAACAGCTGGTAATTCTGGATGATGTTGGTGATTATAATTTCATCCTCAGTGGCACTGTAGGCGGGATTCCACGGGTGAGCCATACTCTCTGAAGAACATAATGATGGAAATATGTCTGAGCAACTCATATGTCATGTTTACCAAAATACAATACACATATCAGTCTCCCGCCACCATATCAGCTCCAACTTAATGTTCACACAACGCTAGTGGTATGTCTCCAGTTTATGTACTATTGGGTCATATATTGTATTGTACAACACTTTCTGCTATGTGTTTGTAGACATGCTCCCTGTGGGGACACTAGAGTTGCTGGGCTGTTACAGAGCATTTCACATGCATGCCATTGTCACTGCCACTATGTTTCCAGATATGCATGTGGTATGCCTGCTATGTGATTGCTACACATCTACCATTCTGTGATATTGGGGATATCTATGCATGCTGTTGGACATGTTCTGGGATTGTGTGGACTATTACAACCCACAAATGTTCCATGACAGTTACACACCAATATGCATAGGGGTTATTTTCCAGCAGAAACACCACTCCCACCTAATGTGCACATGTTACCAGTCCACATCACATCTGTGACCCACCATGCAACCTCATTATCTACTGTTCTATCACTACCTTCATGTGGAACCACATCAGGGGATGGTGTCCCCCCACATGGAGCACACGCAGACATGTGTCTGTCACCCAGTTAGGTCGAGGGTTTTCTGCATAGGGAGCTTCACAGAGACATGGGGTATGGGTAACATCACCTGGAGGCATGCAGTACACATACACAAGGTTCGACATGCATGTTCCTCCTACCCAGCCCACAGCCCAGGCACCTTTATGTCCATGTAGATGCTGTCGGGACTGTCCATGAGTGGGCACCATGTTCCCTTTGTTCCCGTGTGGGGGCTCAATGGCCTCCACATTCCAACTGTAACTACCTGTCCACAGTGCTTAACCACCACGTGTCATATACCAGCCCTGTATGCTGCCTTGTTTGTCACCCAACCAGACCTACATACCAATATGTGCCTAATACCCCTCATCAACATATATATCCCACCTTCTCAAACAATTGCGATGTGTTCCCAGTATGGGTTACACACCACACTCCACACACCATCTTGCAGCCATGTAGTGGTGTGTAGGTATGTTGTGTATTGGTGTGTGATATTCTCTCACAGATGTTAAGGCAGGGGACATGGTACATTTATTGACATATATATATATATATGTGTGTGTCTGTACACACACACACACACATATATATATATATATATATATATATATATATATATATATATATGTATATATATATATATATGTATATGTATATATATATATATATATATATATATATATATATATATATATATATGTCTGTACACACACATCTATATATATATATATATATATATGTGTGTATATATAGATATGTGCATATATGTGTAGATATCATTATGTGTTGTTTATATACCTATATAAATATATAACTGTTTGAGGTTATGTAAACATACACAGCTGTGAATATGTATTGCACATATATGTATCTGTATGTGGGGTGCATATGAACATCTGGACCGCAGTCATGTAACCCTCTTTACTTTACAGCTGAACTGTTCTGCCTTCCTGCAACACAGACATGTGTCACATGTGAACACAGACTAACACTAGGGGAGTATATATGGTGACAAACTTTAGATAAGCATATTATACTGCTATGGCAGTTGGGCATGCTATGCTACACTTTAACATGACTGTCCTGCAGGTGGTGTGGTCTCTCTCCTATGTGTCGATCATGGCAGAATTAATACCCCCACCAGCCGTTGGACACAGTAATTTACAGAACAAAGATATCATGGGTCACATCTTTGCCATTCACTGCTGGTCTGCACATTTGACAGGTATGTCCCACTGCCCACAGAAACTGGCACTACTGTCCAGTGCAGTTGTTGAGCAGAACATCATTACAGGAAAAAGTACTGATGGCACATATACATCCTTTCACATTATACACCCTATTATTCTATGCCTTATAGTACATGCAAGTAAATGCATACCTGTTTCACATACCTGTTATGTTTTTTTCTGCAGTAACACAACCCTGAGCTTTGTGACCTTTCTTGAGTTAATTTTGTTCTCTCTCTCTCTCTCTCTCTCTCTCTCTCTCTCAGTCTCTCCAGCAGAGTGATTGAGCTGGTTTGAATAGATTGCAGCATGCTTTTGTTAGTATTGCACATGATTAGGTGGTGGTCTCTGCACCAGTCAGTGTATACCAGTTGCTAACTGCATGCAGCCTGCTGTGTAGTACTTCAGATAACCACTGTCATGGCAACCCTGTACTATAAATTGCTGCCTTCTGTGGGTGTTGTCCCTTCACCTTTCCAGTATGGATGACATCCTTCCTGTGTGTGGACATCCAGGTCTCAACTGTGGGCCTATCCATATGATACCAGGGGGATTGGCTGTTAGGATTTGTCTGTGCACCACACAGGTATTGTCCCAGATGTATCTGTGGCACTCTGTTTGTTGAGTGCTATCAGTACATGGCTACATCCATTTGTATTTCATTATTGTATCCCTGAATAAGGGAATGCTGCAACAAATCCTGTAACACCAGCAATTTCCAGGGTGTGTAACAGAAAAAATGCAAATATGGCCCTATGTTCCTGCCTCTGTCCTCCACATATATGCCAGTCTTTGTCCTGCTGTGATACATGAAGGGTTGCTAGGTAATGGTCTAACATTCTTTACCGCTAGCATTACTGCTATCATCCCAGTCATGTCATGGACTCCCACACCAACTGTTGGGCCAAGTCCATATACATGGGGGCAACAGCTGGAGCACACTTTTGTGCCCTTGCACATTCCAGAGGTAAGTGTGTGGTACACAGTGTTCCTTGCCCTTGTACAGCCTTTTATGGGGGGTCTATGCCATTAACCTAGGCTATGACACCTTTTCAGGGATATAACTAATAAGACAAGGGCCATTCCATGTGATAGTGAGATGTTAGGTTACGCAATGTTATGTACAAGATACTGTGACATTAACACAAGTGCTACTTTTCCCCGTAGGGCTTGACTACAGGTTGTAATTGGAGGCTGGTGAACTACATCTTTAATTGTTGATTGTTACGTATTCTGAAGTTAAATCTTGTTTCTACTGTTGTACTAATTGAAGGCCTTGGTCTGGACAGCATAGTATGGTATATATACACATTGCTTGTATCTACTGTTTTGTGTGGGCCTTGAATTCATCACTGATTTCAAACCTTATGTGGTGTAATTACTGGCAGACATTATTGTATAGTACACAGATAAAGGTTATCTGTGTATGCATACCTGTGTGTCGTGTCATGTCCTTTGAATTGTGGGTGGGTATATGTTTAATGTCAGTATTCTCATTTGTGGGAATGGTGGCCACACTACATATTTCACAGGTGGCAGTTGAAGGGCTTGTGGCTGAGGGATATACTTTGCACGCAGTACTTCCACACTACTTCTACATATTTATGGCTACTCATATCTTTTGTGTGTGTATATGTGTATGTACCTATATATATATATCATATGGCTATATCTGTATATATCTATCTGTATAGCTATATATATATATATATATATATATATATATATATATATATATACACACATTTGAACATATGTATGTATCTATATACACTTGATGTTATATGATTATTTGTGAGTCATACATTAATATATATGTCTACATATAGCTGTCTGTCTGACTACATTTACAGATATATATCTGTCCATATGTCCATGCATGTTCGGCTCATATTTTGGCATGTTCCTCATTCACTTGGCAATTGTCATGGATGATCGCAACATTGAAGTCAGTAACTAGCAGCAACACTTTTGTATTTCATGCTTCCTCTCCTTCTTCATTTGTGTTCTAATACATATAACCATGTAACTAGCACCATTTTAAGTGTATTAGAGCATTAGTTGACATATATCCATATTTGTACCCACAGTGTGGCATACTTTGCCCAGACTTCATGCATTAACAGGTTGTGTGGTATGATAATAATACATTTCCTTTACTGTTGACTGATTGTGCTCCAAGATATGTTTGTGAAACTTCAGGTTATGTATAGTTGCTATGGCTTAGTGGCAAATCACTTTGTGTATACAGTGCAGGGTCCTGGGTTCGAGCCATTGAGAGGCAGTTTATTTTGTTGCTGGGCAGAACAAGGGATATTGGCTACAGTGTTATTAAGGCACTTTTAAGCAGTTGTATGTGGGTTTGCATGGGTTTGCGCAATGGTAAGCACTGCCAACCTCCGCTTAGGTTTTCATACAGTTAGTTAGCTTCAAATCTCTCAACCTGTGTAGGCATAGCTTACACCTCTGCACACCCGCACACACCCGCTTTCCGCTGCTTAACAGTGCTTACTGCTTCTTACTCCCATGCTAATTCCTTTAAAAGAAAAGAAAAAGGGGTTGATAGGAAAGTTGTGAAAAACGGGGCATAAAGAGGGAAAGACAGTAGGGAAAACAGCTAGGCATGTGCAGGAAGGGTATCGGAAAGGTCCATAGCTGCCCATTTCTTCTACAGCAACAGTTGTGCATATACACTATATTTGCAGGCACATTTGGATCCTCAAACCCCTGAGGGAGGGGTGAGGACAACATATATTCATTGTGATACCAGTTAGACCAGATTACATGTGTCCAGTGGACACAAGTGTGAAATGGACAGCTATGTATGGGACAAGATATTTTTGTGGGAACAGATTGCTCTTTTTTTTCAGGTGAGAGTGGGATGTTGGGGAGGGGTAGTAGGTATATTTGGGGAGATAGGGTGGGTAGGTTAACAGACAATACACACAGGATGCATACAGGGCTGGTATATGACACATGTGGGGGGTAAACACCTTGGACAGGGAGGGTTGTTTGGAAGACACAAGCCTATGAGCCCTCAACTGCAAACAGTGGGAATGAGGTCCGCACCCAGGGGCAGTCACCACTGCACCTTCACAGCCCTGAAAGGGGCTGTAGAGGGAGCTGTGTCAGAGGGGCAGGCTCACCCTTTAATAGCACCACTCGGCCCTCAAGCTGGCATAGCCAGTCTCGATATTCCAGATCAAGCTCCTTATGCAACATGGCTTGGACCTGTTGACAGGTGAAAGATTCCCCTCCCTTCCTCTGCAGCTGTTCCATGCAAATGTGGTGCAGGGTCTATAAAGGAGGAGGTCCCAGGCTGGGACTCAGATGTGCTGGTGCTCGGTGCCATGGCCTGCTTAGGTGGGACAGGTGGGTCCGCTGGGACCAGCCTTCCCATAACAGCTGTGTTGTCACAGGTTTATGACAGATATGGGTTAGTAACAGTCAACAGCATTCAGGGTTAGTTTTAACAGCATGCATAGGTATTCCCATTAACCCAACACACCAGATTTAACACAGGTGCAGAGCAGGCAGAACACATGCATATATGGAACAACAGTGGCCATTACAGGAGCATGCAGGTTTCATTGATGGCAACAGGCCACCACTGTGGGTATATCTTCACATGGCACATGCATAGAAACAAATGTGAATATTTATAAACCATTAGGACATATGTCCCAACAAAAGTTTGGAGTGTACACATACCAGGTGAGGAGTGTCATTGGATTATTATGCACATATGGTAGGGGTGAGAGAGAGAGAGAGAGAGAGAGAGTTCAATTAACAACTAATATATCCTTGTAGTTTTCACAACATTCTTAATCACTGCAGCGGTCTTTCACTTACATGTATTATTACATTACACAATGGCCTTATATTGTGCACTGGTATGTTTATACATTATTCTATATGTGATCTGTGTCTTACATACAGGTGTGACATGCTGCAGGTGTTAATGCAACATATGTTGAGTATTGCTGTCATACACTTTGGGTGAGGTGCTAGAATGACAGGTGTGCTTCCATATACATTGTCTGACTATGTACACGTTTGACTATCTGTTATATGTCATTGACAGCTGCCTACATTTCTTAGATCATCACACTGGGTTTGCAGGGGAACAGGGTACCAAGCTGGTGATATGGGCCATTTATCTGGACATGCTGGACAGATTGGGACAGTTGTGGGGTATGACTATGCATACAACTTAAAATCTGAACATTCTAGCAAATTCTGTACTGTTGGGTGTAATTATGCATACAGTTTCTATCTGAACATTGTATCAAAATCTGTACAGTTGTGGGGTATGATTATGCATACAACATACTAGCACTCCCAGGATTCAACCTCCTGCTGTGTGTGACAAAATATTATTGCTAACATCACAGTACACTGTGCTATCAGGGAAATGATGTAAAGCTTTTGACTGTTTTCTATCTAAGTTTCCCTAACTTGTACAATATGACTGACCACTTGGCACTTCCAACATTGCTATGCAGGACTTCATGCCCATTTTATCTGCATATCTCAGTGTGGGTGATACTGCTTAAGATACAACAGCCCACAGTGAGGAGACGGAGAAGAGTGTACAGACCCAGGGGGTCCTACCAAGGGCTACATGAGCTGGAGATAGTGGAGCACTATAGGGTGGACAGGGACCTCCTACAGCAAATTTTTGAGCTGTGCCAGCCACGTCTCACACACAGAGAACTAACAGATGGGAACCCATCCCAGTGGATACCAAGGTATGTGTAGGTCTAAGAATACTAGCTACAGGTACCTTCCAAAGGCCAACTGGGGATATGATGGGGATTTCACAGGCATCAGCATCCAGGGTACACCACCAGTTCCTGGATGCCATATCAGCACTTGTTGGTGAGCATGTATATTTCCCCATCACACATGAGGCGTTGGCCAGCAATATGCTTCTCTTCCACCAAATAGCAGAATACCCTGAGGTAGTGGGTGCAATAGACTGCACGCACATATGCATTAAAGCACCAACAGGTGAGCGGGGTAGGGTCTACATCAACCGCAAGGGCTTCCCCCTCCATCAACTGCCAGGTTGTGTGCGATGCCCAGGGCACAATAATGAATGTGTGTGCTGGCTGCCCTGGAAGCTACCGCGATTTCCACATCTGGCATCTGACGCAGCTGTACCAGAGATTTACCAATGGGGACATTCCACACGGTCACCTATTGGGGGATGCTGGATATGCACTGGAGCCATGGCTGATGACACCTATCAGAAATGCACACACACCTGAACAAGAACTCCAAAATGAGGCACACACACAAACATGAATCATAACAGAGCATGTGTTTGGGTGCTCAAGTCATGTTTCCGGTGCCTGGGCACATCCGGTGAAGCCTTGCAGTACTCACCAACTACAATTACCCAAATTGCCATTGTATGTGTCATGCTACATAATATGATGCTGCTGAAACAACTGCAGCATGAACAGCATGGGGCAGGGCCACACAGCCTTCCAACAGTACCAAGGCCTGCATAGGTGCAGAGTGATTCAGAGGAGGAACAACCTGCGCCTGCCCCAGTAGGCAGAAGGAGGTGTGCCCAGTATGCCCTGACCTTGGCAAAGTGGCAACACATAGCACATGCACTGACACAGTAGGGACCCATGGAATGACACCTCTCTCTGACTCGCACATACAGTAAAAGGGATGTCAAACATGACACTACCTGTGCTCAACCATGTATAGGGAGTGTACTATGTGCATCCGACATAGACAGCCCTGCAGAACCACCCTCAATACTGGGACACCCACAAGGTAAGTGACTCACACATGACAGTTGGGGGTGTTACATACCCAGCAACAGTCACAGCCAGCAGGATAAGTGTAGACAAACACAAACAAATGCTGTACTATGGCCTCTGAATGATGCCTATGGGTAACCTCTCCCCCAGGCCTACACAGACAGACTACAGCAGGCCAGGCAGTTGGATGTAAGTTGTGAAGGCTAGGAAGTCAGAAACTAATATACAGGTAGTTAAAGCTAAGATCTGTAGTACACTGGTATGCCTGTAGCCAGCATGATAGGTAAGACTACAGACTGAAATAGTGTACCCGACATACCAGTACAGTCCTAGCAAATGTGTAAAAGTGTCATCCTACGTACACTTATAGTAACAGTCAGGTGTGCCCCCCAATCCCTGTGTAGAAATGTAGAAACAGTCAGGTGTCCCCCCGCTGCTATGCAGAAATGTAGCAACAGTCAATGCCAAATGACCAATGTATACCCTGTAGACACAGCATGCTACTTGTCGGTGTACAGCACAAAGGTCAGCATCGGAGTACAAACTACCTGAACTTGATCCACACATGCAATATAGATTACCATGCTGGGCATGCTCACACACTTAGAGGAATGAAGGCAATGTCAGACAACAACATACTAAAAGGTCATACTGGGCATGCTCACACACTTTAACACATGAAGGCCATGCCAGCAAACACCAGTGGATCAGACATATCTGGCAGTTGCAGTTCTTCGTGCAGACACATGTTAGTATGCACCACTCCTGGCTTGCACACACAGTGGATAGGAATACAGAGATATATGTAAGGACAACACACTATAATAAGTCAAATGTAGATGGACATAGATGTGTGAAAGAGGGTGTCCGTGACAAGAAGCCATCTGGGCCTGTCCCACCCAGCACCACAGCCAAAGGGCCTGAAACACATGAGGTGCAGGTGTCACTCACTGCAGGTACTAGCCACCAGTATCTGTCAGCATGACAACATGTTGCATGTGCCAGCTGTGCAACATGACTGTACAAGGAAGTAGTCACCTAGTAGCTCTATACACATACCTGTGGCATATGACTCCATGTGTGCCTGCAACCCCTACATGAATGAGTTACGGCCCATGAACACACCACCCTCCCCATAGCAGTATCATGACAAGCCTGCTGAGGTCATCCAATGTGAAATACACCTTTGGGAGAGCTGTAGCTCAGTAATCCCCATCATGCATCCCATAACTGCCTACTGCTGTAGTGATAAACTAATTAGGTAGTAGTTCTAACCCCAGACTTGACAACTGTGTTTTTGTGTGCGTGTCTCTGTGTAGATAGAAATGCTTTTTAGGCTACTAATACTCCGTACAATTCATATACACAACTTTGGCAACGCTGCTGATGTCACCCACCTAAAAATACACCACTGGGGAAATGAAAGCCCAGTAATCTCTGTAGCGCGTCCTGTAACTGCATACTGCTGTAGAGTGCAAAAGTAGTTAGGTAGGTATTTTAACCCCAAACTTGACAATTGTGTGTTTGGGTGGGTGTGACTGAGTAGAGAGCAATGCTTTTTAGGCTAATAACACCCCGTACAATTCATATAATCAACTTTGGCAGGGCTGCTGATGTCACTCATTTAGAAATACACCTCTGGGAAAATTGTATCCCAGTAATCTCTACAGCATGTCTTATAATTACATACTGCTGTAGTGTGATGAAGTAGTTAGGCAGGTGTTCTAATCCCAGACCTGGTAATTGTGTGTGTGTGTCTGACTGACTAGCTAGCAATGCTTTTTAGGCCACTCACACACCGTACAATTCATATACTCAACTTTGTTAAGGCTGCTGATGTCACTCACCTAGAAATATACCTATGGGGAAATAGTAACCCAGTAATCTCCGTAGCGTGTCCTGTAACTGTGTAGTGCTGTAGTGTGCTAAAGTAGTTAGGTACATGTTCTAACCGCAGACCTCGCTTGCGTGTGAATTTGTGTGTGTGTGTGTGTGTGTGTGTGTGTGTGTGTGTGTGTGTGTGTGTGTGTGTGTGTGTGTCTGACTGAGTAGAGAACAATGCTTTTTGAGGCCACTCACATCCCGTACAATTCATATACTCATCTTTGGCAAGGTTACTGATGTCACTCACCTAGAAATACACCTCTGGGAAAGTCATAACTCAGTAATCTCTTTAGTGCGTCCTGTAACTGTGTACTGCTATAATGTGATTTAGAACTGTGGTAGGGTTCCATCACCTCCCATGGCAAGTCTGGATCTTTTGCATGTGCTTCAATTTCTGTGTATGGAGCAATGCATCATAGGCTACTCACTCGCAGTACATTTCAAATGCCCTACTTTGCCAAACCTGCTGATGTCATTCATTGTGAAATTCAACTTTGGGGAGGAAGTTCTTTAGTAATCCCTGTGGTGTACCCTTTTACTGCTCCATGCTGTATTGTGATATAGGCCTTGATCAGGGGTTCTATACCCACACATGACAATCGTGGATGTTTTGTGTGTGTCTCACTGTCTGTGTAGGGAGCAATGCATTTTAGGCTAGTCACTCCCAGTACAGTTTAAATGCCCTACTTTGGTAATACTGCTGATGTCGGTCACTGTGAAATACACCTTTGGGGAAGAAACACTCCAGTAATGTCTGTGGCGCATACTATAAGTGCTGTAGTGTAATAAGCTAATTAGGTAGGGGTTCTACTACCAAACATGACAGGTGTGTGTGTAACTTTTATCCTGTGTAAAGGTGAGTGCGGGCAATGTGGAGGAGGTTTTGCTTATTACTTTTATCGTGGCCCTACTATATCACAATGTCAACAATACAGGGATAACAGATGTAAATTAGCTGGGAGGCTGGGGTGCAAAGCCATACCGATATATGTGACATCAAAGCCAGCCAATCCAAATTAGCAACTCCACTATTACCCAGAGCACACACTCAACCCATGTGTCATACACACACACATGCCTAGGCAACAGCCAACATGCGGGTAGTACACTACATATTGGCCACTGATAGTAACTATGCAGTGATAGCAGTGGGCTACAGAGGGCACCCTGCCCATCTGTCCAATATGCATGTACATGCAGACAGTGCACGTCCACCATGTTCCCCAATGGACACCTGCACCATCTGTGGTGCCTTCACATGTGACTCACAACAGACATACCATGCCTGACAACATGCCCTGTATGGACAGATGACACTGACATCAGGGAATGCTGTTGGCATGCTATCAGTGTAGGTGAAGGGGAAACCTGTAGCCTATTACCAGTTCCAGCCACAGGTGAGCAAGACTGGCACATCTGATCATAATCTGTGTTTACGACATGGGCCAGACATGCCAGGTGCAGTTCCACATGTCACTGTACATGCATGTGGGAGGTGAGCGCATCCCAGACACCATCCATGTCATGGGCTAAGAAACACATACATGGCACGTAGTGTACAGCATAGACCACACACAATAGTCACCTAGGTGACTGGATGGTGGATGCAATACCCACCTGTGTGAGCAAACTACAGGCCTGAGTCACAATGCAGACCATTGTCATGTGACCTGATGCCAAGGTTTACTCATTGCCTACCCTTGTACAGCCTGCTGGCACAGTTGACTACCACACACCCGTGTAGACATGCACCCATGCATGTCAGAACTGGCACCCTGTGTGTTCGTGTATGTGTGTTGTATGGTACGTATGTCCAAATCCACACTCACTACAACCCCCAGGGCATACTGAAGCATGCTATCTGATGTCTGACATCTCCTCATACTCTTTGCCCATACAGCCTCCATATGTCCCGTGTGGTGCATATGATACCTGCACATTGTTATGTTGTGGCATTCCCACTAGTGATGAGTTGCACTCCTGGCCCTGCCAAGTGTGTCAATGTGTGTGTGTCCCTGTGTGAGTGTGCCTATGTTGATATTGGCACCTGTTCATGCAGACAGGCACGTGTATGACACCTACCGTATATCTACTGTACCCCTGTTGCAGATGTCAGTCACCCTCACATATATGTTCTGAGTGCTCCATATCAGGTAACCCATGTGGTGCATCCAATAACTGCATCAAACTGTGATAGCACTACATAGTTGTTGGGGGGTTGATAACCTGTGCTGGTAGTTGTGTGACACAAATATGCTTCAGTTTTACTCTCCAAACCCTACCTGATGTATCTGCCTCTTTCTGCCTCCCTGACTCCCTCTCTGGTGGATGTGGAGACCCACACCTGCCTTGCTTAGGCAGCAGCATGTGTATTTTAAATAATGCTCATGATCAGCTGATGGCCTCTGCACAAATTGCAGCCATCTCCTAGCTGATTGCATGTGGAGCAGCTGTGGTAACAATGCCATAGCCAGTTGCATGAAAACACACTCCAATACCTAGGAACATCATGGTGGTATTGGCCCTTTGCAGTCACTGTGAGCAAGAACTAGATCTCATGTTTGGCAAACCGCATCTC
>NC_056728.1:1601704683-1601777183 GCF_019279795.1 Protopterus annectens
ATGTTTCCACCAGGACTGCTTGGGAAATGCCAACATTCCACAGGTGCCATCCTGTGGACATACAGTCCTTCACAGGTCATAGATGTGTTAATGTCCTCCTCCACACTGTAGAGCTGTGCAGCACTACTGGGGTTGCTATAACTCACTAGGTGTGGCTGTTGTGGACACATCCACCATTATTGCAGTTACTGTTGCGTCTTTCCCCCCACATAGCTGTCTGTAATACTGTACAGTGTATGTGATCAGGTTGTTAGTTGTTGTTTACACCATTTATAGTAGTTGAATGCCTCACACCCTCTAAGGGTAGGGCTATGCCACTGGCATTGGCACACACATGTTACTTAGGTGAGGATCGCAGTAGAGTGGGGAGAGGGGCATACACTCTGCTGTTAGCATGTTCATTGTCATCCACATTGCAGACTGCATATATAGCAATCCTGTCTTGGTGGGATTACATGTGCAACAGATGTGTTACCTGCATGGGGACATACCTCCATGTGTACAGTCTTATACCTGTACTGCATCCAAACCAAAGGCTTTGTGTGTTGTACCCAGCCATGACATGTTTACCACCCACTACACTTACTGGTGTCCACTGTAGAAGGCCTGCTGACACCACTACATCCATCAGCCATGTGGCACAGGGACAAACAGAACACAATCAGAATAGATAAAGGTGACAACAATACATCATTGTTAATTACAGCTATGATGCATCATGGCTGCACAGCTACACCTTCCAAGATATTAGCATTTCACTTCACTGCTGACAACATGCTACACATCATTCCATTGCTACATTGTTGTACAGTCACCCTGTAAATCAGCACCATGTTAGTCTGTCCCTGCATCGATGTAATGGATGTCAGGGAGTGGCACAGGTATCATCATATGCACAAAGTGTGTTGTTGGTTTGCCAGGGGCCTATACTGAGCCATACAATTGACAGCATGTATGTGTGTGTGTGTGTGTGTGTGTGTGTGTGTGTGTGTGTGTGTGTGTGTGTGTGTGTGTATCTGTGAGGGGGCTGAGTAATGTTATGGGCCACTGGTGATGTCGTGTGTGCAGGTATGTGGTTGCCCTAGGTTTGTTGTTTATGTGTGTGTGTGTGCATGCACACAGTTTCTCCATGTGGCTGCCCTATACAGGGAATGGTAATATAGCTGCAGACTATAACTGGCAGGGTTTGCAGTTCACCATCTCCGGCCACAGACACGGGACCTGTACCTGGCAGGGGTGCTACAGGCAGTTTCAGGAACAAAGCCAGATCGAGTACTGTTCCCCGAGGTTGACAGACGTCTACTGGATCCAGGTCCCTCCTGGGGCTGGCCAGGGTCACGTGCATGTGGTCTGCTATGATGGTCTGTGGACAGCACCTCCCCCACAGTGCTGGGACTTTTACTGCCACTATGGGAGGGGCTGTGACTGGTGGGATGTCCATGGCGACCTCCAGCTGGTGGTGTTGCTGGCATACATCCACATGGCCGTCGCAACCATCCCGCCCTGTCCTGACGCATGGACATGACGTTGTGGATTAGATACAATGTCTCACCCCACCTTCTATCCATGACTTTGTTGTAGTTATGGATGACACCTGCTAGGTTATGGATGCTGTCAGTTACAGAGGTGTGATGAGCCCTCTGAACCCTTAGACCCTGCCTGGTGTACCATTCCATTCGTGCCTGTGCCTCCATGACAGTCGGGAACATGGGTGTGGTTGAAATAGATGTGGCACGTCTGCCAGGGGCATGATAACCAGCAGTGCTCCAACGAGCACCCCTGAACATCTGCCTATGTGATACCCCACCAGACATCTGGCTATGGCTGCTGTGTCCTGACACATGTGCCATAGATACCACATTGTCCTGGCCAATGCCAACCATAGACTAAAAGACTTTTGGCCTTTCCCGGTTAAGGGTCGCCACAGCGGAAATCCGGTCCGCTCATGATTGGCATTGGATTTTTTGCAGTGCCGAGTTGCCAGCCCGATGCTCAACCTTCAACTAAGGCAAGCCCATTCACGCTCGCACCTACCTGCATGTCTTTAACATCACACGTCCATGGAGAGGACATGCAGACTCCACACAGAAGGCACTCCAGCTGAGAATCAAATGGGAGAACCTCTTGCTGTGAGGCGACAACGCTAACCACTGCACCACCGTAGAATGTCTCTCAGCTAAAGCCAACAGTGGTGAGGTATGTAGAGGCAGTGTGACTGTGTGCATGGTTGGGGTGAATACGTGTGGGTTGTCAATTGCTGGCCCAGCGGCAGCCCCTGATGACCCTTCCTGTGCCTCAACACACCTATCCTCATGGTCACTGTCTGTATCAGTGACATCAGATTCCCTGCAAGGGGGGACCCAGCCCCACCTTGCCATCTGTGAGGGGAAAACAGGGAACAGGCTGTAAGATCTGTACATCACTGCTAAACAGTACACACACACACACACACACACACACACACACACACACACACACACACACATATGTGCAGACATGGTCACACACACAGACATACACACATGCAGTCGACATACGTAACAACCCATACACTCCACCAGACAGCACCTACAGACAGCTCCTGCAACCCCATAACACGCACAATAGCAGGTGATGGTGCAGTACAGTATCACACACAAACCTGTAATTATACACATGTCAGCATGCAGGACATGTGGCCCTCAACAGCATGCAGTGCAACTGTAGTCAATTCCCATTACCAACATTATACATGGCTGTGATGCATGGCTTCTGTTAGTAGGTGATGGCCCTCCCCCTGGAACTCACTGCACCCATGTCCACAGCATTGCTGTGCATCTGTTCAGCACCCTGGCATGTACTGTGCACCATACCTCACAGGAGCACACACCATTGCAGGATGTGTATTTGTGTGTCAGCCTCTGTGTATTTCTGGATCACATGTGGACACGTGTTTAGTGAAAGCTTGATGTGTATTGCCAGATGTCATCATCAGTGGTACATGTATGAGTGATAGATTACCATTAGACTGACCACAGACACAATGAACTGTACCTATGGTGAGTGTAGAGACCAATATTGACCATTATTGAGCCTTGGCTGATGTTGCCTGTGGTACATATAGGTTCATAGGTGAGTACTTGTCTAGTGGCCCTGGGGCCTACATAGGACCAGCCACAGGGGTTCCCAGCCATGCACCCCCATGCATGTTATTCCCCTGTGCCCCTGTCAGGCTGTGGCACAGACATACTACCCAGGGTGAATTCCCCATTTCCCATCCAGTTGTGAAGTGTTTCTGTAAAGAGGGCCAATGAGTAGCATTGCCTGTCATGTATGGGTAGTCCATTCCAGAGTGTGGGGATTCCCCCAGGACAAGGCCTTATCCCTCCAGTATGTTCTGTGTAATGTGTTGATGAGGTTTAGGACCCTAGAGTGTTTGTTTGCAGAGGGAGTGGGGTGTCTTTATGTGTAGCATGGGCAACTGCTCTGTGTATGACATAGCTGTGTATGTTGGGCAGATGTCAGCTGTGCCTGGGCAATGTGCACTGGAGTGTAGCCACAGTTGTCTGAGATGGACTGTGCATTGCATGTGTTTGAGGCTGGTAATCCCATTAGTGGGGGGGGTGTTCTGTGATTGCACATGTACAGCATGCATTATGGGTAGGTGTGTTAGATGTGTACATGGCCTACACCTTAGCTATGACTTGCACAGTGAATTGCCAAGCATAACCTTAAACCATACTCACTGGCATCTGGCTGCTGCCTTGCCGGTATCCCAGAGGTACCTACATTGAGATGGGATAGAGTTGATGTTAGTGGCCACAGCTGTGGCATTGCTACTGGGTAGCTGCAATATTACAGTACAACAACAGCTGAAGTCCACAGTACTACAGATTATGCATTACTGCTTATCAGTACTACACAGCAACAGACCCCACATGTCACATATGCATGATCTACCTGCACAGATGCATACACTATAGTAGTCTACTGATATGCCCTGGAACCTTACCTGCATGCTCCATGTCTGGTATGCGTGTAGCACCCACCTCCATGACTGTATAAGTCTGTAGCTCTTGTGGGTGGGCATGTGCTACCAGGCTCATGAGCAGTTCCTCAACTCTGGTGAGGGGGGTTTGGATGTTATGGCCCCCCCTTGTTGCGGGATGCATGGCAGCGGCACGGTGACGTACATGGCAGAGCAGGTCACTACAATGTTGGCGTACCTGCTCATATGTACGGCTAAGCATCCCCACCTCATTCATCCTGCAGACCACATCATTCCACATGGCTGTTCTCTCCTGCTAGTCCTGGCTTGTCCATGAGAACAACAGCTGGTAGTTCTGGATGATGCTGGTGATTATAATTTCATCCGCAGCAGCACTGTAGGTGGGATTCCTCAGGTGAGCCATACTCTCTGAAGGACATAATGATGGAAATATGTCTGAGCAACTCATATGTCATGTTTACCAAAATACAATACACATATCAGTGTCCACCACCATATCAGCTCCAACTTAATTTTAACACAACGCTAGTGGCATGTCTCCAGTATATGTACTATTGGGTCATACATTGTATTGTACAACACGTTCTGCTATGTATTTATAGACATGCTCCCTGTGGGGACACTAGAGTTGCTGGGCTGTTACAGAGTATTTCACCTGCATACCATTGTCACTGCCACTATGTTTCCACATATGCATGTGGTATGCCTGCTATGTGATTGCTACACATCTGCCATTCTGTGATATTGGGGATATCTATGCATGCTGTTGGACATGTTCTGGGATTGTGTGGACTATTACAACCCATATATGTTCCATGACAGTTACACACGAATATGCATAGGGGTTATTTGCCAGCAGGAACACCACTCCCACCTAATGTGCACATGTTACCAGTCCACATCACATCTGGGACCCACCATGCAACCACATTATCTACTGTTCCATCACTACCTTCATGTGGAACCACATCAGGGGATGGTGCCCCCCCCCATGGAGCACACACAGACATATGTCTGTCACCCAGTTAGGTCAAGGGTCTTGTGCATAGGAAGCTCCACAGAGACATGGGGTATGTGCTACATCACCTAGAGGCATGCAGTACATATACACAAGGTTCAAAATGCATGTTCCTCCTGCTCAGCCCACAGTCCAGGCACCTTTATGTCCATGTAGATGCTGTCATGACTGTCCATGGGTGGGCAACATGTTCCTTTTGTTCCCATGTGGGGGCTCAATGGCCTCCACATTCCAACTGTAACTACCCGTCCACAGTGTTTAACCACCACATGTGTCATATACCAGCCCTGTATGCTGCCTTATTTGTCATCCAACCAGAACTACATACCAATATGTGCCTAATACCCTTCACCAACATATATATCCCATCTTCTCAGACAATTGCGATGTGTTCCCAACACGGGTTGCAGACCACACTCCACACACCATCTTGCAGCCATGTACTGGTGTGTAGGTATGTTGTGTATTGATGTGTGATGTTCTCTCACACATGTCATGGCAGGGGACATTTATTGACATAAGGATATATATATATATATATATATATATATATATATATATATATATATATAGACATACACACACACACACACACACACACACACACACACACACACACACGCACATATATATATATTTATGTCTGTATACATATATATATGTATGTCTATATAAATATGTGCATATATGTTTAGATATCATTATGTGTTGTTTATATACCTATATAAATATATAACTGTCCGAGCTTCTGTAGACATACACCGCTGTGAATATGTATCACAAATATATGTATCTGTATGTGGGGTGCATATGAACATCTGGACCACAGTCATGTAACCCTCTTTACTTTACAGCTGAATTGTTCTGCCTTCCTGCAACACAGACAGGTGTCACATGTGAACACAGACTAACATTATGGGGTATATATAATGACAAACTTTAGATAAGCATATTATACTGCTATGGCAGTTGGGCATGCTATGCTACACTTTGACATGACTGACCTGCAGATGGTGTGGTCTCTCTCCTATGTGTCTATCATGACAGTATTAATACCCCCACCAGCAGTTGAACACAGTAATTTACAGAACACAATGTCATGGGTCACATCTTTGCCATTCACTGCTGGTTTGCACATTTGACAGGTATGTCCCACTGCCCACAGGGACTGATACTACTGTCTAGTGCAGTTGTTGTGCAGAACATCATTACAGGATCAACTACTGATGGCACATATTCATCCTTTCACATTATACATCCTAATATTCTATGCCATATACTACATGCAAGTAAATGCATACCTGTTTCACATACCTGTTATGTTTTTTCCGCAGTAACACAACCCTGAGTTTTGTGACCTTTCTTGAATTAATTTTGTTTTTCCTCTATCTCGCTCTCTCTCTCTCTCTCTCAGTTTCTCCAGCAGAGTGATTGAGCTGGTTTGAACAGATTGCAGCATGCTTTTGTTGGTATCGCACTTGATCAGGTGGTGGCCTCTGCCCCAGTCAGTGTCCACCGGTTGTTAATTGCATGCAGCCTGCTGTGTAGTACTTCAGATAACCACTGTCATGGCAACCCTGTACTATAAATTGCTGCATTCTGTGGGCGTTGTCCCTTCACCTTTCCAGTATGGATGACATCCTTCCTGTGTGTGGACATCAGTGTTACAGACAGCAGGTAGCAATACCTCTTACAGCAGAACCTGCAGACACAGGCCAAATTCACATTTGGTTAAGGTTCCAGACCTACAGACAGCGGAAGTAGCGTTGTTGTATGCATTGTATCTTGCTGTTCTTACAGGGTTTCTGTGTACATGGTACTTTGTCATGGAATGTTGTCTGTCTGTATAGCTCTCAACTGTGGGCCTATCCATATGATACCGGGGGATTGGCTGTTAGGTTTTGTCTGTGCACCACACAGGTATTGTCCCAGATATATCTGTGTCATTCTGTCTGTTGAGTGCTATCAGTACATGGCTACATCCATTCGTATTTCAATGTCATATCCCTGCATAAGGATATGCTGCAATGAATCCTGTAACACCAGCAATTTCCAGGGTGTGTAACAGAAAAAATGCAAATATAGCCCTATGTTCCTGCCTCTGTCCTCCACATATATGCCAGTATTTGTCCTGCTGTGATACAGGAAGGGTTGCTAGGTAATGGCCTATCATTATTTACCGCTAGCATTACTGCTATCATCCCAGTCATGTCATGGACTCCCACACCAACTCTTGGGCCAAGTCCATATATATGCGGGCAACATCTGGAGCACACATATGTGCCCTTGTACATTCCAGAGGTAAGTGTGTGGTACACAGTGTTCCTTGCCCTTGTACAGCCTTTTATGGGGGAGGGGCCCTATGCCATTAACCTAGGCTATGACACCTTTTCAGGATATAACTGTTAAGACAAGGGCCATTCAGTGTGATAGTGAGATGTTAGGTTAAGCAATGTTATGTGCAAGATACTGTGACATTAACACAAGTGCTATTTTTCCCGCTAGGGCTTGACTACAGGTTGTAATTGGAGGCTGGTGAACTACATCTATAATTGTTGATTGTTACGTATCCTGAAGACAAATCCTGTTTTTACTGTTGTACTAACTGAAGGCCTTGGCCTGGACAGCATAGTATGGTATATATACACATTGCTTGTATCTATTGTTTTGTGTGGGCCTTGCATTCATCACTGATTTCAAACCTTATGTGGTGTAATTACTGGCAGACATTTACAGATATCTATCTGTCCATATGTCCATGCATGTTCGGCTCATATTTTGGCATGTTCCTCATTCACATGGCAATTGGCATGGATGATCGCAGCATTGAAGTCAGTAACTAGCAGCAACACTTTTGTATTTCAGACTTCATCTCCTTCTACATTTGTGTTCTAATACATATAACCGTGTAACTAGGAACATTTTAAGTGTATTAGAGCATTAGTTGACATATATCCATATTTGTACCCACAGTGTGGCATACTTTGTCTAGACTTCTTGCATTAACAGGTTGTGTGGTATGATAGTAATACATTTCCTGTACTGTTGACTGATTGTGCTGCATGATATGTTTGTGAAACATTAGGTTATGTATAGCTGCTATGGTATAGTGGCAAATCACTTTGTTTATGGAGTGCAGGGTCCTGGGTTCGAGCCTTGGAGAGGCAGTTTATTTTGTTGCTGGGCAGAACAAGAGATGTTGGCTACAGAGTGATTAAGGCACTTTTAAGCACTTGTAAGTGGGTTTGCACGGGTTTGCGGAACGGTAAGCACTGCCAACCTCCGCTTATGTTTTCTTATAGTCAGTTAGCTTTAAATCTCTCAACCTGTGTAGGCATAGCTTACCCCTCTGCACACCCGCTCAAACCCGCTTACTGCTGCTTAACAGTGCTTACTGCTGATTACTCCCACACTAATTCCTTTAAAAGAAAAGAAAAAGGGGTTGATAGGAAAGTGGTGAAAAACGGGGAACAAAGAGGGAAAGACAGTAGGGAAAATAGCTAGGCATGTGCAGAAAGGGTATCGGAAAGGTCCATAGCTGTCCATTTCTTCTACAGCAACAGTTGTGCATATACACTATATTTCCAGGTACATTTGGACCCTCAAATCCCTGGGAGAGGGTTGAGGACAACATTTATTTATTGTGATGCCAATTAGACCAGATTACATGTGTCTAGTTGACACGTGTGCGAAATGAAAAGCTATGTATGGGGTGAGATTTTTTTGGGGAACAGATTGCCCTTTTTTCTCAGGTGAGATTGGGATGTTGGGGAGGGGTAGTAGGTATATTTGTGGAGGTAGGTTGGGTAGGTTAACAGGCAAGACACACAGGATGCATACAGGGCCAGTATATGACACATGTGGGGGGTAACACCTTGAACGGGGAGGGGTGTTTGGAAGACACAAGCATATGAGCCCTCAACTGGAAACAGTGTGACTGAGGTCCCCACCCATGGACAGTCACCACTGCACCTTGACGGCCCCAAAAGGGGCTGTGCTGGGAGCTGTGTTAGAGGGGCAGGCTCACCCTCTTATAGCATCACTCGGCCGTCAAGCTGGCATAGCCACTCTCGATATTCCAGATCAAGCTCCTTATGCACCACGGCCCGGACCTGTTGATGGGTGACAGGTTCCCTCCGCACCTGCTGCAAGGGGGGGTGAGCCCCTTCCCCTGCAGCAGTTCCACCCAAAGGTGGTGCAGGGCCCACAGAGGAGAAGGGCCCAGGCTAGGAACTCGATGTGCTGGTGCTCGGTGCCATGGCCTACTGAGATGGGACAGGTGAGTCTGCTGGGACCGGCCTTCCCATATGAACTGTGTTGTCACAGGTTTATGACAGATATGGGTTAGTAACAGTCAACAGCATTCAGGGTTAGTTATAACAGCATGCATAGGTATACCCATTAACCCAACACACCAGATTTAACACAGTTGCAGAGCAGGCAGAACACATGCATATATGGAACAACAATGGCCATTACAGGAGCATGCAGATTTCATTGATGGCAGCAGGCCACCAATGTGGGTGTATTTTCACATGCACATGCATAGAAACAAATGTGAGTATTTATAAACCATTAAGACATATGTCCCAACAAAAGTTTGGAGTGTACACATACCAGTTGAGGGGTGTCATTGGGTTATTATGCACATATGGTAGGGGTGAGAGAGAGAGTTCAATTAACAACTAATATATCCTTGTAGTTTTCACAACATTCTTAGTCACTGCAGTGGTCTTTCCCTTACATGTATTATTACACTACACAATGGCCTTATATTATGCACTGATATGTTTATAAATTATTATATACGTGATCTGTGTCTTACATACAGGCGTGACAGGCTGCAGGTGTTAATGCAACATATGTTGAGTATTGCTGTCATACACTTTGGGTGTGGTGCTAGAATAACAGGTGTGCTTCCATATACAGTATCTGACTATGTGCACGTTTGACTATCAGTTATATGTCATTGACAGCTGCCTACATTTTTTGGATCATCACACTGGGTTTTCAGGGGAACAGGGTACCAAACTGGTGATATGGGCCATTCATCTGGACATGCTGGACAGATTGGAACAGTTGTGGGGTATGACTATGCATACAACTTAAAATATGAACATTCTAGCAAATTCTGTACTGTTGGGTGTAATTATGCATACAGCTTTCTATCTGAACATTGTATCAAAATCTGTACAGTTGTGGGGTATGATTATGCATACAACTTAGTAGCACTCCCAGGATTCAACCCCTTGCTGTGTGTGACAAAATATTATCGCTAACATCACAATACACTGTGCAATCAGGGAATTGATGTAAAGCTTTTGACTGTTTTCTATTTAAGTTTCCCTAACTTGTACAGTATGACTGACCTCTTGGCACTTCCAACATTGTTATGCAGTACTTCATGCCCATTTTATCTGCATACCACAGTGTGGGTGACACTGCTTAAGATACAACAGTACTATTTATAGTATGGAGCAGATCACCAACATATGACAGAAGAGTAAACAGAAGCAGTCCATGGGTTATACCTTTATTCAAAGACTATTACACATTTATTTCTACTGGTACGACACTTTCTAAGGCTCTTATATTTATTTGTTATGACAGTACATGCAGACTGATTACTAACCTGCCTCACGTTGCAGCCTTTGCAGCCCAGCATCATGGGCTTGCTGGTTCACAGCCCGCTCATCTGCAGCTGTCCAAAAAATGCAGTGATATTTAGCAATACCTATCCATAGTATACACAAGCTAGGCAATTTACTACTTAGTAGAATGAGTCCTTACTCAGGACTAGGGAATTGGGCATCTGCCGAGACTCCTGGATCCACTGTTCCAGTATATCCCCCCTCTGCCATTTTAGGTCAGCATGGTGGTGCCTGACCTCCTCACCAGTCTGGGGGATACCTGTGGCACTGGTGAGGTCACCGGCGAGACTGTCCCAGGCCTCCATTTTATACTGCAAGCTCTGGTACTGGCCCTGCAGTAGTCTCTGATCATGGTGTTTTACCAGGAGCCATACCATGATTTTTGACTCCTGGATGCCCCAGAGCTGCACTCTAAATCGAGTGCCTTCACCCACACTAGCCATTCTGCCTGCAGTAGGAAGCTACAATGAGTTATGCATAGTATTCCCGCCTGTGGGGTTTAAATATGGCCATTTTCCCGCTCGTCCCTGTGATTGGCCACTTTTGAAAAGGCTAAGCTATGGGAAGACCTGCTTACATGAGGATGCACTGCTTAAAGAGGTATACCACTAGGCAGATTGAATTGGCTCCCCCTACACATTGCTTACACTGACTAACTTGAGCTGTGTGTGGTTACCATTGCTTAATATTTAATTAGCACTATATTTGCCATTTGGCAATGATTTATTCTTCATTACAGGTTATATATGTGTCTGGTATCCATGATTCATGTGTACATACACTGTATGGGGACCTGGGGACTTCTACACTTTATTACTATAACACCTCAAATCTATGCTTACTGCAGTACTCGAGTTCACATGTTTAAGTTCTGTGACAGATTATCCAACATCACACTGTACATAGATTCAGTTCACATGTTTGGTTTGATTTTCCTATGGTGAGGATTAGTTTGCTGATACCTCATGTATATCAATTTCTATGATGGCTTGGTGGTTAACTACTGTAACTATAGTGTGCAGGATCCTAAGTTTGAGCCTTCCAGAGGCAGTTAATTTTTTTGCTAGGTAGAACAAGGGCCATTGGATACAGTGTGATTAAGGTACGTTTGAGCAGTTGTAAGTGGGTTTACACTTGGGTAAGCACTGCCTACACAGGTTAAGCAGTTTAGAAGCTTACTGGGTGTAAGACACTGTAACCAGAATTTAGAAGGGCTTACCTCCATGCAAACACATGCACACGGCCTTAAACTCACTTACTAGTGCTGACATATGCTTACTACTGCTTCTTACTGCTTAACCTGACTACTGCTTTATGCATAATGGTACTGAGATGTCACATGTGTATTTCCTGCAGTACTCTAGGTCATATATGTATATATGCTATTCCATGGGTTATGCAACATACATATTACTTATAACGTGCTTTGCCATGGGAAATGGTATGTCTCAGTTACCTTTCTGCCCCCCCTCCTTTCTCACTTACATCCATGGGGCAGTCCCATTAGAACGGGTCCGTTCAACACCAGCATGCCTCGGCCCATAATGTCTTACACATCATTCCCTCCAACCCCTCCCTCCTACACATCAATCATCCTTCCTACAGGTTCCATCCGAATCTTACCACACCACTACACATTGCCCCCTCTCCAATTCTCAGGACCCATCCTGTAAGTTGTCTCACCCCATGGATCTTCAGGGTTCCCACACATTCAGTCTGCAAATATACATACCCTTCTTTGCTTACCTGTAAGGCATGGTATGTTACCCCCAAGAACTCTTTTTGGCAGAATTTTTGGGGTCGTCCCACTAGGGACGAACATGCATTTGTTTAAGTTTAGACTTTGCAGGTTGACACTGTTTCTCCCACTGGTAGTATCCTGCCAGTAGTCTGGGTAGCAGTGCTGTGCAACGCTTAGCAGTGCTTATTATTCAATTTGCATGATATTTGCCTTGTGGCATTGATGTCTTCTTCATTACATGTTATATATGTGTCTTGTATCCTTGATTCATGTGTACGTGCACTGTATGGGGTCCTGGAAACTTCAACACTTTATTGAAATAACACCTCACATCTGGCCTTACTGCAGCACTCCAGTTCACATATTTATGTTATGTAGCAGGTTATACCACTTCACACTGTACATAGATTCAGATCACATGTCTGGTTTGATTTTCTTGTGGTAAGGATTAGTTTGCTGATACCTCGCTCATTTCGATGGCTTAGTGGTTAACTGCTATGACTATACTATACAGTGTCCTGAGTTTGAACCTTGCAGAAACAGTTTGTTTTGTTGCTAGGCAGAACATGGACCATTGGATCCAGAGTGATTAAGGCACTTTAAAGCAGTTGTGAGTGGGTTTGCGCCGGTTTGCATGATGGTAAGCACTGCTAACCTCCGGTTACAGTTTCTTACACTCAGCTTCTATTTTGCTTAATCTGTGTAAGCAATGCTTACCCCCATCCAAACGCACTTACACATGCTTACTACTGCTTATTTGTGCTTAAACCTGCTTACTAGTGCCTTATTCATTACGACACTGACACTTCACATGTGCATTTCAAGCAGTACTCCATTTCACATTTAAATTTTATTATGTAGGTTATACGGCAAAAAGATGTAAAAATATGTTCCTATACAGATTACACATGAAAAATTATATGTGCTGCAGTGAGACTTAACCCGGGAATGCCTGTTTGTTAGGTTCATAGGTTCATAGGTTCATACTAGGCTATCTGCCCAAGGGCATTTACAAGCCTAGCCCATAGTTTTGTGGCTTACACCACCCCTTTAGTATGGGGAACTATACCCATTATTTTGCTGTGCCTCTGTCGAGCAGTGACACTGAGGTAATCCCTGGGGTATATCTGCGATCTCCCATCCATTGGTCAAGATTTCTCTTGAACAAGGCCAGCGAGGTGCTCTAACCACTACACTATTGCTGTGCTGTTTTGTTTACCTATATATTCCTTGTTATCCTCTTCAGCCTTTTCAGCTGCTTTAACCATAGCTAAGCGATGGGCAAACCTGCGCACCTATGATTAGCTGTACTCGGGGTTTGAAAAAAGATAAATACAAGGGTTTCTTCATTTTATTTCAATGTGCTGTTGTTGAACACATGCGGACTGTTGGTGGGGATATGCGGACACCTATGAGTGGTCCCGCTCATTTATTTACACTTTCTTCTGTTCTACTTTGCAGGGGAGTGTTTATTCTGAGAGCTCTGCTCTCAGACACGCCCCCTGCACTCGTCCATGCTCAGTGTAGGATTTAGAGCTCAGACAGCGTGTCTTCATTAATATGCATGGTGCGCTGCCGTCCTCCTCTTAAACTGCCACTTTCGTGCAGGACTAGATTAGTCCTGCACGGAAGATTAGTAAATCCGGGGGAGAGTATATCCTTATTTATCCTAAACAGCACTGCTGTCTAACAGAACTTCTTCAGTCTTGCCTGACTTAGAACTTCAATCACAAACTGTAATATAAAAGTCATGTCATGCACCCACATTAGTGATCTTAAAGAGCAGATAAACCCAATAGCAATAGTCAAATTCATTCCTTGTGTTCAATGCTACCAAATGTTTCAGAAGTTATTATACTTGCTTTTTATACCAGTAAGAGCAAATGATTGTTAGCTTTATCCCCACAACAGCAACAAGGCCTTGTACCCATATATTGTCAATGTGATGCATTATTGGGTAGGAGAATGATGCACTCATGGGGTTTATTTTATTTTACTTTATTTCACTGTTTGATAACTAGGTAGGTGGACTAGTATAAAGACCCTTTTCAGCCATTAAAATGTTAACTATAAATGTATAGTACAGACAAATAAGGAAAAATTGATAAGCAGAGCTTTGTGGAAATTAACTAAAATTATACAATTTTAGCTAGGGAGGGTAAAGACCTATGTGTATTTTATACAAAGAATGAACTCACACACAAAACTTTGAGTGATGACATTTCACATTAGAAAGGTTAGAAGAGGGCTACAATTGTTTGAACCAACTAGGATTATGTAAATGTCACCATGAAAGATTAAAAATGATGTACATTACATAGAATGATCTCAACTGCAATAAATGTGTACAGTAAAAGTAGAGTTTGCAGTAGGCAGTATATGAAGTCTCATTCTTACATAGTACACTAAAGAACAAGTGCTAAATGTAAAATATACCTAAGAACATACTTCTTGACCAGCCTGCTTAACTAAACCACATCATTCACCTGTGCAGTCTAGGTTCACATCTGAGTTTTCTTTGGGCCATTATGTATTCCAAAAATTGAGTATAAATACCTGCTTGCAATATAAGCAAGGCTTCTGCTTAAGTAATACCTATCTATACTTTTAGCCATTATGTCAGCTAATAATTCACAGTAAATATTTGTTTATAATGTACCTAAATATTTTAGTTAATATATCTTTTTCTATTAGAAATGTATTTAAGCAGTATTCAAATTTACTCAGCTCCTTTTTGTGCCTAACTGGACATAGGCCATGTCTGAAAATGGTAATCAGAGCTGTTCACCTAACTGGTTAGCAAAATGAAAATAAATTAATCCTGCATGTATCCCTTCAGAACGACAAACACTTTTATCTGTACTTCCCTGGAAACTAACTTTTCTCAGCCCCAAACTACTGAGTCCAAAGTCCCTAAATTTACAAAAGTCCAGTAACTGTATTCTGTAGAAAATCATTGCCAGTGCACACTAGCAGTGAAAACTGTTGGGGAAATTACTCTCTAATTCAGTTTGTGTGAATATGGAGTTGTATTTAGGAGTGTGAAAGGTTGCTTCCCACTTGGGTGGGGAAGGGGGTGCAGGGGGAACTTATTCTGCAAAATCTACGTTCAGGTCAATTTTTATTGCATATAATTCTTTTCTTTGGTTTTCTTTTTTGTGGACATTTGTATTAGACATTTTAAATCTGTCTATTCTAGTGTAAGCACACTGATAAAACAAGTAGAAATGAGGTTTGGAACAGACCCTTTTGTCCTGGGACATCTTCAGTGGTGTTAGATACATGGGATAGGAGGGATTAAAATAATAAGAGTAGGATAGGGTTAAATGTGAGAGAGGGATGTTAGGAGGAAATGAGGTAAGAATAGGGAGGGGATTAGACAGTTTTGTCAAGTGTAATGAGAGTAGGAAGCAAATTTTAGCATGAACTTGCTACATGCAGGTTCATGTCCTGACGACGGTGTGCTCCTTGGTCAGGTAGGCCTTGGTTTGGTGGTGGGGATAAGGAGGTGAATACGTGGCGTATAAGGTATGGTTATATGTATGCAGGTTAAAGTTCATCCCCGGATTTACTAATCTTCCATGCAGGACTAGTCTAGTCCTGCATGGAAGTGGCCGCTTAGGAGCAGGACGGCAGTGTGCCATGTATATTTCTGAAGGTGTGTTGCCCGACCTCCTAGGCAGACACGGAGTGTGCACGAGTGTAGGGGGCATGTCTAAGAGCAGAGCTTTCAGAATAAACATGCCCCTGCAAAGTAGAACAGCAGAAAGTGGAAATAAATGAGCGAGGCTGCTCATAGGTGTCCGCATTTTCCCACAACAGTCTCCCATGTGTACAACAGCAACAGTACATATAAATAAACCAAAGAAAAGCTGTTATATTTATCTTAACTCCGAGTACAACTAACCGTAGGTACGCGGGTGTGCCCATCACTTAGCTATGGTTAAAGTAGCTTAAAAGGCCGAAGAGGATAACAAGGAAGATATATGTAACTTAAGCAGCACAGCAATAGTGTAGTGGGCAGGGCGTCCACCTCAAGAACAGGCATGCACAGTTCGAGTCTCACTGCAGCACGTACCATTCTCCATGTGAGATCTATATATGACCATTTTTTTTCTCATATATTTCCTGTGTAATCTACTAAATAACATTTAAATGTGAACTGGAGTACTGTATTAATAAGGCACTAGTAAGCAGGTTTAAGCACAAATAAGCAGTAGTAAGCATATATAAGCACTAGTAAGCATGTTTAAGTGTGTTTGCGTGGGGGTAAGCATTACCTACACAGATTAAGCAAAGTAGAAGCTAACTGAGTGTTAGAAACTGTGACCGGAGGTTAGCAGTTCTTAGCTCTGCGTAAACCCGCACACACCCGCGTACAACTGCTTTAATGTGCTGTAATCTCTCTGCACCCAATGGCCCATGCTCTGCCAAGCAACAAAATAGCTTATACAAGGCTCGAACCCAGGACCCTGCACACTATAATTGCAGTAGTTAACCACTAAGCCACCATAGCAATACATATGAATGAGGTATCAGCAAACTAATCCTCATCACAGGAAAATCAAACCAAACGTGAACTAAATCTATGTACAATATGATGTTGTATAACCTGCTACATAACATAAATATGTGAACTGGAGTACTACAGTAAGCATAGGTGTGATGGGCTATTGTTATAAAGTGTAGACGTCCCCAGAACCCCATACAGTGTATGTATACATGACTCATGGATACCAGACACATATATAACCTATAATGAATAATAAATCACTGCCAAAAGGCAAATTAAATGTTAATTAACTATTAAGCAATGCTAACCGCTGTGCAGCTCAACTTAGTAAGTGTAAGCAATGTGTAAAGCAGCAAATTCAATCTGCCTAGTGGTATACCTCTTTAAGCAGTGCCAACCTTAGGTAAGTAGGTGTGCCCATAGCTTATCCTATTCAAAACTGGCCAATCACAGAAAAGTGCAGGAAATTGGCTGTATTTAAACCCCACAGGTGAGAATACTACCCATAACTTGTTGTAGCTTCCTACTGCAGGCAGAATAGCTGGGGTGGGTGAAGGCGCTCGATTCAGAGAGCAGAGCTGGGGCATCCAGAAGTCAAAAATCATGGTATGGCTCCTGGTAAAACACTATGAGGAGAGACTACTGCAAGGCCAGTACCTGGGCTCGCAGTATAAAATGGAGGCCTGGGACAGTCTTGCCCATGACCTCACCAGTGCCACAGGTGTCCCCCGGACTGGTGAGCAGGTCAGGCACCACAATGCTGACCTGAAGCGGTGGAGGGGGATGTACTGGAACAGTGGATCCAGGATTCTCGTCAGTTGCCTAATGCCCAAGTACTAAGTAAGTACTCATTCTACTAAGTAGGTAATAATTGCCTAACTTCTGTATACTACGGATAGGTATGGCTAAATATCACTGCATTTCTCTGACAGCTGTAGATGAGTGGGCTATGAACTACAAGCCCATGATGCTAGCTTGCAAAGGCTGCATCGCGAGGCAGGTTAGTAATTATTCTGCATGTACTGTCATAACAAATAAATATAAGAGCCTAAAAAAATGTTGTACCAGTAGAAATAAAGGTGTACTATTCTGTGAATAAAGGTATAACCCCTGGAGTGCTTCTGTTTCCTCCTCTTTCATATGTTGTTGAACTGTTCCATACTATAAATAGTACTGCTGTATTAAGCAATGTTACCCACACTGTGATACGCAGATAAAATGAGTATGAAGTCTGCATAGCAATTTTGGAAGTGCCAAGAGGTCAGTCATATTGTACAAGTGAAAGAGACTTAGAAAATATTAGAAATCTTAATATCAATTCCCTGATAGTGCAGTGTACTGTGATGTTAATTGTAAGTTTTATGTCACACACAGCAGGGGTTTGAATCCGGGGAGTGCTAGTAAGTTTTATGCATAATCATACCCCACACCTGTACAGATTTTGTTACAATTTTCAGATAGAAAGCTGTGTACATAATTACACCCAACAACAGTACAGGTTTTGCTACAATGTTCAAATAGAAAGTTGTATGCATATTCATACCCCTCAGCTGTCCAGCATGTCCAGATAAATGGCCCACATCAGCAGCCTGGTAACCTGTTCTCCAGAAAAAGCAGTGTTGATCCAAGAAATGTAGGCAGCCATTAATGTCATATAACTGATAGTCAGATGTGTAAATAGTCAGAGAATGTATATGAAAACACACCTGTCATTCCAGCATCTCACCCAAAGTGTATGAGAGCAATTCTCAACATATGTTGCATTAACACCTGCAGCTTGTCATGCCTGTATGTAAGACACAGGTCACGTATATAATAATCTATAAACATACCATTGTACATTATAAGGCCATTGGGTAGTGTAATAATACATGAAAGGGACAGATCACTGCAGTGACTACGAATGTAGTGAAAACTACAAGGATATATTAGTTGTTAATTGAACAAACTCTCCCACCCCTACCATATGTGCAAAAATAACCCAATGACACACCTCAATCGGTATGTGTACACTCCAAACTTTTGTTGGGACATATGTCCTATTGGTTTATAAATATTCACATTTGTTTCTATGCAAATGCCATGTTTAAATACCCGCATATTGGTGGTGGCCTGTTGCCATCAATGAAACCTGCATGCTGTTGTAATGGCGACTGTTGTTCCATATATGCATGTGTTCTGGTTGCTCTGCAACTGTTTTACATCTGGTGTGCTGGGTTAATGGTTATACCTATACATGCTATTATAACTAATCCTGAATGCTGTCGACTATTACTAACCTATATCTGTCTGTAAACTGCAACACCATAGCTCGTATGGGAAGGCCGGTCACAGCAGACCCACCTTTCTTACCTCAGCTGACCATGGCACCAGGCATCAGCATGTCTGGGGCCTAGCCTGGGACCTCCTCCTACGTAGGCTCTGCACCACCTTCGGGTGGAACCTCCACAGGGGATGGGGCTCAGCCCACCCCCTGGGAGCAGAGGCAGAGAAGAACCAGACACCCATCGTCAGGTCCAGGCCGTGGTGCATAGGGAGACCGATAGGGCTTTTCAAGACCAGCTACTCCAGCTTGAGGGGCGAGTGGCGCAATTAAAAGGTGAGCCTGCCCCTCCTACACAACCCCCATCGCAGCCACCTTTGGGGTTGTGAAGGTGCAGTGGTGACTGCCCATGGTTGGGGACCTCAGTCCCACTGTTTCCATTTGGGGCTCATGGGCTTGCAACTTCCAAACTCCCCTCCCCATCCAAGGTGTTTACCCTCCACATGTGTCATATACTGTCCCTATATGCATCTTGTTTGTCTTGTCTTTTAACCTACCCAACCTACCTCCCCAAAAATATACCTACTACCCCTCCCCAACATCCCACTCTTACCTGAAAAAAAAGGGTAATCTGTTCCCACAAAAAAAACACCCCATACATAGCTGTCCATTTCACACACATGTCCACTGGACACATGTAATCCGGTCTAATTGACATCACAAAAAATTTATATTGTCCTCACCCCTCTCCCAGGGGTTTGAGTGTCCAAATCTACCTCCAAATTCAGTGTATATGCACAGCTGTTGCTGTAGAAAAATGGGCAGCTATGGACCTTCCCTACACCCTTCCTGAACATGCCTAGATATTTTCCCTACTGTCTTTCCCTCTCTGTGCCCCTTTTTCACCACTTTCCTATCAACCCTTTTTTCTTTTAAAGAAATGAGCATGGGGATAAGTGGTAGTACTCACTTTTAAGCAGCAGTAAGTAGATTTAAGCATGTTTGTGCAAAGGTAAGCACTGCCTACACAGGTTAAGCAATATGACAGTTAACTGAGCGTAAGACACTGTAATCAGAAGTTGGCAGTGCTTACCTCCACACAAACCCACTTACAACTGATTTAAAGTGCCTTAATCATTCTGTATCCAATGGTCTGTGTTCTGCCCAACAACACAATAATCAGCCTCTACACGGCTCTTACCCAGGACCCTGCAAACAATAGACAAAGTTATTTACCACTAAGCCATGATAGATATATGCAAGCTTGATGTTATCACAAACATATCATCCAGCACAATCATTCAACAGTACAGGAAATGTAGTAATATCATACCGCAAAATCTCTTAATGCAAGAATTCTGGACAAAGTGTGCCAAAATGTGGGTACAAATAGGGATATATGCCAATTATTGTTCTCATACACTTAAAAAGTTGCAAGTTAAACAATTATACGTATTAAAACACATAGTTTGAAGGAGCTGAAGTCTGAAACACAAAGGTGTCTTCAGTAGTTACTGACAATCCTATCATCCATGTCAATTGCCAATAGAATGAGGTACAGGCCAAAATGATGAGCCAGACATGCATGGACATATGGACAAATATATATCTGTAAATGTAGACAGATAAACAGCTATATGTAAATATATGTATGACTCACAAATAATCACATAACATCAATTGTATATAGATAGATAAATATGTTCATATGTATGTATATTTATATATATATATATATATATATATTTATATATATATATATATATATATATATATGGGGTTTACATATATAATTATGTATGTATGTATATATATATATATATATATATATATATATATATTATAGAGATATATAGATATAGATGTATATATATATATATATATATATATATATATATGTATATATATATATATATATATATATATATATATATATATATATATATATATATATATATATATATATATATATATATATATATATGTAGACATATATGTATAGATGTGTGCATGGAGAGAGAGAGATGTATATATATATTTAGTTTATATATATATATATATATATATATATATATATATATATATATATATATATATATACACACACGCATACATCTACATGTTAAAGTACATTTTCTGTACTGTTGAATGATTGTGCTGGATGATATGTTTGTGATAACATCAAAGTTAAGAATGTCTGTCATGGCTTAGTGGTAAATCACTTTGTCTATGGTTTGAGCCTTGCAGAAGCTATTTATTTTGTTGCTGGGCAGAACATGGGCCATTGGATATAGAGTGATTAAGGCACTTTAAAGCAGTTGTAAGCGGGTCTGCGTGGGTTTGTGCGGTGGTAAGCACTGCATGTTCAGGTTATTGTTTCTTACACTCAGTTAGCTTCTACTTTGCTTAATCTGTGTAGGCAATGCTTACCCTCACGCAGATGCACTTAAACACGCTTACTAGTGCTTACATATGCTTACTACTGCTTATCTGTGCTTACACCTGCTTACTACTGCCTTATTCATTATGATACTGACTCTTCACATGTGCATTTCTTGTGGTACTTCAGTTCATAAATATATGTTATTTAGTGGGTTTTGCAATAAAAATATTGGTTATACCATGCTTTGCCATGTAAAATAGACTTTGCTGTAGTGGGACTTGAACTGGGCATGCCTGTGCATTAGGCAACTGCTCTGCCCACTACACTATTGCTGTGCTGCTTCAGTTGCATATATCTTCTGTGTTATCCTCTTCAGCCTTTTAAGCTGCTTTAACTGAAGCTAAGCAATGGATACACCAGCGCACCTATGGTTAGCTGTACTCGGAGTTTAAAAAAAAAATAAAGGGGTTTCTTCTTTTGATTTTTATGTCCTGTTGCTGTTGTAAACATGGTGGACTGTTGGTTGGGATATGAGGACACATATGAGCGGTCTCACTCATTTATTTCCACTTTGTGCTGTTCTACATTGCAGGGGTATGTTTATTCTGAGAGCTCTACTCTCAAATACACCCCCTGCACTCGTACATGCTCCGTGTAAGCCTAGGAGGTCAGGCAGCATGCCTTCATTAATATATATGGTGCACTGCCATCCTCTTCCAACATGGGTGTTTCCGTGCAGGACTAAGCTAGTCCTGCATGGAAGATTAGTGAATCCGGGGGATGATATCCTTAAAAGCGGCAAAGTGTCAACACTTAAGAACACCTGATGAAGAAAATTAAATTTGAATAATTCTTAGAAAATGTATGAATATCCAATAAGAAGTAAGTGATATCTTTGTCATAGGTGCATAAGCCCAACCAGTTACAGTCTGTAATGAAAGGACAACGGTCCACACTGTTATTTCAATGTTCTCCCAAACTGACAGCCTCACATGCAAGTTTGGTAAAGAATTCTGAAATGATACCTCCTTTTTTTGCAAAAAGCAATCTGAAAAGATGATTAAAAGATATAGTAGATAAAATCGTCAATGATCATGAGATAAATAAAATGCCAACTGCTTTTTCTTATAATCCTGACAGTGGTATTGAAGAATGCTTTCAACACCGATATTTGTTGTTTAATGTTTTTTTTTACTGTGGAGTTGGAATTGGTTTGTTTGTTTGTTTTTTAATGTCAGAGCATTAATTCTTAACATTGTTGTTTCTTTGGCATTACAAAGTGACATAATACTAACTTCTGTGTCATAAAGTGCAAGCACTTAACGCAAAAAATTTTATTTTTCAGCAGACCAAAATTCAAGAGGCTGATAATAAATTAGTATGAAAATATATGAGGATATGTTTTACTCAAGCAGAAATAGCAAAGCAACTGAATGCAGTGGAAGAATAGGAAAGTCAAAAAACAAGCTGTCACACAGAGCAGGAACACAAATTTAGGGTGTCTGTGTTAACACCAAACAGGAAACCCTTTCTCCCTTTTGACAGATAAGTTTTTGAAAAAGGTAGTCAGTTTGCTTCATTTACAATGGAAATGTGGCCTCATTTGACTGGAATCAAATGTGCCTTATTCAAGCTTATAGTGAGACTGCTTCCAACACGTGAAGCAAGATTGTTGTTTGCTACAAACTGAACTAATTCTAAAATGCTGGCTGTGGAAAAATCTGATTGTTTGACATTTGCTGTAGTAAACTGAGAGTCTTGACTGAAAAATAATTCTAGACCTACTTTCTTCCATTTTACTGTCATCAACAGTTAGAAAATATATGAAGCAGATTTTCCATACTTATTTCCAGGGCATCAATGGTAAGGATATATTAAGACTGGTCAGTTAGTAGACAAGACTTGCTGGAGAGATAGGTCTCTAACTCAGTGTATTCCCAACCTATGGAATACGTTAGCACTACAAGTCTAAAAAGTGCAACTTTAACTACCTTTAAGGCTAGTCTTGATAATTGGATAGGTTGAATCAACGTTACACCACAATTATCATGTACAGCCATTAAGTGTTTAAAAAGGGAGGAATTAATTTTTAAGTATGCTTGTTTAAAGTTGACTATGGCAAGACATCTTATCACACTCATGATCATTTGCTTAGCATTTCCCTGTGTTCCTACATTTTAATTGAGAATAATGCCACAAAAATTGCAACTGTTAATAATGCAGGCATGCAAACATCAGATCAAGTATTGGTTATCCCTATACTAATTAATCAGTCCATAACTCCACTGTACTGCTGTGCTTCCTTTTGTGATACAGTGAAAGCTTCCCCCTTAGGTGATACAACAGAGCATTTACCTGAGAAATGTTATAGCCACACTTGACTGAGTGGTCCAGAGGAGAACTTGTTTACACGTTTCCATTGCTAACCTTGATAGGAATGACTGCATATCTCTCTTAGTTTCGATATTATATCTCTCTATACTATTGCCCATTCTCATGTGGAAAGTACCTGCTTTTGGTACAAACTAAAAAGACCTGATGTGCATTTTCAGTTAGGAAGGAGACCATATGGTTATATTTTGACTATGAGCTAACCAGACCATGAATGGAGCATTTGTTGTTGGAAATTGTACAAGAGAAATTATCTAAAAATGCTTCATTAGATGGACTGAATTTGTAAATCAGTTAGTTTACATCCCTAAATATGGGCAGAATTAATGGGAGGGAACAATAAATCCTGCATTTGATCCACAAGATCCTGAGGTGTCACTGGATTTTCCTTTTCATACAGCTTGATATTTAGTGTCAGGATCAGAGCCCTTTGAAATACTGTAACTGATGTCTGAAATATGCCCTATTGAAAGAATTTCAACATGTGATTTCTCTTGTCTTGTGAAAGAAAAAGAGAGAGAAAATTGCAAAGCTAGACTTATGGTGACATGCCTAAACACTTGTATTTACTTGTGATTTATTTAAATCCAACTTTTGTAGGCTGTGACAAACGCTTCTCATTGAAAAAAAAAAAGTTATACTGATACCAGGATATAGCACCTGATTTGTTTCCACCAATTTGAGACAGTTATCCAAATACAGGTGAAAGTGAACTCCTTTAGTTCCTAGGTAAACAAACACTGAAGCTTGTTATTTGGCAAAAGTGTGGTAATTAAAGGTCAAGTGGCTTTGAGAGGAACAGTACATGCAGATTTCCTCCAAGAAACCTCAGAATTTCCTGTTTTGTTTCCCCCATAGGGAAAATGGGCAGCCTATAGGTAAAGTGAGGATGTAACAGAAACTAGAAAGTTAACATTCTAAACATTTCTTGTCTTTAGTTAATCTTCCTGGATTGGCTAAATCTAATAATAGTCTCTATTTACAAGCCTTTTTGGAAACAAAAAAAGAAATGACTCAGAATAAAGTAATTTCCACTATCCTCCAAACAAAGACTTTGTGGTGGCTTTTCTATGAGTTAAGCTGAAAAGCATTTCTAGCTCATGTGAAGAAGAGGCATGAATAGGACCTGTACTGGACTGGGAAGGAATCTCCAACACATAACCTAAGAAGATCACTTCTCTTCTATATTTGTCTGAAGTTATGGTTACATATTGATTTACATGCAAAGACAACCATCTGCCATGTGATGTGGATAAGGAAAGGAGATACAAAAAGCCAAAATGTGCCTCATTATTGAAACAAATACTTCAAGAGAACAGCGTCTTATTCTTCTGCACAAATAATTGTTTTTGAAACTGAAAAACTTGGGGCTTAGACTGGCCATTCTAAAAGAAAAAATGTTTCCCCTGATAGACATGCTTGAAGAATATTACTGATGTGTCTTTGAAAAAGATACTTAGAAGCAGGTCTATTTACAATCAATCTGAAATCATGTTTAAATCTCCCTTCATTATGTAAATCCTTAAACATGTTAAAACAAATGAATTGGAATCTATAGGAAAATCGATCAAAAGGAATGTCACGCATATGCATATGTTACTACTTATCTTCTAATGTGGCTTTCCTGTGTCCAAAGCAGGAAATGTGGCATCTACCACATTTTAAGCATATTTCTTTAGAGATCATATCAGCAGCAAGAACTGAAGTTCAGCAAATTACCCCTAGTTCATCACCATAAAAAGGTTTTCACTGTGACCAGGTTTGTTCCTGCAAATTCAGATAGATAGCAAGCACAAAATAATTGCCTTTTAATTGGCTGTTCTAATGTTTAAGGAATGGGGAAGAAATATCAGTATATTTCCATAATGATAACAGTTGCAACTGGAACAACAATGAATTTGTTCTCATGAAATTTAACTTAAGCTTTAGGAACCTGAAAGAATCTTTATCATCTTCAAGAAATGATCAATATATTATCGCAGTTAAGAAAAATGACATTATAAACATTCTTATAAAAATCAAACACAGGTAAATTGGCTGAAATCTTACATATGTGATACGTAGTAACCTTTGCAAATCCATGTCTCGTTGAATTAATGAAATGACATTTATTATAGCTGCCTCTCATAAACTGTATAGCATCACCTAAGTTTCAATGTATAGATGGTGAATGAGGGGGAGTAGCTGACTCTGCTACATCATCAGAATGGACAAGGTATCAGCCTGGTTCAAACTGTAAATATCCTATCCATAATTCTCTGCTGACTTAGCTGGCTGAGGTACGGGAACAGATATCTTCCCATGAGAAATAACATTCATAGTGATAGAAAATGGGCAATGCTAGTGAAGAAAACATGAAAAATTTGTTTAACTTGCTGCATCAAAAAATATCAGTAAGGAACTAAAATGCACTATTATGGCTATTATGTCAAATCATGAACTTAGCTTCAGAAGCCCAAGATAATTCTAAGACCTTCATTTCTTTACATTTGTAAACAAAGAAATAACACCTAGCCATGTTCTAAACTTATAAAAATGGCACCACCCATTAAGACCCATTAGATGTAACAAATATAGTAATAGACAAAATCAATGCAAATTTTACCCTTGAAACAATTAATTTAAATATCTTCACAATTCATAAATCCATTACGTCCCCTAATATCACAAAGGAATATGTATTAAAGGTACTCTTTAATACCAAAAAATTCTACTTTCACAGGATTGGTAATTTACCTGGATGCCAAATAAATAGTGCCAAACATACCTTTGTGGAGCACCGTTTAAGTTGTGTTACCTGAGCTTTGCTACATATTTCACTCCACTGTATGACACACTGCACTGGTAATGCCACTGCACAAGTGCCACCCTAACAATCAACCAGGAATCTATAGATCCATTATCTTGTCTAGTCTGATTTGCAAAGACATGTAATATATCATATCAGACCCGGTAAACTATAATATCAGAAACTTTGTACAGCTATGCCCACATCAGTCTGGCTTTGCAAAGGGAGATCCCACCTACTCAGTTTAGTTAACTTCTTCAAGACGGTCACACAAGCTATTGACAGTAGGTATTCTGTTCACACAACTGATTTTAGGTCTTCCCAAGGCATTTGAAACCATGCCCCAGGCTGGTATCATAAACAGACAAAGTGTCGTAAAAGTAGATCCTTGTTTGTTTTGGCAGATTGCTGAAACATAGAACCCACATAATTAAGGTGACAGGTGTCTCTGTGGAATGCATGAAGGTAACTAGTGGTGTGCCCCAGGGCTCAGTACTGGGAACCCTCCTTTTTGGCATCTATTTTTGCAGTATGTAGATCAGGAATCAGGACATTTTGTTAACTAAATTTACAGATGACTATAAACTGGGCATTCTTGTCAAATATCTCTGTGTTATACACTCATTACAGAAAAATGTAACCCTCATAAATGACTAATGCATGTAATAAATGCCAAAATGAAATGCAGAAAGGTAAAGTATTGTCACATTTGGTAAGCAAAGTGGCGGACATTAAGGTTGAGATCAGTAGTTCCTGCAGTGCAGGGTTTGATTTCCCCAGCCCTTGTTTGCCTGCTGTCTGATCTTTAGAATGTCGTTTAACCACACATTGCTCTAGGCTCACCCATGAAAAGTAACTGTGTGTCCAGTGGATGTACCTGGTTAACAAATAAGATTATTATTAATATTATTAATATTATTATTACCCAACTACAAAATCATAATTTAGTTAGGGATATTGGAACCTCAGTTGATAATTCCTTGTTCAACCATCATGTTTCAAAATTAATAAGAAAATCATTCGATTTAGCAAAATTAATATTAAAAGGAATACTTTCAGTGTCAAAGTTATCATCCCTTTTCATGCAGCCCTAACTAGACTAAGTACCGAGTAGCATGCCCACTTTGGCAAGTATCTCTCTAGATGTATTAAGTAAGTAGAAAGATTCCTAGCCATGAAGATTATTGAGTTGAAGCTGCTGTGCTACCAAGAAAGGCTTGAAGTACTGTCTCTTCTTCGCTCAGTTTCTCCTTGGCTCTTGCGTGGTGATCTATTTTCTGCCATTAGGGATCCCATCCTTCTTGATCTCTTGCATTTATGCAAGTCATGTCGCACTATTAATACCAAAAACTTGGGACTTAAATCTTCACATGGACACAAATAAAATGCATTGAAGAGATGAGTTTATAATACATACCCCACTTTGGGAGTGAACACCCCCTGTCGGATAAACAATGTGATACCTTAGTATCCCACACATTAAACCTGTATGACTGTATGGGTACCCATAAATTTATTCTGGGATTGAGCTGCATTGCTCTTCTTGAAAGCTGGGGGTACAGGTTGAGGTGTATATTGGCAAGGTGTAAATGTTCTTGTATTTTCTGTAATCATATGACTTTATGAAAGTGGTGGTGGTGCTGTGGTAGCATTGTCACCTCACAGCAAGATGCTGTCCTGTTCGATTCTCAGCTAAAGCATCTTCTGGGTGGAGACATGTGAGAATGGGCGTACCTTTGTTGAAGGTTGTACATAAGGGCTGGCAACTTGGTACGTAAAAATCTGCTGCCAATAATTAGCGGACCAGAGTTCCGCTGTGGCGACCCCTAACCAGGAAAAGCTGAAAGAAGATATGATTTTATGAAAATTATATTAGGCTCCTATCTCAGCACTAGCTCTATCAAAGGTGGATCATCAAATCTCCTCAGAAACCAAGCAAATACTGCGAGATAAGCCTGAGATTAATTATGACCATAAAAATGTCCCCTTTTATGTTATGCTGATGAATGACTTATGGGTTTATAGCCCTGGAACTGAAAGAGTGCGGCTAATCAGTTTGAGCAGAAATCAATCTCGTCCCCTATCAGTTTGATACACATGATGGTAGTCTGACCACATGTGATGGGTTATATGTTGGCAATCAGATATGGAAACTTAGTCCTCAACAAAAATAAAACATTTCCATAATTGTTCAAATGTCGTGTTGAATGATTTAATTAATTTAATGCAACTGGCATTCAAGTATCTCTTGGGAAACAGCTTTAACAAGTGCATAAATGGTGTTTAAGTTTCAACAACTGCTTTTATTTCTTTCTCTCACAAATTGGAGATTGTTAGATTAGGTGTTTTGAAATACATTATTTCTGAAAGTGGCAGATTACTGCCTGTCATCACAGAGCATTGAGGCTAAGATCGGTTAATAGTCTGCTTCCAGTAGTTCCAAATTTGGTTCTCTTAGCCTCTAGTTACCTATAATGTCACTTAGAACAAGTCACTTATCAACTAATGTGTGACTTAGAACAAGCCATTTAACAAAACACATCAGTGCTCTACCCTGTCAGACAAAGAAAAGAAAAGAAATATACAGCCTTAATTTGTTACTCCAGATATGTGTAGCATACAGTCACTGGGTAGTCAGTGCCATGTGAACAGTACTTGCATTGTATTTCTCAGGAAATCTATATACTGACCAAAGAGCTGATATTATTGCACAGCTCATTTTATGGCCATTGTTTTTAGCACGGAACATCTAGGGATGTCACAGACCAGTGCACTCTTTTTATTTATTTATTAATTGTTTGAGGGAGGGGTGCATCTACACTGAATGGAGAAGAATAACTTCAAAAACTTGTTTGCAATTAATGGCAAGAAGGAACATGAATCAGGCAAGCACTGGGACAGTAGCTGAAGTCTTTTGACTGCTGAAGTAGTCTGTGGGGAGAGAGGGCAAGAAGAATTCAGAACCCCTCGATTTCCATTAAGTCTTTGTCCTTAGTATTACTCAGGCTCATAAGCTGTAGGTAGTTGCCAGATAAGCAAGATGATCTCAACTAATCATGGAATATACATTTCTACTCAGGGTTATTCAGATTATCCTCTTTGCCAGGCTGGAGATCTTTGATTCTTGAAGCACAGTGAAGCACACTCATTCAGATCAGCAAAAGTATCAAAAGAACCCATACAAAAAATGTACTCCATTTTTTTTTTAATTTAAGGACCAGTTACAGCTTATACCAAAAGCCTACATTTGAGCAGAACTCTGGGACACAAAAGAATAACTTTTCTTGCTGAAATGTTCAACGTCTTATTATGTTTTAACTTAAGAACTATATTTTCTTCTTTTTAGTGTCTTCCAAAAATATGTTGGCATTTACCTGCAGCATGCTTTCGATTTGTGATTTTAGAAAGGGATTCTTCAATGTAATAGTGAAAGTGTTACAGAACAGGCAGGAGAAGAAGGAGCAAAATAAGAAGAGTTAGCAACATCATTAATTCACGCATTCCTTCTCTGATACTCACCTGATCTTGTTCTGAGGAATGGAGAAATGGGAGCCCATCAGTGGGCGGAAGACAGGAAACTAATCCTGTACTGAACATCAGCCCATCTTAAGACATGCACAGATAAGTGTTCACATCATATGGACAATTTAGGGAGCATACTAAGAAACATAACAGCAGATATCCGAAATATGAGTGGAAACTAGATCATTCAGCAAAACCTCAACAAATGGCAGGGTGTACCTGCATTCCTGGCAAAGAAGGAGTCCCAGCCAGGAAATAAACTATATAACAAAGAGCTGTGTGCCAGCAATGTTGCTAAGTACCTCCGCACTGTCAAACCCTCAGTGATATTGTTTTTCTACAAATCTGAGAGGGCAGATCTAGAAAACAGAAATATAAATACTGTAGTGAACTACATCCTCTATCACAGGCAAATAGCACACGTGCCTGTCTGATGATGGAAATAACCTCTACAGCGCACTTATCCAGTTTTATAAAACAAATGACCGTACTAACTAGGCAAATGTCACAAGCAACTCATGAAAACAACATGCCAGATGGGAAAAGTACCCAAACATTATGACCTGCTGCTGTTAGAATAGGGGTTAGTTACTGTGGAATAGGGACAGAATGGGAAAATGCTAGGTGGATAGACGATATTCCAGATATAAAGATGGTTAGTTGTGCTTCTTTAAATAATCATTAACTGATAATCATATATTTACTACCTTTGATGCAAATAAGTGTTTTCCTGTCACCAAGAGATGTGAGGCAACATTCTTTCAATACTTTCTACTTTAATAATAGATGATATCAATAATCCAAAAGCTGCAGTATCTGAGGATGAAGTATTATAAACATTCAGAGATTTGGGCACAGTTGTACCATAGGAGGTGGCAGCATATCCAGTGATATACATAAAGCTATACCAGTGCATTTAACTAGTTGACAGACACCAATATATGCAGAAGCCAGTCTCCAAGTCACAAAGCTCAATGACTGATTCTTTAAAGGAGGCAGCATTATTTCTACTCCCAAAGCCTATGTCCATAAACATTTCTGAAATGTTTTGATCAATGCCATTATCCAATGCTGAGGAAAAGGTTTAACTCACTCACTCCAATGGAGATCAGGAAGTTTGCACTGTAACTTCCAATGGGCGGAGCCCAAGCCTTTTCACAGAATCAAATTATGTCCTAACATTTCAAACAAATGTTTATATTTCTGGAATCATAAGGATTACGAAAGAAGTATAAATGGCAAACTCTTCAGGACAAAATATTTTTATACTGGTAGCATTCTTTAGGTTCTGGGACTTAAACCAAATTTTATAAGTCACAGTAAACAAAGTAACTATTACATTTGTATAATTTTGTAAACAACTTATGATATCTCAGCAACCACTGAAGTTACACACGTACTGTTAGCAGCATTTTATTCATCTAGTTGATAGCTTTCATATGAGGCTAAGGAGTTCTGTCTGTGTTACTTTACTGCTGAGATATGTACAAAAATGTGAAAATTATATATATATATATATATATATATATATATATATATATATATATATATAAATGAATATCATAAAAACAACAGTTATTATCTATTTCCATGCACCAGACAGAGGTCAAATACTAATGTAGTTGAGTTTGCTATTGTGTAAGCTTTTAAGATGAAATATTTTAAAACCTTGTACATTGCATAGTTTTGAAATTATTGATGCAGATATGAACAAGCAATATTTGACACCTATTGGCATCAGTAGGAGTTAACTGCAGATGTACCTGGAGGTGTCACTCGGATGTAATGAGTTAAATTAAGGTTTTAGCTATCCAGTAACAGCAGTTCTACAGACAATCCTTTTCTGGCCTCATGCTACATTTTTGCAGAACAGAACATCTGCTTGCTATTGCTGGGTGCTGAGGGGTCTGATTCTGGTTGAAGAACATGTTCATAGGTTCATAGGTCCATACTAGGCTATCTGCCCAAGGGCATTTATAAGCCTAGCCTAGAGTTTTGTGGCTTTCGCCACCCCTTTATTTTGAAGAAAACTATGCCCATTATTTTTAAAAATCAAACCGGTTGAAGTTGAGGAGGTGTTAGAGACAATCAAGAAATTAAAGCCTCATAAAGCCCCAGGGCCAGATGGTTTGACATCAGAATTTTACAAATCCTTTAGTGAGATTTTGAGCAATGTATTGTCACAGACTTTTAATTATATTATGCGGAATGGAATTAATGATCCTCATTTTAATGCTTCAAGGACAGTTCTCATATAGAAGAAGAAAGGTGATCCCAAAAATCCTGATAATTACAGGCCCATATCTCTTTTGAATATCGACATGAAAATCATGACATCCATTCTGGCAAGTAGACTGAAAAAGGTAATAAACTTAATAATATCAGAGGAACAGGCGGGGTTTATGGATGGGAGACAGACCACGGACAATACCTTAACGCTTCATACCTTAATCTCTTATGCTAAACACAAAACCTGAATTTGTATGCCCTAATAATTGATGCTCAGAAGGCATTTGATAGGGTTAATTTGGTTTATTTATTTGACATATTACCATATTTTAATATACCCCAGGAATTTGTTTCAATGTTAAGAATACTATACAATAATGCATATACAAATTTATTTATAAATCACGAATGCTCGAATAGGATACAAATCAAAAATGGTACCCGTCAGGGCTGCCCATTATCTCCCATCTTATTTAATCTGTACTTGGAGCCCTTATTTTTACACCTTAAGCAAAATGTATTTTATAATTCTCCAGTTCTGTATGGGATAAAGGTTGGCTTGGCTGCCTTCGCAGATGATTTAAACATATATTGTACCACACCTGTTTCCGATACTGAAAAAATATTTGCTGCAATAGGAATCTTTGAGAGAATTTCCAACTACAAGCTAAATTTTAAAAAATCTAAAATATTCCCGTTAAAGACACCCACACCTTTTTCAATGCTACCATTGATAGGACAAGTAACGACGGAAGAAAGGATAAAATATCTGGGGATTGCATTTTCCACTGAAAATAGGGATTTTTTTATAAACAATGTAAAGTCAATTGCAGATCAAATAACATTGGATCTAGAAAGATGGAATACGTTGAAGTTACCACTGATGGCAAGAGCAGCAATTATAAGAATGAATGTTCTTCCCAGAATGTTATATATTTTCAGAGCTGCACAACTCAGAATTACGAAAACATTTTTTAAACGGTTTCATATAGGATTGGGGAGATTTCTGTGGGAACCCAGGAAGACGAGAATATCATATGAAAAATTGATGGTTCCAAAAAATAAGAGGGGGCTGGAGTTACCGGATTTTGAAATTTACTATTTAGTGATTCAGGCCAATAGGATCTTAAAGACGTCATACTTTGATAGTAGTAGTAGAAAATGGACACCCAAATGGGTGTTCCTAACGTATAAGTATATAAGTGAAGTGGGTGTCAATGTTAAAGCTTTACCCTTTTTAAATGATTGAACAATGAGTAAATATAAGTTAATGGAACACATAAAGAGCTATGTAACGGCAATTCAAACTCTTTTTGCTTCCTTAAACTTATTAAAATATATGATGGTATTCCAACCGTTTCATGGGAACCCTAACTTAACAATTGGTAGTCAATTGATAGATTTAAAGAAATTCCCCTTAATTAAGGAATTAACTGTACTTGATTTATATCCTTTTCTAGGGGTAGTAGTACATGATATTCTAAAATAAATGGAACTTCCTATTTCCTATTTAATCATAGTAAGACAGTTGAAGGACTTAGCAATAAACTATTTTAATAACTTTGAAATGAAAGAGGAGGACTTAATCATTTCTCGTAATCTGTGGGAAGCCCTGTTGCAGGATAGAAAATATATAACCGCAGCATATAAATTGATAAAAGAGAGTAAGTACAACAAATACATTCTTTTATCGAGTTACTGGAGGGAGAAATTGATATTGTCAGATGACAATAAGATATTGGAGGCATTCAGTACAACATTAAAGTCTGTATCCCTGCAAAATTGATTTTTACGCAGTTGATGATTTTCAACAACGCATATTATACTCGTCTCACTCTTCACAAATTTGATCTGAAGAATTCACCTAAATGCCCACATTGCTTAGATCAAACAGCGGATTTGCTTCACATGTTCTGGAGTTGCAAGTGTATTTATAAATTGTGGAATTCACTCAAGTTACAGTTACAAAAAATGGGCTACCAAAACTCAACACTCTCTTGGGAGTTTATGATTCTTCATATTCCCCCGGAGAATTTAGGAAAATCAAAAAGGATTGTAATTATGAATATTTGTTTATTAATGAAATTATATATAGCCAAAAATTGGTTGAACCCAGACCAGACATCATGGGAAAATTTCAGATTGATGGCTATACAACATATCTTAGCGCATAAACTCTTAACTAGCGACCATAAGAAAAATATCAACAATATAAAAATATGGGAGCAAATTTTCAGTATTGTGTTGGCGTAGAGGTGCCTATTCACTTTTTCTCGGGACTTAGAGTACAATGTAAAATCAATCTTAGATTAGATTGAAGAGGTAGAGACAATACAGTTTGTTGGCTTGATTTGTTATTGTGGGTTTTCTTTTTTTTTTCTCTCTCTCTTTTTTTTTTCTCTTTTTTTGATTATTAGTACTGTACTTATGACCAATATATGAGGTTGACATATAATGTGAAGTTAACCTATGGAAGCATTTTGTAAATATTGTACATAGTGTGTGAATTTGTAATATGGTTGTGAAAAACAATAAAAAATGTTTATTGGAAAAAAAAAAGAGATGTGAGGCAACATTCTTTCAATCCTTTCTACTTTAATAATAGATGATATCAATAATCCAAAAGCTGCAGTATCTGAGGATGAAGTATTATAAACATTCAGAGATTTGGGCACAGTTGTACCATAGGAAGTGGCAGCATATCCAGTGATATACATAAAGCTATACCAGTGCATTTAACTAGTTGACAGACACCAATATATGCAGAAGCCAGTCTCCGAGTCACAAAGCTCAATGACTGATTCTTTAAAGGAGGCAGCATTATTTCTACTCCCAAAGCCTATGTCCATAAACATTTCTGAAATGTTTTGATCAATGCCATTATCCAATGCTGATGAAAAGGTTTAACTCACTCACTGCAATGGAGCTCAGGAAGTTTGCACTGTAACTTCCAATGGGCATAGCCTAAGCCTTTTCACAGAATCAAATTATGTCCTAACATTTCAAACAAATGTTCATATTTCTGGAATCGTAAGGATTACGAAAGAAGTATAAATGGCAAACTCTTCAGGACAAAATATTTTTAAACTGGTAGCATTCTTTAGGTTCTGGGTCTTAAACCAAATTTTATAATTCACAGTAAACAAAGTAACTATTACATTTGTAAAATTTTGTAAACAACTTACGATGTCTCAGCAACCACTGAAGTTACACACGTACTGTTAGCAGCATTTTATTCATCTAGTTGATAGCTTTCATATGAGGCTAAGGAGTTCTGTCTGTGTTACTTTACTGCTGAGATATGTACAAAAATGTGAAAAATTATATATATATATATATATATATATATATATATATATATATATATATATATAAATGAATATCATAAAAACAACAGTTATTATCTATTTCCATGCACCAGACAGAGGTCAAATACTAATGTAGTTGAGTTTGCTATTGTGTAAGCTTTTAAGATGAAATATTTTAAAACCTTGTACATTGCATAGTTTTGAAATTATTGATGTAAATATGAACAAGCAATATTTGACACCTATTGGCATCAGTAGGAGTTAACTGCAGATGTACCTGGAGGTGTCACTCGGATGTAATGAGTTAAATTAAGGTTTTAGCTATCCAGTAACAGCAGTTCTACAGACAATCCTTTTCTGGCCTCATGCTACATTTTTGCAGAACAGAACATCTGCTTGCTATTGATGGGTGCTGAGGGGTCTGACTCTGGTTGAAGAACATGTACACATCCAGGCATTAGCCTGTGAAACTAGTGTTTCAGTGGGTGAATGTTGAATGTTCCTATAATAGCTCTGAACTAGATCAGTAGTCCAAAACATATACCACATTATCAAATAGTGAATTTCATAAATAAATAACTAAATAAATAAATACTCCACCATTATGACAGCTAAATGCTCATCAATTATGTTTTATATTTTGATCACCAATAATTTGACATTAGTACGAAGTCATTCATTGTAAATTTTAGAAGTAATAGACTTTGGCAGGAATTCTGTAAAATGGATAATATTTTCTTTTCCTACAACCAGTTTGTGGTTAAATAATTCCATCAGTCAAATCTTTTCTCTGAACATAGATACTCACCTGAGGTATCCTTTCTTGTCCATGCTGCTTATTCTGACAGCATCAACTCTGTTACTTCAGTAAGAACAAAGGGATCGGTTTCTAATCCTATATGCTATAATTATGTGTGTCCACTTTTCTTCCGACCTTTGCGCACTAGTGCTGAATGGCTTTTTGCAGTCCAGTCACAGCCAATGACTTAATTAAAAATCAGTGAAGGTTAGGTAGGTACAGTAAAAGCAAACATTATGTCCTTACCTTTGTAACCCTTACATTCAACTAGTTTCTACAAATTATAAATACACTTTTTATTGTTTCAACAGAGATGCATTTTGCTGCAACTTTGATCAACTTCGGGAAACATTTCCGGATATATTAGAAGTATGAAACAAACTGAGCAGAGCCTTTTTTGGCAAAAAGTTCAACAGCAAAGAGAACCTTCACTTTAATCTTGCTTATGGGATCATATTCCTATTAATCTGCTTCCCCTGTCATTAACTGTCTCTAGTTTATGTTACTGAAGTTTCTCTGAGATTAGCAAGCATCAGGCACAGCTGAGACACACTTTATTTATCTAGAGCCAGAGATGCATAGTAAATATTTAATATTAGGTTCATTCTCTTTGACTCATTTAAGCTTAATGTTACAATTAGTGGGACTATTACTATGCAACTTTAGAACTTCATATTTTGGAAGGAGGACTTGCCATATATCTTGAATAAAAGAATAGCTTTGACTTTCAAAAATGTACAAAACATGCAACAAAGATTTAACACATAAAAAGCTGCCATACATACATAACTGTTGTTTCAGCAAAGGTGCAACAAAGCTATAAGATGTGACAAGCTGTATGAAAGAAGTGACTTGTCTTTTTTTCTATAGATATGCATCGAAGCTACATTGCTTTGCTTTGGCAAAAATAACTGACTTTAAAATTTTGGCCAGCAGAAAGTAAAATGTCAGGACTTTTTAATCACAATATGAAAGTGACTTGCTGAAATCGACTGTGGTAATGTAGTATCTTCCAGGGCTCACTCATTTCTTAACATCTATCTAGATATAAAGTAACTCTTTGAAAACCAGCTCAGTAGTTATCCCACTTAGGCTTTTGGAGGACTTGGTGCTTTTTGACAAACCTGGGTGGAGTGAGGGAAAATATTTGCATGAACTATAGATGTAAACCGATAGAGCCTGCTACCCAGAGTCAATGAGCTCAAGCCTATGAATTCTGCCTGTTTCTGTTTTGCAGTGGGTAGAGGGTCTTAAACGTTAATGGTAAAGAAATGACAGCTATTATCAGTTAGTTGTAATGGCAGAACCATATAGCTGCTGAACAATATCTGTCTTATGCCATAAAACATTTGCATTTTTTTCTTTATTGCATATTTGCCAGTGCAAAACTATATTTATCTGTATATTTAATTTTTAAGTTGCATTTCCTTATTTCTTTAATTTGAAAATTAGAATATTTTCTCAGTAGCTTGGGAACAGTTGTTTATTGATGCAAATAAGAGTTATTACGTCAGACTATTGACTGATATCCAACTTTGGAAAAGAGATACAGCTTATCTATTGTTACCATATATTCACATTACTTCTGCCTCATTTTAAGAGTGCATGGTAATTGTGACTTTGAGGTGCCTGTTTTGTCATTGTGGTGGGGGTTCCTTACTATAAAACCAGAAATAGTTAGTGACACTAAAAAGGATATTTTTTATACCTCGATAGAAAATATTTTATTTGTGTGTGTGTGTGTGTGTGTGTGTGTGTGTGTGTATGTGTGTGTGTCTGTGTGTGTCTCTGTGTGTGTCTGTGTGTGTGTGCCTGTGTCTGTATGTGAGTGTCTGTGTGTGTGTGTGTGTGTGTGTGTGTGTGTGTGTGTGTGTGTGTGTGTGTGTGTGTGTGTGTGTGTGCGTGCGTGTGCATGTGTGTGTGTGTGTGTGTGTGTGTGTGTGTGTGTGTGTGTGTGTGTGTGTGTGTGTGCATGTGGGTGGGAGGGTTTGTGTGAATACAGACTAGTTTTAACCATGGTTGAGTTGCCGCTGGTAATATACAGAATAGTGTGGCTAAAAGCCACATTAATATTTGCCAGATTTAAGGAATAAAATTCTAATGATCAAAATTAAAGTGGATGATATATATGGGAAATTATCCCAAACTGGAATTGTGGGAGAGACTGTGGTATAGAAGGATCGAGCCCTGACTGTACTATACCTGACTTAATATGATCACTGACCTAGACACTGAAGTAGCTGGCCAGACAAGGATAGGCGTAGGTTGTCAAAATCAACTCAACATCTTGGATGTGAGTTATTCTAAGACCTGCCAGCAGAATGCAGTATGTCAGTAGTTAGACACTTGTTTTATTACGTGAAAAGACACAACTAACAACTGCATTTTGCTTAGTTTCCATGTAGGAGGAAAGTGCAGTTGGGAAAGACCAAGAAGAAAAGTAATGATAGACCAGAGAAGTCAGAAGGGGAGAGAAAAATGCATATGTTCCTGCACATGAGTTTAAAAAGAACCTTTTGGCAGCCTTTCTCCCTGGTACGAAAAGGTTGCTTGTTCTGATGACAGGCCTGCTAGGTCTGTAGTGTTATTCATCATTATTGAAGGATGTTATTACTTCTTAATGCACTTAGTGTGACATTTGCAGTTTTTTAAGGTTATAAGTGTACAGACTGCATTATGCCTTAAACCTTCATTTGTTGCTACTTTTGTTAGATAGTTTTAAGAAAAAAAATGGATTTTGTTTTAAAGAGATCATCAGGAAGAAACAGCCGAAGCTACAGCACACTTTCTTTCTCAAAAACTGTGTTCATTTTCAACCCCTTGTTTGGCAGAACCTGCTTAGGCATGATTACCAGCAAGGTGATGTTTCTTTCCAGCCCTATATGTAGATCCCTTCTGTTTGCTAGAACTTCCCCTAGGTTTAGGTCATGGTGGTCCACACTCACAGAATTACTAGAAACGGATCACCAGAAAAGTCTTTTCCCACCCAGTCTCTATTTTGTCCTCACAGATTCCTTACTACAAATGCCTTGAGTAAGGAAAGTGAATAGCTACCTACTGGTTCTGCTCATTTAATTCATAATATAACTGTGTTTGAAAAGAAGTTTAAACACTTTTTGAGGAGTACTTTACAGAAAATCTGAACTAGTATTTTTGGAAATGTTGGTTAGTGAAACTAATCTGTATCAAGAATGCTGCCTTTTATCTAAAGACAACTGCTGATGTAATAACTCTACTTAATACATCTGCACACGTGCAGGTGGCCATGAAGTAACCTGCTATAGTAAGAACTTGGAATGCATTGTGAACTGTATTTTGTAACCTTGTGGAAAGTATTTCTAATATATAACAAAATGAATTACTGTTATCTGAGTAGTATCTGTGTAGAGAGCATGTTGTAAGAATGAAAAGAGAGGCTGTCTCCTGGTAGGAGGGAAGCACGGGATGATGATAGTTGTTGTTATACAAAGGAAGTTCTAAGGTTTCTTAAATGTATCATTGTTCAGGATTCGAGATGTCGTATGGGCTTATGACAGTGGGGCTAGTAAGCCAAACCAGGGCAAAGATGGTTGTGGTGGTGGCTAGAAACAGAAAAGGTATACTACTCCTTTTTAACAGATTCATTCAGCTGAAATATTTTTAAGTGCTTCACAGCATTGAGTATCAGAAGGTGGGTCAGTTGCAAAATAAATTATTTTATTTTATGTAGATTCCAGTTTTTGGCAAAGACTCTCATGGAGTCCACTAAAAACTATAGAGCAATTAATAGTTCTGGTAACAGTATTTCACATAATGGCATTAATGTGTTCCAGACATAAGGTTTTCTTTTACATTATGAGGAGTTTCAAGTATTTGATTAAAGCTTAAGGTTGCCATATTCACACTCTTTAAAACTAAAGTCATTGTGCTAAAGCATTTCCACCAAGATACCTTAATTGTTCCTGTTTATGTCAAGATACTGAATGTGCAGAAGATGAATGCTAATTGATTCAGCTTCCACAAGAAGATAATCTTAGTTTTCATTTTATTTATTTAATATTTGTTTACTGGGAAAGTCCGACTTGGAACAAACCAATTTTCAGCAGAGACTCAAGGAGAAATGCTCCAGATGCATGTCTCTGTAATGTGGAAGGAAACCGGAGTACAGGGAGAAAAACTACACAAACACAGGGAGAACATGCAGACTCCACACAGAAGGTACTCCAGCCAGGAATCAAACCAGAGAACCTTTTTTTGGGAGGCAACAATGCTACTGCTGCACCACTGCACCATCCTTTTAAGATGAGTCTACTATGAATAAGCCATTTGTGAGTTACCAAGTGAATATTGTAGTGTAGTGTTAAAGACTGACTTCAGGTAAAGCATTCAATGAGCTGGAACCATCAGTACTCTGAATGAAGATACAGACATCTGCCTAAAATTTCACTCAAGTTGTAAAAAAAGGAGAAGGCAAAGAAACTCAGAATGGATCCAGGGAAATTGCAGTATTGACAGATTAATGATCTGGCATCGCATTTATGTCAGGCTATCACTTTAGTATAGATCCACAAATTGCACTCCAGTCATTGTAATGCCATTGTTCTTAAGTCAGGTGACTGGGCATTTGCTGTACCAGACAATTATTTACCACATCAGAAAGTCAAAGATGTCTAGAAAATCTGTGGCAACATGTTGATCTATGTCTCTGCATGTCGATCCATAGTTCAAGACTTTGATTATGCTTAATATGAGTGCTATGACTAGTTATAAATACATGCTGGGTCTGTTACAAGTTATCGTGTGTTTCAGGATACTGTTTTGAGTTGCCAACTCACATGGTATAGAGCTGTCAGCTCTTATGCTGTACAGGGATAAGGATGTGAATATGGCCTAGATGACCTGAGTTAGACTATCAGTTCAAGCACCAGCTGGCGATAGCATGTTGATGAGAGGGAACATGAGGCTTAGCCACATCAAATCTATTTAGTGGCAGAATGGGAAGAATGCATCTTAGACACATTTCCATGGTAAAATTTCTGGAAAATACCATAGATCATATAGATGTTCAGTCTACAAGGGTTGAGATGAGATATACGCACATCATGGACAAAGATATGGATGTCAAGTCATAGGACCATTGCATGCAAAGTCTTAGTTTCTACAGGGCATGTGCATGGAAAGTAGGAACGAATCCAGAATGTGGATGAATATTTGGGTGAACGGGTGGGTGTATCTGTGAGTCTGATCTACTGAGGAGGGTTGTCTGTGTGTGTGTCTGTGGGTCTGGATTTGTTTCTGTGCATGTGAGTGTGTATGTGTGTGTGTGAGTGTGTGTGTGTGTGTGTGTGTGTGTGTGTGCGTGTGTGTGTGTGTGTGTGTGCGTGTGTGTGTGTGTGTGTGTGTGTGTGTGTGTGTGTGTGTGTGTGTGTGTGTGTGTGTGTGCGTGCATGACTGTCTATATGTATGTGTATGCATGCATGTTTGTGTGTGTGTAGGGGGGCCTGTGATATGTCTGATCTCCCCTAGACTAATGATCAAATCCTGCAATACTGGATACTGCAATCCTGCAATACTGGGAGGACATTAGATACCAGGGGAAAGTAAAATATTACTCTAAAGCTATTAAAAAAAAGTTAATAGAATATTAGGATCTGGAGCACAAAAGATCTACAAACACAGGGAGGACATGCAGACTCCACACAGAAGGCACTCCAGCCAATAATCAAACCAGAGAACCTCTTCCTGTGAGGCAATAACGCTACTGCTGCACCACTGCACCATCCATTTAAGACGAGCCTACTATGAATACGCCATTTGTGAGTTACCAAGTGAATCTTGTAGTGTTAACACTAGTCACTACAGGCACTCTTTAAATTTTACCCTAAACTAATTTAAAATGATAACAGAACAGTAGTTTTGCAGCATGAAAGTTATATGGGCATGGGGAACTCTAAACACCAGGGACACTTTTTAATTTAACAGTGTCAGCATTCAGGCTCACTCTCTTCCCATGAAAAAAATAAACATCAGTTAATGAGTTAATACAATTTTAAGACCCCTGCTGGAAGATGCAGGCAGCTCAGTAATAAATTGTTATTCTGCTAAAAGCAAACTCCATCTTGTGTTTAATATTAGTTTTAAGATGTTGATTTCCTCAGCTTTCACTATGTACTATGACTCTGAGCAGGCCATACACTTAAAAAGAGAACTCTTACTAGCTCAGCTAAAATAGTTCCCTGTGGATCAAGCCATTATCCTGCTAAATAAACAAATAAAATAAAATAAATAAAACAGTATAAAGATTTATGCATTGAAACCACTATAACAAAAGTATAATGATTGTTAGTAACTATACGCTGCTTTAGTCCTATAAGGCTTCTAGCTTTTGTTTAATATTTAAATTTTTATTTCTGTGTATATTCCTGCTATTTTCTGAATACTGACTGTATGTCTATGATCTTTGATCTTATTCTGAGTGTTTTTACTTTTGCATGTACTTTGCTTAAGGTCTAATTACCCTTTTGGCCTCAGAGTTTTACTGATATTGTTGATATGTTGTTCAGTATGTAATTACTTTTTTTGCCACTTTGACTCTGGTTATGATTAAAAAGGGTCTTTGGACCATTTCATTTATCCAAGTAACAAACAAAATAAATGCATTGTTACTGTTTTCCCTGAAACTGAGGTAGCAGACAAATGCCATGCCCATAAATTTCTAGTTACATACCTACTCAATATGTATATAGCTTGTCTAAATACTAATATGTGAATGAGAGACATTGTGTATAAATATACAGTTCGAAAACATTAACGTTCAGTTAAAACTGTACCACCTGAGAAATTAATACCAAAGGACACAATCACTATGTGTAATATTTCAGACTTTGTAAGATTTGTATTCATGTGGTCCAATAATGCAAACCAATACAGGTGCAAAATGTAATTAGTAACTGAAATTTTGCTTAGGTTTTTATCCTTGCCCTGTAAAAATCACAAGACAGGCATCAAAAGGGTGCCATTAAAGAACATCTTCAACGGCTGTAGAGTACAATAATAAATACTGCAGTTCATGGAAACACTGAAGAAGGACATACAGTTGAAATCAGTGCAAATGGCTCTTAGTGCAACATAACAGGCAATTTTGGCCAAGGAATTCTGCAAGCATGTAAAACATGAAAACAGGAATGACTCACCCTATACACACATCATGTTGATGTGGACAGCACACCAAAGACTGATACAGCAATGTTACAAAGGCTCAACAAATATCTAGATAATCCTACAAGATGGGTCTGTAAATGATTTAATAGAAGATTGTAATGGAGTCTTCTCAATGACTGCAGGTAAAGAAAACTGTAATTTTGATCTTGCAAGAGTAGCATTCTTCATTCACAAGGCCGTTATCAAATAAAATCATCAGAATTCTTTAAACATTTTTGAAAGAAGATATATGCATTATAATGAAGGCAACAGAGTTACAATATTTGTATAACATTTGTATGACATTGGTATTTCTAGATAATGCTTTTTGCACACTGTGTGACATTTGCCACAAGTGTCATAACTTTTTATGCATAGATTTCAATTATGCCTGTATTTTTTTATTGACAGATTATATATGTGTTAACATATTATTTACAGCTCATATCAATGCCATCTCAGCCATGCAGTAGTTTATGTAACTGTTTGCAGCACTGAAATGTGTCCATGTTGAAGCATTGTAATTAGTTTATTTAGTAATTTAGTTGGTTGGAGAGTTAATCAAAAAGCAGGGATTTGGTCTGTTGCCATTCTGTTTATTTTGAGGTGAAGCAATTATTTCTTGTTTTAAAGTAGAATATTTACCTACAATAACTTATTTTGTAGTACTACACATGGAACCTGATTCAGAAAGGACTGTTACCAGTGTTAAGCCGTAACATGGGGTGTTACTGCTGATGACAGGTCTTTCTGATTCAGAGGCAGGCCCACAGCTGTGATCCTATGGGGTCTGCAGGATCAGTTGGGGGGGTTATCTCCTTGCAGGAGCTACAGTATATTGCAATAAGGAATTCCAGGGGACTGGCCTATGCTAATTAGCTATGCACTGTCCCCTGAAAAAACCTGCAGTAGGGCATTTATGTGGCTGAACGATTCTAACTCATCTGTGTAATTAACTTGGCCAAACATTCACATTCACTCAATACTTAGAACTGATGAGATTATGTCAGAAGTTAAGTGCCAGGGAATGTATCAGATTGGTGGTAGTGTGTGTGTGTGTGTGTGTGTGTGTGTGTGTGTGTGTGTGTGTGTGTGTGTGTGTGTGTGTGTGTGTGTCTGTGTGTGTGTGTGTGTGTGTGTGTGTGTGTGTGTGTGTGTGTGTGTATGTGTGTCGGTGTGTGTGACTGCACATGTTAGTGTATGTAGAAGGATGAGTGATTTTAGGTGTGTGTGTGTGTGTGTGTGTGTGTGTGTGTGTGTGTGTGTGTGTGTGTGTGTGTGTGTGTGTGTGTGTGTGCATGCGTGAGACTGTCTACCTGGATGGTTGCAGTGTGTGTGTGTGTGTGTGTGTGTGTGTGTGTGTGTGTGTGTGTGTGTGTGTGTGTGTGTGTGTGTGTGTGTGTGTGTGTATGTGCATATGTGCACTTGTGAAACTGTCTACCTGGATGATTGCAGTGGGGGTGATTAGTTTGGGATATGTAGGGTAAAAGTATGTGTGTGTGTGTGTGTGTGTGTGTGTGTGTGTGTGTGTGTGTGTGTGTGTGTGTGTGTGTGTGTGTGTGTGTGTGTGTGTGTGTGTGTGTGTGTGTGTGTGTGTTAGGGGTGCCTGTCATATGTCTAATCTTCCTTAGACTAATGATCAAATCCTGCAGTACTGGGAGGACATTAGATACCAGGGAAAGTAAAAGTATTACTGTAAAGCTATTTTTAAAAGTTAATAGAATATTAAGATTTGCAGCACAAAAGATGTATGCACACATAGAACACTAGTTACTAGAGACATGCTTTAAATATTACCCTAAACTCATTTAAAATGTTAAAAGAAGAGTAGTTTTGAAGAATGAAAGACATATGGGCAGGGGAACTGTAAACACCAGGGACACTTTTAAATATTATTCTAAACTCAGATAAAAATTTAAGAGAAAAACAGTTTTCCAGCTTAAAAGTCATATGAGGGAGGAGGTACCAGAAACCATGGATTTGATATGTTGTCTTAAGTCACTTAAAAATAAAGCTTTAAACCCTTTACCCTTGGCACAGAAAGCAACTCATTAACTATCCACAGCTTTAGTCATCTATACTGAGAAGGGCTTGCATTTTGATGTAGTTTCTGAACTGTATGAAATTCAATGTCTGGCATTATTGACTGACTGTAGTGATCCTTCAGTTACAAAGAACAGAACAGGGGTAAAATCAGGGGCAGTTGTGAAGATGAGGGTATGCATTTCAGGGTGCCATACATCTAAATAGCCATTCAGAAGACTTCCAGACAAAGCCTAGAGAAATATTACAGTATACCAGAAAGAACAATTAAATATTACTCTGAGACACATAAAAAGTTAATAGAGCAAGAAGTCTAACATCATGGTACAGTTTCAGAAAAAATAAGAAGACTACAACTCCAGTGTCTGGCGTTACTGACTGACTGTAATCATTTGTGATTTATGAGGGACAGGGGAAAAAAGAGGCTACAACAGGGACATTCTGTAAAGTAAGGGACAGATAACAGGTATGGCAGTATGTCCATGTGTGTGTGTGTGTGTGTGTGTGTGTGTGTGTGTGTGTGTGTGTGTGTGTGTGTGTGTGTGTGTGATACCTCTGTGGTGAGGGATGATTTGCTCTAGCTATTTTGTGTCTTGGCATTTTACCTAATTTAACTTTTTGTTTTTCCAATAATTAGCTCTCCCAGATCTTCAGTTGTTCCTCTGACAGCTACTCCATTATGCACAGACCAACATCAGCTTGCATTTATCTTTGCTTGATTATGCTGATTTACGTCTAGCTGTGCTGAAGGCAACTCCACTATGTTTGTCCCTGTGCTGACACAACTGTTATTAGTCAGGTAATACTTCCCATAGCCTTACTTTAGCCTGCTTTAACTTCCTTGTGCTCTTAGCCAATAAGTATTTACAAAACTGGACAAAGCAAACTCTTTCTGCTTGTGACAAAAACCTCATAGCCTTTTCTTACCTTAAGGTATTGCAGTAGCTCACTTATGCTGCCTGATAACTTCTATTTAATACAAAAATATCTGTCTGTGAGTGGTGTAAATACCTAGCTAAAATGGAGGCATTCCTCTCACAATCCACAATATGCTGTGAGCATTACATAGACACAGCCTCACCTCAACCAGTCCCACATTTTCAAACAGAATACACTAAAATCTCATATGCTGATGCCACAAAAAAGTCCTTTCCCAAACCTCCTAAAATTTAAAAGAAAGGCCTCAGGTGGGAAGTCCCTCAACTTCCCCTTTCCATGCTTACGTACAACAACAAATTACCAACAGCAAAGCTCCTACCAATCAAATAATGCTATGCCAGCTACCAGTAGAAATGTTATGCCAGCTTCTGATAATGGTGCATTATTCATGGGCACTCAGGTGTGAAGCATGCAGGCACCTCACTCACTACGCTAGGCAATGATAGGTTTACTGTCAGCTGCTTCGTGGGTGTCAGGTTCACAGACATTACAAAAGCCTCAATACTCTTTCTTGAGACATATTTGACTGACATGATGGTGATCTACATGAGAGTGAATGACCTAGGTCACAAAACTGAGGGACATGTAGAAAGCCATGTCAGAACTCTCTAGGAATGTGGTGCATGCAGGTAGCACTTGTCCTGAGTGGAATTCTTGCTTCATGAAGAATGATGCACAGCTATAAAAATAGGTAAGTGAGTTTAACAATTTGAGTTTTATATTTGGTGTAATTCCAGAGAGATTCAGTATGTCTCAGCTTGGGATGAGATGATAAGTAGCCCTATGTGTTTACAAAGGATAACTAGCACATCTCACTCAAGGTATTCTATATCCTGGCAAAAGCCCTCACTGCCCCTATAGTGCCTTTTCTAGGCAGAGTCCATCCAATGGACATGCCACCTTAGCAAATGTATCTAACACTAAAATGTACCACATTAAGGTAGTTTTTCTCAGTGCTTGGAGTCTCACTAATAAATTGCTTGATCTTGACATCTGTTTCAAATGGAGCATGCCCATGTATATGTAATTGCAGAGACTTTATTTAAATGTATAGAAAACACTTGCTCTGTATCTAGGCTGTCTGCATAAAATGCCTTCAGGCCAGATGTAAACTATGGTGGTGTTTACATATTTGACAAGAACCCCATCTCATCTGGACAGATACACAGTGACCCACAAACTGAGCACCTAGTAGTTTACCATGGAAAAGAAAAGCTGGCAGCTTATAGCATGTTTCAGAGCCTCCGTCATGTCTCCAGATGATCATGTTATATACCAGGATGTTTTAGAAGAAATTCCTATAAGCAGTAACTCTATTATCTTAGGTGATGTTAGCTACCTGGCCATAGACTGGATCCTGCCCATAGATTCCAGGGTTTGATAAATGGGGATTCCTGAGATCATATAGTGAGGGAAACCCCTAGATAATAAAATATTCTGGATCTGCTCCTCACTAATATTGCCTCTACCCACTGCCCTCCCATTGTCTCTTTCCTCAGTTAAGAGAGACCATAAACTGTGACATTTACTCACAAACCCCAAAACTACCACAACCCTGCTACCAATTTCCACATTTAAGGACTTTATAAGGGTGAAACTTATACAATTATGTAACAAAATCTATAAGTTTGCCCATGACATCACTATCATTGTCCCTAACTCAGCAGCCCACTTCATTAAGCAGTTTTATGCCCACTTAGACAAATGCATAGATCTAGCAACCCATCAAGAGCCAAATACAATGGGAAATTTAAAAGCACCATCATCCACGGTAAACCAGTAAAAAAAGAAAATAACACAAGAAAAAAAATCCAGGTTAGAACTTTCAGAATGAGGATATTATAACAAATATCAACAACAAACTGAAAAACATTATAATAACCAAATCATGGATGGAGATTAACTTCTGAAGCAAAGGATACAAGTCCTCCATAGGTTTTGCTGGAAAACTTAGAAGTAGCACTAGACATTGATGTGAGCTTTTCCTTAATGAGAATGACATAGGAAATTACAATCAAACAAGTCCTCCACAAACTTCACCCACAAAACATCTATTTCAACACTACTCATTAGAATATCTTATACCCCCTATCAATCACTAAATAACTTGTTCTAAAGGTATCATCAGAAAACAAAAATATTTTCTCCATTTGACCTGACAGTATAACTGGATGCCTATTAAGCAGTGCCAATCTCTCTATGAACTTTTCCTTAAAATGTTAACCTAAGACAAGCCACTAGCTATGCTCCAGAATTTTAATTTTAATTTTTATGTTTGTTTACTGGGAAAGCTTGACTTGGAATGAACCAATTTTTCAGTGGAAACCTAGGGGGCAATGCTTCAGACACATCTTTGGAATGTGGGAGGAAACAGGAGCATCCAGAGGAAACCCAGACGAATGCAGGGTGGGCATGCAGACTCTACACAGAAGGCACCCCAGCTGAGAATCAAACCAGATAACCTCTTGCTGTGAGGTGACAACACAAACCGCTGTGCCATTGCACCATCAAATCCTGGTGCACTGCTGTCATTATGCCCCTAGACAAGAGTGGCCCTATCATGCACCCTGGAAATGACAGAATACTCTGCCTTATGAGTCCGATATGTAAAGCTATAGAGCATATCATAACTAATCTAATTAGTCATGAAATTAAGAATCTCAATTGGTTAGTTTAACTCAGATTAGTACAAAAATGAACATGTCTTCACTCTGGCATTTATTATACACTAAATGAATAAATGTCAAATTGTTTCAACAGAGGGTCTTGAAATATCATTTTTATACGTTACTGATAGAAAATTGCAGCAGATTTAATTGATGTATTGCACAGAAAACCATGTTCATGTCAGACTTCCTTGGGGGATACCAGTAACGCTTAACAACTAGAGACTCACCAGAGATTCCTAACCATTAGACCAGACTGAAGACTCTCTGCTACCAAGACTAGCTTGAAGCTCTATTCCCTCTATACTGCCTCTTACAGACTCTTCCTACGTGATTTGTGTTTAACTTTATTTTATGTTGATGACCAGGCCCTCCTTGGTGATTTATGTTTAGCTTTTTGTGATGTTGACAACTGGACTCTCCCTGGTGATTTATGTTCAGCTTTTTGTGATATTGATGACAGGGCCCCCCTTGATCTCCTACACTTTCACAAAACAAATGACTCTAGGAACACTGACCTAAAACCATGCATCTCCACCAGCAAATAGAATGATAACCTCACTTCCTAACAAAAGAATGATGATTGGATGGCTTCCCATAATGTCACCCCTGTCCGGACTAGTTTGGTATTCCTTAAAGCAGGAGGTACCCAATAATGGTGGATGTTGTCAAGATAGTTATGGATCACAGACTGACTCTGACTTTTAAACTATATGAGTCTCTCGGTATCTGAAAACCAATAAATGCCAACCTGAGCAATAAAGTCAGTTTGGTAATCATGAATTAAAAATAGTAACTCCAATATCAAAGATTTCAGTTTTAATCAATTTAGGTAATAGCCTACTGAGAATGATTAGCACTGCCTCCTGAAACTCGTATCACAGAAATTCTGTAAATATAGCTTTGTCTTTGAGATGATAAAAATTAGCTCACATTACTAATCATAAAAGTTTGTTGATATAGTGCAATTATTTAGATAAGCAGGTTGCTAAATCATTCCACAGATGGTTGTGAGGATTACAATGGTCTTATGGAGTTGTTAACTGTGTTTTCTTCCCCTAAATTAGAAAAAAAAGGTTGACAATGAAACTAGTCTCCATTCTTCCTCAAATGTTAATGGTATGATTATCAACTAATGAAAAGTCCTATCAGAAGTAAAACCAAAAAAATACATTTTCACTTTAACAAACCACAATACCACTTCAAGTAATGCAGGAAAACACATGCAAGTAGAAACTGTGGTGGAAAGATGGTTCAAAAGTCAGAGTTGTTGTATTCACTTATTAAATTGACATGAACAAAGTCTAAGGAAATAAATACTAGTTGGAATTGCATTTGAGCTAAAGAAATCCAAAATAAAAAAATGAAAAAAAAATTATCATGGATTAACAGCACACTGTGTTGCTGTTGAGAATAGAAATGGGATGTGTTGTGAATCTGTAGGTCCTTTTTTTGTTTGTTTTTCCCTTCAAGACATAAGGTTAAGTTAATCAGACTAGCAGTTCCATGAGGGCAGCAGATAATGGGGGGATTCATTAACCCTCTGTGTAGGACGAACAAAGTCCTACTTGGAGACTGCTGTCTAAGAGTTAGATGTCAGCGCTTCATGCATATGCATGAGGGCACTCTGACTCAACTTCCAGGCTAACACGGAGCATGTAGGAGTGCAGGGGGCATGTCAGACTGCAAAGCAGTCCAAATATCCACGCCCTTGCAAGTGCAAAACCCTGCAAATGTCAGCAGATATGAGCGAGTCCGCTCACATGTGTATACCCCCAACACTACATTCCTGCACATTAAAAAGCCCTGTACAAATGAAACAATATGTAAAACAATTTTTTTTTTATTATTCACCATATAGCTAACCATATTTGCGTGTGTGTGTGCAGGTGTGCCCATTGAATAGCTACAGTTAGCAGTGTAGTAATCGAAGAGGATAATACACCACTTATATGCAAATTAAGCCAAGTAGCAATAGTGTAGTGGAAGAGCTTTCACACAAAGAGGAGGCATTCCTGGTTTGAGTCCCACCACTCCACTCTCATTTTTCTATAGGAAATCCATGCATAAAAATAAATCCTGACATTTACCTTTTAATTTATATCAAAATGCATCGAAATGGCCTATGTAGTAGTGAACGATATTTAAATATATATAAGAAAGTGAAACGTTCATGCATAATAATGAATGCATAAGTAACCTATCTTAAGCAATGTGAAGCATTGCTAAGCAACGTTTACCAGTATTAAGCACATTTAAGAATAATTGCCCATAGCTAAGCACTGCTTTAACTAGCGCAATATAATTGCCCATAACTAAGCACTGCTTTAACTAGCAAAATAGCTATGCACAGAGCTGCGCATCGCGCCAACTAATGAAAACCAAACATGTTTGCGCAGAGGTGTGCACCGCGCTAACTAGCACAATATCAGGCAATGTAGGGCAATGTAGAGCAATGTCGAGCAACATTGGGCAAAGTTGAGCAAAGTCGGCTAAACACAGCCACACCCCCTACTGGTCAGGCCAGTAGTAAAATAAAAAAGCAATGACAGGTCTTGAACCTGGGATAGTGTGCACCATAATCACAGCACTAATCCACTAAGCCATGACAGCATTTGATGTTCATAGACTGTCAACACATATACATATGAATCAAAGTTTACCCAGTGCTAAGCAGGTGTGCACTCAGTTGAGAACTTTCAAATCCGTCCAATCACAAATAAGTGTGGGAAATGAGGCATATTTAAGCTCCATAGGCAGGAATACTCACCATAACTGGTTGCAGCTCCCATCTGCAGGCAGCAATGTCTGGTGTCGGAGAGGGCTCTCATTTCTGAGTGCAATGGTGGGGCACTGAGGAGTCAGAACTGATGGTTTGGCTCCTCGCCCATCGTCATGATGCTAGACTCCTGCAGGGCCAGTTCCAGAGCACGGAATTCAAAGCGGAGGCCTGGAACCATCTCACATGAACTCACCAGTGCTACAGGTGTCCCTCGGACTGGTGAGCAGGTCAGACATCACCATGCAGACCTGAAGAGATGCAAGCAGGACCTACTGAACCAATGGATATAGGAGGTCTGTGGGATGCAAAATGCCCCACTACTGAGTAGGTAGCCATGGACTGAAATATGTAAAAATTGCTAGTGTAGTCGATAGTATGGATAGGTATATGTCTCAATATCACTTCATTTACTTCACAGCTGCAGGTGTCCATACTGCGAATCAACAAGCCTATGCAGACAGGCTGCTAAGGCTACGCCACCAGGCAGGTTAGTAATTTTTCTGCATGTACTGTTTTATAAAATAAGTGGGAGAGCCTAGCTAAATGTGTCTCAGCCCAATAATAAAGGTATAATAAGGCTTGAATAACCTCTCTGCATGAACTATGTAAAATAAGTGAGAAAGTCTGAAAAAGAGTGTTGTAACCCATTAATAAAGGTATAATAAGTCCTGAATTATTTCTCTGCATGTATTGTTATATAGAATAAGTGAGAAAGCCAGAAAAAGAGTGTTGTAAACCATAAATGAAGGTATAATACATCCTGAATAAGATGTCTGCATGCACTGTAATAACAAATAAATGAGAGAGCCACTAGAAAAGTGTGTAATGTAATTAATAAAGGTATAACACCTGTAGTGTGTCCGTGTCACTTTCCTTGAAATGTAGATGTACTCTTGCAGTATAGAAATAGTAGTGTTGTATTAAGCGCTGTCAACCCACACTTGGGTAGGCCGATAGAAAGAGTACAAAGGGAGTGCCAGTATCTCTTAAGCATATATATAGTCCTCAACTGTAGTATCAAGGCTGGCATGTATAGGTAAATCTGGCACATGAGTAGTTTGTAATTGTGTGCACCGGAAATTTCGGTGTGCTGCTAAAAATGTAGGGGGCTGTTAAAACTTAACTGGTAATGTCACCTGAACACATCCAGATATGTAGACATATGAATATAAATAAAATATATAAATACATAGCAGTAACATCTACATCCAGGACAGTTTGTATATTAGATACAGGTCAGGTACATAATGAACTAGCAAAACACATCCCACAACGTACTGGACATTGCCTAGTGTAATAATACATGTAGTGGATACATACCTGCAGTCAATAGGAATGTAGTGTAAACTATAAGTTCATATAAGTTGTTAATGGAGGTATCTTTTTACACCCTACTGTATGTGCATAAACAATGCAATTCCACACCTCAATGGGTATGTGTAATTTCAAAACATTTGTTGGGACATATGTCCTATTGGTTTATAAATATCTGCATAACTTTGATGCATGTGCCCTGTTCAAACAACACAGTCTTGGTGGCCTGTTGCCACCAATCATTCCTGCATGCTGATGGAATGTCCACTGTTGTTCAATATATGCATATGTTATGCTTGCTGTTCAACTGTTGGAACTCTGGTGTGTTGGGTTAATGGGAATATTACTGCATGCTGCTACAACTAATTTGTAATGCTGTTGGCTATATTGTCATTAAATACACCTAAACACAGAACATATGGGAAGGCCAGTCCCAGCGGACCCACCTGTCCCACCTCAGCTGGCGATGGCACCTGGCACCAGCAGGTTCAGTGCTGAGCCTGGGACCTCCTCCTCCGTTAGCCCTGTGCCACCTTTGGGTGGAAGCGCTGCAGGGGATGGGGCTCGCCCCCCCCCCATGCAAGTGTGGCCAGAGGAGGGCCACCTGTCACCCTCCGAAGGGTCCAGGCTGTGGTGCGTAGGGAGATCCAGCATTCAGTTGCTGATCCCCTATGCCAGCTCGAGGCAAGAGTGGCGCGGCTCATGGGTGAGCCTGCCCCTCCTATGCAGCCCCCAGCACAGCCACCCTCCGGTCTGTGAAGGTGCAGTGGTGACTGCCCATGAGTGGGGATCTCAGTTCCACTGTTACCATCTGTGGGCTCATGGGCTTGCGATTTCCAAACATCCTTCCCCGTCAATTGTGTTCACCCACCCCATGTGTCATATTCCGCCCCTGTATGCATCTTGTTTGTCTTGTCTGTTTACCTCCCCAACCTACCTCCCAAAACATACCTATTTCCCCTACCCCACATTCCACTCTCACCTGAAAAAAAAGGGCAATCTGCTCCCACAAAAAAATTACGCCCCATACATAGCTGCCCATTTTACACAAATGTCCGCTGGACACAGTCACTGAAATTCAATTGGCAGTACAACATACTTTGTTGTCCTCACCCATCACTGAGGGGTGGACGGTTTCAAAATTCCTTCTAAATTACTAGCATATGCACAGCTGTTGCTGTTAAAGAAATGGACAGCTATGGACCTTCCCTACACCCATCCTGCACATCCTGAGCTGTTTTCCCTACTGTCTTTCCCACTTTGTGCCCCTTTTTCACCACTTTCCTATCTCCCCATTTTCTTTTCTTTCAAAGAAATGAGCGTGGGGATTAGCAAGAATAAGCACTTTTAAGCAATAGTAAGCAGGTTTAAGTGAGTGTGCGCATGTGTGCGCTTAGCTAAGTAGTGCTAAGCGTCACGCAAACTTACTTACATCTGCTTAAAAGTGCCTTAGTCACCCTGCATATGAGGGGCCTTGTTCTGCTCAGCAGCAAAATAAACCACCACTGTCGGTCTCGAACCCTGTACCATGGACACACTAGACTGCAAAAAATGCCACTAGGCCACAGTAGATATACAGCAAGATGTTGCTGAAATATATATATCATGCATCAGAATGTGTGAATATAAAAGAAAGGTAGGAATGCCATAACACAAAACCTGTTCTGTGGAACTTTACCAGCAGTTGTTGTGGAATTGCATTACATGACTGTGATAACAGAACCAGACATTCTAGCAGTAAATACTGTTACAGCAGCACTTCGCAACCCCAACACAGTATCATAGCAGGACAATCCCCACCCAAATGTACAAAATATCAGTGTGTTCAAGGTACGGCAAGGATGTAGGTAGGCATACTCAGAACTGGAATTGTCCAGTTTCATGAGCATCCTGTGATAATGTCAACAAAATATAAAGCACAAACAGTGCAGAAGTCAGTACATTAATATCCACAGTATAGCTGTTCCCAAACAGTTCATGTGCCAAATGAAAACATCTCAATAACTACATATGTATGACAGCTAATTGTAGATGTTGTAAAGAAACTCCATACTCCCATGTATCTTGTGTTAGCATTTCTAGGGGTGAGTACAATTCTACACTGTCAACTGTGTACTGGAAGAGGCAACATTCAGGTCTGAGTACAACATACAACTAACTGGCTACACCCCTAGCAACAGTTAGAAGAAGTATACCAACCTTCTGACTTACACAACGATGTCCAAAACAAATAAGCATGGTCCCCACTCTGAAAGGGCTACGCCTACCTGACCTAGCAATTTATAGCACTGGGTTGCTATGACAGTGAGTACTGAAAGTACCACACAGCAGGCTGCATGCACTTGCCAAATGGCGGCCACCAATTGGTACAGAGGCCATCACAAGCACATGTGCAGATACCTATAAAAGCAGTCTGTACTTGCTGTCCACACATGCAATCATTCCATTGCAGGTATGGAGGGAGAAAGAGAGAGAGAGAGATTGAGAGAAAAAAAAAAGAAAAGGTGATCTAAAGTAAAGAAATATAACAAAAAGAATATATTGAAAAAAATCAGTGCACTGACAAAAGAAATTATATTGAAAAAATGTATTGAAAGGAAACTATATTGAAAAAAAAACATTGAAATAAAATATATTGAAAAAAGATTTGAAAGAAAAAATATATAGAAAAAATTAAAAAATATATATATTGAGAAATAAATATATTGAAAAAAATATACTGAAAGAAAATATTTAGAAAAAAATATATTGAAAAAAAAATATTGGAAATCAATATATTCTAAAATAAATATCTATAAAAAAAATCCTGAACAGTAAAGGAGATATTGGAACCAAAACCTATATTGGGAAAAAAAGTATACCAGGATATACAGCAACAGATACGGACACATACAAAGGAAAGGTATGTAACAGCTATGTATTTACTGGAATGTAGTAGATGTTTATGAACGTACTCCATATAGTTTGAATCATCCATATGTGGCAGCAGTACGTATCGATGCACAGATGCCCTGCATAACCACTGGCATGGGGAAACGAGTGTGTTGCTGTGTGCAATGGGATGTGACAGTGACATATGTAGTTCAGCATTAAATGTCAAACATCTGATCCATGTTATCTGTGTTCTGTACAGTAGTGTGTATGAAGTCTGTTTGGGGTAGTAGCCCAAACTGTTATGCAAAAATGGATGTGACAGAGTAACAAATGCATGATGGTCATATTAATGTGTAGCTTAGCATTGGCAATAGCTGTACCAGGCTAGTATGCTAATTCAGCATTAGCAGCTATGTATACACCCTCTGATATTACTGTGTGCTCACATGTGACACCTGTTCATGTTGCAGCGAGGCCCAACAGGTCAGCCGTGAGGTACATGTACTTACAACAGTGTGGTCCTTGTGTGTGTATGGCACACACATACGGAGAGATCTGTCCGTGTCAGATATATTAGCATCTGTACATGTGCAAGGGACATACTTCAACTGTTTGTGAAACGTGGATATATATATATATATATGTTGTTGAAGGTTGTTATGTGCATATTTCTATGTAGGTTGTAGTGTGTGGCAGACCAGACAGCATACAGTGCTGGTATATGACATGTAGTGGTAAAACGCTGTGGGTATGATTCATCAGGTTTGCAGTGTTGCAGCCAGTGAGACCTGCTAAAGCTACATGGGCTGAGAACACCTTCGATGCATTCTGCACAACACTGTGCAATGTTATGACATAACTGTATATGTCACAATCTTCTCATACTTGATATACCCACCATGACAGGTGGACTGTATATGTGCCTATATGTATATATATATAGAGAGAGAGAGAGAGAGAGAGAGGCAGGGTCATAATTACTGCAACAGATGCCTGGTGACAAAGCCATGGACTCAAGCTCAATGTTGACACTGCATTGGCATCCCTCCTTGCAAAGACTCAGTACCCATGAACTACCACATAGGTGGTAGTCCACTTAACACCGAAGGTGTGATAAGAGACCATGGGACACAGGTGGACAGTAGTCTCCCCTTCGATAGTCACAGTGCCACACTAGTCATGTAATCCATCTACGTGGCACACGTCATCACAAAAGGTGTGTCATCCAGGGAAAAATAGGTCAGTGTTCCCCTCTACTCCACTCACATAAGACCCTGTATAAAGTACAATGCCCCATGTGGTATGTACCTCACAAGACATCTACAGCAAGGGGAAGGGACACAGACATACCTCGCAAAGAGTGATACCAGCGACAAACAGATGCCCTATGCAGACCGTCCCACAAACCCACAACTACACTGTGTTGCATATCGCCTACCCGGAGGTGACCTCTGACTGACATACTAAGCTATGTCAAACCCAGATCTGTTGGACTTGCTCCACATAAACAGATCACAATCTGTACTAGCCACACGCTCTAGGGACCCAAACCCTTTGACCACAATAAACAGCACATGCTGGAGGGATAGATTCCTATCTCAGAGACAGCCCATACTCTGGAACTAACCAACTATCCATAGAAAACAAATCTCCTAATTAGCAGTCTTCATAAATAAGCCTGGAGATTGTATGGGAGATAGTGAATACACCCTGGCAATCACCTCAGTGTCCCTGCTTGACTGGGCCACATGAAATTTAAATACCTGTGTGTCAGAGGCCAGGGTAGCATATGGCTAGAGTTCTATAGGCCCTAGGGCCAATAGCCTCTTACCTACCTATGAAGTGATACAAACCCACATGTACTTGCTGCAATAATTGATATGTGAGGTGACTGAGTGTGATGGTAAATGTGTTGGTGAATGTGTCAGGGATCGGTATATGTGTGATAGCTTAGTGGGAAACTGTTTCAGTCATGGTATTATGTGTCCTAGCTGTGATCCCAGCAAAAAATGTGTATGCAATTGGTAGGCAGAAAAAATAGCATGCCATACGGTCTGACGTAGTCCCTTGTTGTCGACTGGGGTGTCCCATTGTAGGCTAAAGCAGTACATGTATGCTTATTGGGTGTTACTGCTGGTGAATCCAACTCCTGTATGAACTGTAGTACTACCTGAAGCTGTATGCCTAAGCAGCACAGTATGGTGTACGTGCACATTTATAGGTACCACTGTTATGTGTGTTCCCTGTAGTCCTCACAGATTACATACCTCAGGCATAAGGTCTGGTAACTACTGACACACAGTACTGTAAGGTACACAGGTAAAGGTCACCTGGGTTGCCATACCTTTGTGTCTGTTATGCATGTCTGCTGTGTGTGTGGGTATGCCTGCACCATGGTCTCGGTCATATGTGTGTTGCAGGATATTACTGCATATCTAGCAACCTGTATAGTGTAGTACAGCAGTATGCCACCTATATTAATGAATGTGCACATATGTTAGGCAGGGGTCCGCCATCAATGACTAGTGTGGTATACTGGTAATACTGTCAGTGGACTTTGCATTCATTGCAATGGATTACATATTTCATGATGCATTAGCATGATATATACCTCCTGTGGCTAGGTGATGCATTGTGTCACATACAGTGTGCCATGTACTGTTGTATAGTCTTACATACTGTTATAACTTTGTTGCTGTGCAAAACATGGTTTGATATATAGAGTGTACCAGGCACTGTCAGGCATCTGTCTGTTGAGAACTGATATGTGGTATTGAAAGTGTGTATCTTCTGACAGCCAATAGGTTGCTATATATGGCAGTTAATTTATATCTGTACTTTAGAATGTTACGTGTGCCACATGACTTGCTCACACATATTGTTTAATTGTCTTCCAGGGTAATGTCCCACCATCGTAACCCACCATATAGCAAGGCCGAGGAGGAAGCCATCACAATGAGCCTGGTGCAGCACTATGCGCTGCTGTTCATCAGAACCAGCCAGGACCAGCATGAGCGGGCTGCGCTGTGGCAAGATCTTGTACGTAGGGTAAATGGCATAGGCATGCATAACTGGACATATGAGCAGGTACGCCATCACTGCAGTGATTTAATTAGACATGTCCGGCAGCGTGCGTCTGATATCCGCAGACAATAGCTTGTCACAGGTGGGGGGGGTAGCCATCCTCTCCCCTCACCAGAGTGGAGGAGCTGCTCCTGAGCCAGGTGGCTCCTGGCCAACAACAACCACAGCGATTAACATGTATCATCATGGGGGCCGGAGCCACCCAGCAAGTTGACATGGAGCGTGCAGGTAACATGGCATAGATTTAGAATACTGTTACCTCTATTGGTAGAGCATGCCTATGTGAGATGTGTACTGTGTAGTTAGATGATGTGGTGCCTAGTGTTGTGCAATACTAATAATTAGGAATATAATCTGTAGGCCTGTGACTGTCCACCGTTGTACTACTGTAAGATTGCAAACACACAGTATCAATGCCACAGTTGTTGCCACTGACAAAGTGTCTGATATCCTTGTAGGTCCCTCTGGTGTGACAGCAAGGCAGCAGAGCCATGCTGGTGAGTGTGTTATACCTTTAATATTGCTAATTAAATGTGCATGTCATAGGTGAGGTGTAGGCTATGTACACGTAACACACCTACACATAATGCATGCTCTGCATGTTTGCTGTGAGACTATGCACATCCTAGTAACATGGGTAGCTGCCTAAAACACATACAATACACAGAGCATCCCACACAATTGTGGCAACACTGTAGTGGACATCGGATAGGCAGAGTCGATACACATGCACACAACATACACACCTTTGTCATACGCAGTACACGTTAATATGCTGCACATGGTGTATTCAGACACCCGCTGTAAGGTCACACTACAGTATCCTAAACCTCATCTACACAGCACGCTTAATATACCTGAGGGGTAGATGCCCCACATGTGGCTGTGCAACACCCTTCAACACATGACGCATTCATGTTAGGCAATGCCCCTTATTGGGCACCTCACAAACCCATGTAACAACTGGCCGTGTAATGGTGAATATAGCCATGGTACTGCAGTTCAGGTACAGCATGCTATGTGCCAGTCTGGCACACATTAGTAGCCTTGAGTGATCACATGATGCTGCATGATGATGGCTTATGGTACTACACCCCATCCGGTTACAGTGGCCACAGTAATACACATATCATGAATTGCTATGCACCTCAATGTTGTGTGTGTGCAGACATATGCACCAATATGCAATATGCATAGCAATTCCCATTTGTAGAAAGTGACACACATATGTCTTGTAATGCTATGGGGTGTATATGTCACATGACACACATTGTGTATGTGTGATGTTTCATGTTGCAGTTGTGTGGTAGCATGCCATGTCATAGCTGGCACTTGCATGTCCGCAATATGTCCTACACTCACCATAACCACTGTACAATGGCTATGTCAAGCAATGGTATTCCATCAGGTATACATGCACCACTCATCCTGTGTGTATACATGGCAAGCATGTGTTATACTTGTGTCCACAATCATCTGCTAAAGACACAGAGGCTCTAATCAGAAATGGATATCCATGTGACAAACTGATACACATCCAGCCATGGTATGTATACCTGTGACTGATGGTGCACAGGACATTGCAGGGCTTTTAATACCTGCACAGCAATGTTGTGTCCATGTACACATTGCGTTCCAGGATGAGGCCATTCACTGAACAAAACGCACATGTATCAATGCCATGTATACTATTATTAGCAATGGCTGTCTACACTCACACTGCATGCTGCTGAGCAACACATGTCCTGCATGCTGTCACGTTTGATATAAATGTTTGGCTTGTGATACTGTACCCCAACATCACACGCTATTGAGTATGTTCAGGATTGCTGGTGGTGGTGTGTGTGTGTGTGTGTGTGTGTGTGTGTGTGTGTGTGTGTGTGTGTGTCCATACTAGTGAGGAGTGTGCATGTGTGCATGTGTGCATGTGTTCATGTGTGCATGTGTGCATGTGTTCATGTGTGCGTGTGTTCATGTGTGCATGTGTACACATGTTCATGTGTTCATGTGTTCATGTGTGCATGTCTGCATGTGTTCATGTGTGCATGTGTGCATGTGTGCTGACATCATGTACAGGTCATAAAGTGTGTTTCCTGTCTCCCTCTCACAGGTGCTGATACTGGGCTGCTTCAATGCAGCAGGGAAACTGATGTCACTGAGCATGATAGTGACAATGATGATAGGTGTGTTGAGGCACAGGCATGTTTGCCAGGGTCTATCGTTGGGACACCAATCGACACTACACAAGTGTCCACCCCATCCATGCACACAGTCATACTGCCAATACATCCGTCACCAATGCCCTTAGCAGAGGGACAGCATGCAGCCTGCATTGGCTAGGACTGTGTGGTATCCATGGCACATGCATCCCGACACAGCAGCCATAGCCAGATGTCTGGAAGGGTACCACATAGGTAGATGTCCAGGGGTTCTCGTTGGAGCACTGCTGCCCATCATGCCACTGGCAGATGTGCCACAGGTCTATCTACGTCACGCATGTTCCAGGCTGTTATGGAGGCACAGACATGTACAGAACAGTACACAAGACAGGGACTGAGGGCACAGAGGGCACATAACACTGCCGTAATAGACAATATCCGTGACCTAACTGGTGCCATCCACAATTACACTGAGCTCACTGATAGACATTGGGGAGAGACACTAGATATCCTCCGCAATATCATGTCCATGTGTCAGGACAGTGCGGGATGGTTGAGTCATCGACGTGGACATATGCCAGCAACATCAGCAGCTGACAGTCGCCACAGACGTCCCTCAAGCAACAGCCGCTTCCATAGTGCCAGTACCAGCCCCAGCAATGTTGGGGGTGGGCTGTCCATAGAATGCCCTAGAAGACCATGTGCACATGGCTCTGGACAGTCCCAGCAGGGACCTGGGTCCAGTGAACATCCATCTACCTCTGGGGATAGTACCCAGTCTGGCTTGGTACCTGATAGTGTCAGTAGCACCCCTGCCAGGCACAGGCACCATATCCGTGGCCAGAGACAGTGATCTGTAAAGCCTCACAGGTACAGTCTGTGGCTGTCTCACAAGTACCCGTATGTGGCAGCTGCATGGTGGAACTGTGTGCATGCAGACACACACACATAATCCAGACACCTAGGGCTAACACATACCCACACTCATTACATCAACATTGGCCCATACCTTTATTCTTGACCCCCACACACACACACACACACACACACACACACACACACACACACACACACACACACACACACACAAACACACATACATACATGTCGATTGGATGGCTCACTGTAGGCCTCTGGCAGACCAACAACACACCCTGTGCATATGATGAAACCTGTGCCACCTCCTGTCATCTGTAACATCGATGTAGGAACAGGCTACCATGGTGCTGATGTGCACAAAGTGTCTTTATAGTAGTATAGCAATGTTAGCATGTAGTCAGCAGTAGAGTGTAATGATATGCTTGAAGGTGTATCTGAGCAGGCATGATGCATTAAAGCTATGATTGCCATTGTAGTGTGGTTTACACCAGTGTTAGTTCCAATTGTACATTGTCCGCCCACGTGCCACTTGGCTGATGTGTGCAGTATTGGCAGCATGTGAGTGGACAGTATGTGTGGGATGTATGTACACATATTTGCAGGTGTACAGGTGTGGTAATGGTGGAGGTGCACTGTCTGCATGTACGTGCATAGTGGACACATGGGCAGGGTGACATGCTTTGTATTACACTGTAATACTCCATAGTTTCTATTGGTGGCCAGTATGCATTTTACTACACACATTTTGGAACCTGACTACACATGTGTGTATGACATGGTTTGACACTGTGCTGTGGGTGATACTGTTACTATCTGTCATTGTTTTGCATTCTGGTAGTATACATGACTTCAACAGCCTGACCATAAGCAATCATTAGATGATGTCTTGGCAACTGACACACAGATTTAGGACACACAGCAAAATTTGGATTCTTCAGGTACTATACTATGCCTGTAACCAGTGGTATTCAGCTGCACCCATTACTGGGACCACTCCTGTTCGGCATATGGCTCTCTTAGGTACAAGCAATCAGATTAGGGATATGTCTGTTCACGTGTGCTAATGCATACTGTGGCCTATACTGCATTCTCCAGGTGACACACATGTCCTCCACAAGGGTATCATATAGACAGATACCTGTTGTCAAACTCATGCTGTAAAGCTATAGGCAAAACTAGGCGTAATTATCCACCTTTACAGAACACAGTATCCCCACAGTACCACATAGGTAATAGCCACCAACGTGATGAACTGGTATCGATGTGTACATGCAACCTAGTGTTATGTCACCTCTCTTTTGATAATCACATTCCCTAAGGTATTTTGAAATCCCTCGGTGGATCACATAAGCAAGAAGTTCTGCATGCATGTCCACACAGGATGTTGTACACCTATAATGCATAGTCATCATTGACAGACTCTGCTGCATTTGAACAGGTCTGACATATGCCTCGGCCATAAACCCTTACTCACACAATTCAATAGAAACCATAATGAGTGTGTGTGACACAGATGACCTAGGCCAGGCATCACTGCAGTGGCTGGCCCTTTCACAAGCATACAGATGTGACCTAAGGTCTGCAAAGCAGCAGCACAGTCTGGCAAGGATGACAACTGTGTACTTGGACAAAGCAGAGTTCACACACATGCAATGATTGAGGTAACATGTAAGCATATCTATTTGCCTCACAGCTACCTCACATGTGCTATGCCTACTGATTTGTCATACGGTGGTAAAAGCAAAACTCCCCACACAATGACCAACACTGTCACACACATAGAGCACACACACTCAACAAGTGCAGGATTCAAACCCCTACCTAACTACTTCATGATACTAGAGGTGTACACATTAACACAACACACTATACACATTACTGGGGGGTTCTCTTTTCCACAGGTATATTTGTAGGATGGTGACATCATCAGACTTGACAAAGATTGGTTTAACACCTTTAAGATGTTTTACTACTCTCCTAAAAGGTTGCTCCTTCCCAAGGAGACCACACACAAACACACACTTGTCAAGTTCAGGATTCAAAAACCTCTACCTAACTGCTTCATGATACTAGTGGAGTAGGCATTAACACGATGTGCTATACACATTACTGGATATTCCCTTTTCCACAGGTATATATGTAGGATGGTGACATCATCAGACTTGACAAAGAATGGTTTACCACTTTTAAGGTGTCTTACCACTCTCCTAAAAGGTTGCTCTTTCCCAAGGAGACCACACATGCAGTTGTCAAGTACAGGATTCAAACCCCTGCCTAACTACTTCATGATACTAGAGGAGTGCACATTTACATGACACACTATACACAATACTGGGTGTTCTCTTTTCCACAGGTATATATGTAGGATGGTGACATCATCAGACTTGACAAAGAATGGTTTATCACTTTTAACATGTCTTACTACTCTCCTAAAAGGTTGCTCCTTCCCAGGGAGACCACACACAAGCACACACACAGTTGTTAAGTGCAGGATTTAAACCCCTATCTAACTACTACATGACACTAGAGGAGTACGCATTAACACAACGTGCTATACACACTACTAAGGGTGTGTTTTTTCCACAGGTGTATTTGTAGGATGGTGACATCATCAGACATGACAAAGATTGGTGTAATACTTTTAAGGTGTATTACTACTCTCCTAAAAGGTTGCTCCTTCCCAAGGAGACCACACACACACACACTTGTCAAGTGCAGGATTCAATCCCCTACCTAATTGCTTCATGATACTAGAGAAGTACGCATTAACACGATGTGCTATACACATTACTGGGGTTTTTTTTTCCACAGGCATATTTGCAGGATGGTGACATCATCAGACTTGACAAAGATTGGTTTAACACTTTTAAGGTGTTTCACTACTCTCCAAAACGTTCGCTCCTTCCCAAGGAGACCTCACACAAACACTTATCGAGTGCAGGATTTAAACCACTACCTAACTACTTTATGATACTACAGAAGTATGTATTTACACGCTGCGCTATACACATTACTGTGTTACCCTTTCCACAGGTTTATTTGTAGGATGGTGACATCATAAGACTATACAAAGTGGGTTACATTAGGTGAAATTAGGTGGGCTACATTGAAGGAATGTCTAAACACCCTGGCCATGTGTTCATCAAAGGGGAGTTTACTATCTACCCGTGTCCCCAGGGCCATAATGACTTCCTCCATACATACTGGATTACCATCTATGTGGTAATTTGTGTGCACTTTGTTGTACCCAAATGGGATGACTATGCATTCTTTGGCATTCAGCTTCAGGGCATTGTTTTGACACCAGGTATCTGTCTCTGTAAGACACTTCTGGAGGATGTCTGTGTTAGCAGTACAGTTGATTATAGACCACAGTTAACATTCATCTGCAGGACTGTTCAGCCATACACCTCCCATGCTTGCCTGTACCTCTGAGCAGTATCTAATGAACAGGTGGGGTCCCAGGACCAGGACCTGTGGGATGCCATTTGTGTCTGGCTTAGAGTTGGACATGGCACCAGCAACTCTGAACATGTGTGTTTGATCTGTGAGCCACCTGGCCACCCATCCAGTGGGCCGGATTCACAAAACCTCCATGTAAGACTTAATATGTCTTACTCAGAGGCTGCAGTTGAACGGTATGACGTCAGCATGCCATGCATATTCATGAGGGCATGCTGAATCATACCCAAGTCTAACATGGTCCATGTAGGAAAGTAGGGGGAGTGTCCGATTGCCGAGTACAGCAAAGGGACATGCCCCCAGAAGAGTCAGAGTCCTGAAAGTAAACACCCATGAGCGAGTCCACTGAAATGTCAAGGAACACAACACCACACATCCCCACAGACTAAACCCTACTGAAAATATGTAAAATATAAAAATATCAGTTTCCTTTTTTTTTTTTATAACTTCCAAAATGTTTGCCCACATTTGCACTCATTTGTGCGGGTATGCCCTTCACTCAACCACAGTTAGGAGATATGACATTGAAAAGCATGTAAGATCTACATATGCAAATTAAGCAAAGTAGCAATAGCGTAGCAGTACAGATGTCGCCCAAAGAATAGGTAGTCACGGTTCCAGCCCCACAACATCCCCCTACATTTTTCTTTAAATAAGTATGAAACAATTCCCCGATATATTAAATTTAATGTAAGTAAAATGTAATGAAATGGCTCATGTATTTCTGAACAAAACCTATATTATGTACATATAAAAAGGATCATAATTGCCCATAGCTCAGCAGCGCTTTAACAAGCTTAATATGAGTGCCCGTAGCTGAGCAGCACTTTAATAAGCTTAATATGAGTGCCCGTAGCTGAGCTGCACTTTAACAAGCTTAATATGAGTGCCCGTAGCTGAGCGGCACTTTAACAAGCTTAATATTAGTGCCCATAGCTGAGCAGCACTTTAACAAGCTTAATATGAGTGCCCGTAGCTGAGCAGCACTTTAACAAGCTTAATATGAGTGCCCGTAGCTGAGCGGCACTTTAACAAGCTTAATATGAGTGCCCGTAGCTGAGCTGCACTTTAACAAGCTTAATATGAGTGCCCGTAGCTGAGCGGCACTTTAACAAGCTTAATATGAGTGCCTGTAGCTGAGCGGCACTTTAACAAGCTTAATATGAGTGCCCGTAGCTGAGCGGCACTTTATCAAGCTTAATATGAGTGCTTATGGCTAAATAACGTGTTACCCAGCATAAGATTTTTGTGCGAAGCTGTGCAGTGCGCCAACCAGCTTACCGTCGGGCAACATTGGGCAAGTTGTAGCAAAGTCGTCTTTACACAGACACACCTACTAGCCTGTCTAGACAGTAGTAAAATAAAAAAGCAATGGCAAGGATCGAACCCTGGATACTGTGCACCATAGTCAAAGTACTGAACCACTAAGCCATGACAGTTGTACTGAAAATACAGTATTACCATACATATAGGAATGAATGAAAATATAACCATGACAAAGCAGGTTTGCTGTAAGCAGAGAAATATCCAAAATGGCCAATCACAGATAAGTGCAGGAAAACTGGCATATATAAGCCCCATAGGCGGGAATACACACCATAACTGATTGTGGTACCCATTTGCAGTCAGAATGGCAGATGCAGGAGAGGGAAATCGCTTTAGAGCACAAAGGTGGGGTGTTGAGGAGTCAAAATATATGGTTTGGCTCCTAGTCCATGATCATAAAGCGCAACTCATGCAGGGCCAGGTTCAATAGGGAGCATATAAGGCAGAGGCATGGAACTGGTTGGTGCATGATCTCCCCAGTGCCACAGGCATTCTGAGGACTGGTGAACAGGTCTGTCACCACCATGTGGACCTGAAGCGATGAAAGAAGGACCAACTGAAGCGATGGATCCAGGAGGCCCGCCAAATTCCCAATGCCCCACTACTGAGTAAGTATCCATGTAATTAAGTATGTAAGAAATGCTATCCTAGCCTATAGTATGGATAGGTATGTTACAATATTCCTTCATTTATATTACAGCTACAGGTGTTCGTTCCGTGAATCAGCAAGCCAATGCTGATAGGCTGTTGAAGTTGCGCCACCAGGCAGGTTAGTAATTATTCTGCTGGTATTGTTATAGAATATAAGTGGGACAGCTTGTAAAAGAGTTCAGTGTTGTAACCCAGTAATAAAGGTCAAATAAGCCTAGAAGAAAGATTCTGCTAGTATTGTAAGATTAGATAAGTGATACAGCCTGGAAAAGAGTATTGCAATCCAGTAATAAAGATTAAACAAGTCTCAAATAGAGTTTCCACCTGTATTGTAATATCAGATAACTGCTTCAGCCTGAAAATGAGTGTTGTAATCAATCAACAAAGGATAGACAACTGTCAAATACATCCTTGTAAATTATGCCATATGAAATAAGTGAGTCAACTGGGAAGGATTGTTGTAACCCAGTAATAAATGTTAATAAAGCTTAGAATTAAGTACTGTCCTGAAATATAAATATAAAATAAGTGAGAGAGTGTGAGAAAGAGTGTTTGAAGCTACCAAGACACCTGTAATAGGTCTGGAATAAAGGTATACTGCATTCACTACATAATGAAATGAATGAGACAGCCACAAACAAAGAGTGAAATGTCTTTAATAAAGTACAGAACCTGGACTGTGTCTGTCCCACAATTGGGATATGTTGCTGTACCCTTGCATTATGGAGATAGCATGGTTGTATGAAATGCTGAACATTCACAGTTGTCTAGACCCATATAAATCAAATGTAGCAGGATGCTTTACCTGAACACAGCCAGATATGAACATATATGAATAAAAATGGAATGTATATTAATGTAGCAGTAGCATCCCCATCACCAACATTCCTAAGGTTACATACAGGAAACTGTACTAAAACATGTAGGGGATATATATCTGCATCTACTAGGAATGTACAGTATATGTATAGGTAGTTCACGTTGTTAATGTAATATTTCTCCACCCTACCCTATTTTCACAAATTATGCCATTCCACACCAAACTGGGTATGTGTATTCACAATTAATTCCCATGGATATTTGTCCTGTTGGTTTATACATATCTGCATGTACGTTGATGCATGTGCCCTGTTCACATATCCAAACCTGATGGCCTGTTGCCACCAATCAACCCTGCATGCTGTTGGAATGTCCACTGTTGTTCTAAATATGCATGTGTTATGCTTGCTGTTCAATGTTCGAAATTCATGTGTGTTTGGTTAATGGGAATACTGATGCATGATGTTACAACTAATTTTGAATGGTGTTGTTTGTTACTAACCCAAAATAACATAAAATACTGCTAAACATAGGACAACAGGGAAGGTGGGTTCCAGCGGACCCACCTCTCCCACCTCAGCTGACAAGTGTACCTGGCACCAGTGCCCAGGCTGGGACCCCCTCTTCTGGTGGCCCTGTGCCACCTTCGGGTGGAAGAGCTGCAGGGGATGGGCCTCGAACCCCCCCCCCCTGCAAGCATGGCCAGAGGAGAGCCTCCACTCACCCTCTGTGGTGCGTAGTGAGATCAGGTGTTCTGTGACTGATCTACTTTGCCAGTTTGAGGCGAGAGTGGCGCAACTCACGGGTGTGGCTGCCCATCCTATCCAGCCCTCAGCACAGCCCCGGCCTGGGCTGTGAAGTCGCAGTGGTAACTGCCCATGGGTGGGGATCTCAGTTCCACTATTGCCATCTGTGGGTTCATGGGCTTGCGATATCCAAACATCCGTCCCCGTCAATTGTGTTTACCCCCCACGTGTCATACTCCACCCCTGTATGCATCTTGTTTGTCTTGTCTGTTAACCTCCCCAACCTACCTCCCCAGATATATCTACTTCCTGTAGCTCACATTCCACTCTCACCTGAAAAAAAAAATAAAAAAAGGGCACTCTGTTCCCACAAAAAAATTACGCACCATACATAGCTGCCCATTTTGCATACATGTCTGCTGGGCATGTAAACTGATAATTACAATTGGCTGTACAACATATTTTGTTGTCCTCATCCCTCTCTCAGGGGTGGAAGGTGTCAAATCTCACTCTAAATTTCTAATATATGCACAGCTGTTGCTGGTAAAGAATTGGGCAACTATGGGCCATCCCTACATCCTTCCTGCACATCCCGAGCTTGTTTTCCTATGGTCCTACCCTCTTTGTGCCCCCTTTTTCACCACTTTCCTATTTCCCTATTTTCTTTTCTTTAAAAGAAAATAGCGTGTGTGTTAGCGGGAGTAAGCACTTTTAAGCAGTAGTCAGCGGGTGTGCACTTGTGTGCGCTTAGCTAAGTGTAGATAAGCGTAGCTAAGCATCGTGCAAACTCGCAAACCCGCTTACAACTGCTTAAAAGTGCCTAGTCACTCTGTATGACAAGGCCTGTAGTCTGCTCATCAGCAAAGTAAAATACTCCTGTCAGTCTCGAAACCAGGAACCACTAGACTGCATGAATTACCACTCAGCCACAGCAAATATACAAGAACTTGGTGCTGAAAGAAATATATCATGAAATACAAGGAGTGAATGTAAAGGGAAAATAGGAAGGCCATTACACAAAGCTTGTTCTGTGTATCTTTACTGGCATTTCTTATGGAATTGCATTACATTAGTGTGATAAGAGAAACAGCCATGCTAGTAGGTAATAATGTGACAGTAGCACCTTACAAACCCCACACAGTATCAGAGCAGGATAAACACCGCCATATTTGAATAGGTAAGAGGCCAGACCTCCCAACTGTGACTGATTGACAGGGATGTCCCTGATTTGCAAACAAATGTTACCTGTGCCCCACTGACTCCCTGTGAAATGTACTCACAGGAGGCAGAAAGGTGGGGAATCCCACGTAATGGTAACTGTCAATAAGTTACAGTAGACACCACTTGCATGTCAGAAATGGTAGTAATACATATGCTCAAAATACCCCACAGTCACAACTGCAGAATATCTGAAATATATCACGGGTGTATCCCACTGATACGTACCTTTCCCTGAAGCTGGCCAAATATATACCTGAGAGTATCTCAGGCCTGGAAGTGTCAGAAACACACAGGCATATCAGCCTGTCTGCTGTTAAACACTCTGTGAATAGCTTTAGAATTACTTCCACAAGCATGCCCTTATGTAGGAGTACAAAACAGAAATATCAAAGGATGTAGCCATCTAACATACTTATGACAGTATAGCAGTTCACAAGCACTGCATGTGCCTGATATTCATAATTGTTAGTACAATATACTTAGTTGTCCTCACCCCTCTCTCAGGGGTGGAAGGTTTCAAATGTCACAGCAAATGTCAATCATATGTACAGCTATTGCAGTTAAAGAAATGTGCAGTTATGGACCTTCCCTACACCCAGCCTGCACATCCCTAGCTGGTGTCCCCACTGACTTCCTGCTTCCCGCTTACAACTGTTTAAAAGTGCCTTATTCTCTCTTTATGACAAGGCCCCAGTACTGCTCAGCAGCAAAGTAAAATACCTTTGTAAGTGTCAAACCCCAGACCTTGGGCTCACCAGACTGCATGAAGTACCACCAAGCCACAGCAAACATATAAGAGCTTAGTGCTGAAAGAAATATATCATGCATTACAAGGAGTGAATGTAAATGGAAAATAGGAAAGCCATAGCAACACATTCCAGCAAAGAAAAATATCAGGCATTCAAGGAGTGAATGTAAAGGGAAAATAGAAAAGCCATAGCAGCACATTGCAAGAACCACTGTTGTATGCCTGTTAATCCACAAATCCCACAGCAAAGTACATACTCCCATGTAAACAGTGTTTGCATTAGCAGGTGTGAGTTAACATACACACTGAGAAGCGTGCACTGGAAGAAGCAACAGTCAGGTTTCAGTACAACATGCATTTCAGTGGCTACAACACAGCCTCAGATATGAGAGATATACCAACTTTCTGACTGACACAACAGTGGCCGCAGCAAACCAGCATGGTCCCCAACTTGCAAAACTGAAAGGTCTATGCCTACCTAACCTATCATTTTATAGCAGTGTCCTGAAATCACAGTGAGAACTGCAATTACCACACAGCAGGCTGCATGCAATGAGAGAGAGAGAGAGAGAGAGAGAGAGAGAAAAGCAAGCAAGCCAGCAAACAAAAGAAAAAAGCTGTCAGAGACAAAGGTAAAGTAAACTACATAATCTAATAATCTACATACTGTGAACCTTCCATATGTGTTAGCAGTCTGTATCTATATGTATATGCAGATGTGCACAGAGCAAGGGACATACTAGAACTGTTAGTGAAGGCTGGGTATACATATGTAGTTGAAGGTTGCTATGTGCATATATCAATATAGGCTGTAGTGTGTGGCATTGAAAACAGCATGCAAGTGCAGGTATATGTCATGTGGTGGTGAACTTCTGTGGGACTGAGCCAGTGAGGCCTGCTACAGCTATACGGCCTGAGGACAGCATAATGCATTCTGCACAACACTGTGCAATATCATTACAGAATGGTATGTCTCACAACTGTTTCAGAAGTGATATTCCCACCATGAAAGGT
>NC_056728.1:1601779683-1601869683 GCF_019279795.1 Protopterus annectens
GTTTGTGTTTGTCATGGTAGTTTGTGTCGTAGGTGTGAGGCCAGAGAAAGATTTGTCAGTTATCAGGATGCAAACATAATAGATTGGCATATGTTGTGCTGTAGTTCCCTGTTTATGACTGCAGTGTCCCATCATAGGCAGAAGCAATACATGTATGCTCAGTAAGTGGTACTGCTGTTGAATCCAGCTCACATATGAACTGTTGTACTACCTGAAGTTGTAGGCCTGAACACTACAGTATAGTGTATGTTCACATTCCCTGGTAACACTGTCTGGTGTGTTTCCTGTAGTCTGCACAGATTACATACCTCATGCATAGTTATCTGTAAGTAGGGGCACACAGTACTATAAGGTACACAGTTAATGCTCATCTGTGGCATCATACATTTGTGTGTTGTATGTATGTGTTATGTATGTGTAATGATGCCTGTACCATGGCCACAATCACATGTGTGTTACAGGGTATGTGTGTGTACCTGGCAGCATGTATACTCTGTGACAGCAGTATGCTGGCTATATTAACAACTGTGCACATATGTCAGGTAGGGGTATGGCATCAAAAACTAGGGTGGATTACCATTTAAACTGTAAATGTGCATTGCATTCATTGCATGGGATGACAATATACTTCATCCATTAGCTTGATACATTACCCCCAGTGTGAGGTTGTGCATTGTATCCCAAACAGTGTGCTGATTGCTGGTGTATACTAGTTTGTTGTATGGAGTGTGGCAGGCACTGTCAGACAGTTGTGTGCTGAGCACTGATATGTGGTATCGAACATGTGTATCCCCTGATAGACAGACAGATGCTATATATGGCAGTTAAGTGATATCAGTACATTAGAATATTAAGTGTGCCACGTGACTTGCTCACATATTTTTCTTTTCCTTCCAGGGTGATGGTACATCAGCGTAACCCACCTTATACAGCAGCAGAGGATCAGGAGATCCACCAGAGCCTGGTGCAGAATTTCTCTGTGCTGTTTACCAGGACCAGCCAGAACCAGCATGAGAGGGCTGCACTGTGGCAAGATCTTGTCCATTGGGTAAATGACATAGGAATGCATAACCAGACATATGACCAGGTACGCCATCACTGCAGTGATTTAATTAGACATGTCTGGCAGCGTGCATCTGATATCCACAGACAACAGCTTGCCACAGGTGGTGGGGTACCTATCCACCCCCCCTCACCAGTGTGGAGGAGCACCTCCTAAGTGTTGTGGCTCCAGGCCAACAACAACAACATCAACAAACATGTGTCATCATGGAGGCCGGAGCCATCCAGCATATTGAAATGGAGTGTGCAGGTAACATGCCATATCTGTAGTTGACTGTTGTCTGTACTGGTAGTTTATGCATGTGTGAGATATGTACTGTGTGTGTAGCTGTTAACCTGCCTATTCTTCTGCAAGATTGATATTCTGAGCATAATCTGTACACCTGTGAAAAACACCTGTTGTACGACTGTATTTTATCATACTCAAAGTATCAATGGCACAGTTGTGGCCACTGGCAATCACTGTCATATTTTTGCAGGTCCCTCTGGAGTGACAGCAAGGCAGCCAATCCATGCTGGTGAGTGTGTAATAACAATACTATTGCTAATGACATGTGCATGTCATATGGAGGTGTAGTGTGTGCACATGTAACACCTACGCATAATGCATGCTGTGCATGTTTGCTGTGAGATTATGCATATCCCATTATTCTCAGTAGCTGCCTCACTCACATGCAATACACAGAGCATGACACACATGTGTGGCAACACAGTACTGGACATTGTATAGGCATACCTGATACACATGTACACAACACACACATGTTTGGCATAGACACTACACCTTAGCCTGCTACACATGTCCAATTATGACACCTGATGTATGGCCACCCTTCAGTATCCCACTTATCCTCTATGCAGCACACATAATATACCTGAGGGGTAGAGGCCTACCATGTCTTTGTGCAACAGTCTTGAACAAATAATACATTTATGTTAGGCAATGCTCACTATTGGCCATCTTACACATCCATGTAACAAGTGGCTGTGTAATTGTGGATATAGTCATGTTACTGCACTTCAGGTACAGCATGCTAGCTGCCCGTCTGGCACACATTATTATTGTTGACTGACCACAAGAAGCATGTTGATCATGGCTCACGTTACTACAACACATGCAGTTCCACTGACCACAAAAGTACACATAGCAGTTATTGTGTAGCACCATCATGTGTTGTGTGTGTGTGTGCAAATATATGCACGCACAGCTTGTAACACTTGCGCAACATTGTTATGTCCTTATACACATTGTATACCAGGGTGGACACAAACACTGAACAACTACACACAACCATCAAGTGCACGTATACTGTTATTAACAAGGGCTGTCTACACTTGCACTACATATTCCTGTGCAACACATAATCTGCATGTTGACATATGTGCAGTGATGTTTTTCCTTGTGATACTGTCACCCACCCTCAAACAGTATTGTGTATGTGTTGGATTGCAGGTATGTCTGTGTTTGTATCTGCTGTACTGAGGAGTGTGCCTGTGTGCCTGTGTACCTGTGTGCTTGTGTGCCTGTGTGCATGTGCGCCTGTCTGCATGTGCGCCTGTGTGCATGTGTGCATGTGTGCATGTGCGCCTGTGTGCACGTGTGCATGTGTGCCTGTGTGCATATGCGCCTGTATGCATGTGTGCATGTGTGCTAACATCGTGTACACATTTGTAAACTGTGTTTCCTATCTTCCTCTCACAGGTTCTGATGTTGCTCTGGTGGAGTAAAGCAAGGAACCTGAAGCCACTGCTGGGGATAGTGATAATGATGATACATGGGAAGTGTGACAGGGTCTGTCGTTGGTCAGCCAATCGACACTACACAGCAGTCAACCCCATCAATGTGCACAGTCATCCTGCCGATACATCCATTGTCACCAATGTCCTTAGCTGAGGGACAGCATACAGTGGGCATTGACCAGGGTAGTGTGGTATCATTGGCATATGCATCCCCTCACAGCAGCCAGGACCAGATTCCTGACATGGTACCTCACAGGCAGATGTCCAGGGGTTCTCGTGGGAGAATCCGTGGTCATGCTGCCCCTGTCAGACATGCCCACAGAGGTCTTTCAACCTCAGCTATGTTCCGGGCTGTAATGCAGGCACAGGCATGTATAGAACGATACACCAGATGGGGTCTGAGGGAGATTAGAGCACATCACACCGCTATGAATGACACTATGCGTGACGTTGCGGCTGCCATCCGTAATATCAGCGAGTTCATTGATAGACGTCGGGGGGAAAACATTAGATCTCTTCCACAACTACATGTCCAGGAGCCAGGACAGTGCAGGACGGTTGAGGCGTCGACGTGGACATATGCCAGCAACATCATCAGCTGGCAGTCATCATGGACAACAGCAAACCCGCAGCCACTCCCATAGTGCCAGTACCAGCCCCAGCAATGCTGGGTCTGTGCTGTCATTAGACCGTCCTAGAAGACCACGTGCACGTGGCTCTGGACAGTCCCAGCAGGGACATGTGTCCAGTCAACAACCCACTGCTTCTGATGACAGTACCCAGTCTGGCTTAGTACCTGATACTGTCCATAGCACCCCTGCCAGGCACAGGTACAGTGTCCGTGGCCAGAGACAGTGATCTGTATGACCTGGCAGGTACAGTCTGTGGCTGTCCACAAACACCCGTATATGGCAGCCACATGGTGGAACTGTGTGCAAGCATACACACACACATAATGCTAACACCTAGGGCTAACACATACACACACACATCGCATCAACATTGTCCCATGTTGTATTGTTGTCCCTCACTAACACACACACACACATACATGTCGATTCGATCTGTCAATGGCAGACTCTGGCAAACCAAGTACACACCCTGTGCATATGATGAAACTGTGCCACCTCCTGTCATCTGTAACATCGATGCAGGAACAGGATAGCATGGTGCTGATGCACAGAGTGACTACATAGTACTGTAGTAATAATATCATGTTGTTAACAGTACAGTGTAATGATATCATTGTGGGTATATTCGAGCATGCATGATGCATTAACTGTGATTGTCATTGTAGTTTTGTATACACCAGTGTTAATTCCCAAAGTGTACTGTCTGCACATGTGCCACATGGCTGTTGTGTGTACCTGTGCCTGCATGTATTGGGGTGTGGACAGTACATGTGTGATGTTTGCAGCACAGAGTTGCAGGTGTACATTTGTGAACATGGTTAGCATGGAACATGACATGGTTTGAAAGTATGCTGTGGGTGATACGGTTTCCATATGTCAATGGTCTGCATTCTAGTACTATACACAGCCTACATAGCCTGACATTCCATGGTCATTACATGGTGTCTCCTCAACTGATACACAGATGTAGGAACCTGGTGTCAGTGATATCCCTGCAGTACTACACTATACCAGTAGCCATTCTTACTCAACCCCACACATCCCTGGGAACAATACTCTTTGTCATATAGCAGTCACACGTACATGTCAACACACTACAGATATGTCCATCCACGAATGCAAATGCATACAGTGACCTACAATGTATTCTACACATGACACACCTAACCACCACAAGGGTATCATACAGACAGATACCTGTTGTCCAAGCCATGCTGTATTGCTTTAACACAACTGTAGCATTGTCATCGGCATGTAGTTAACATAGTATTCCAACAGCACCATGTAGGTGGTAGCACCCATCATGTAGAACGGGTAATGGTCTGTACATGTGGACAAGTGTTATCTTGTCTATCCTGTGATATTCACATTTCCAAAGGTATTCTGCAGTCCCTCAGTGTATCACCTAAGCAAGACGGTGTCTGTATGCATATCGGCAACAGTTGCCATACACCTACACTGGATGTCCATCACTCACAGACTTTGCTGTGTTTTAACATGTCTGACATATACTCCAGACATGAACCCTCACCCACATTAATCTATCAAAGCTTTCATGGGTGTGTTTCACATAGTTGGCCTAGGACACAGATCGCTATTCGCATTACTGGATGAGTTCTCTTCTCCTGCTGTATTTATAGGGTGCTGACATCATCAGTCTTTCCAAAGAGGAATGTACATCTTTTAGTGTGTTATCCCAGTCTTCAAAAAGGCCATTCCTTTCACAAAGACTTGCATACATACACACCCCCCTGCCACCCCCCCCCCACACACACAGCATTTGCAGGATTCCAACCCCTACCTAACTATGTTATGATACTTGAGAGAGACACATTACGACAGCGCACTATTCACATTACTGGATGATTTCCCTTCTTCTGCTGTATTTATAGGGTGCTGACATCATCAGTCTTTCCAGAAAGGAATGTACATCTTTTACTATCCCTCAGTATGGGGGATAACAATATCTGCGCATTAACAGACGCCTAGTTCAGGGTCACATATGCACACTGGCACTGCCAGGTTATGTTCTATACCATGCTTCCTGACCACAGGACTTGTAACACACAACACAAGTAGGGGGTGTATCCATATACATCACAGATACACACACCTCTGGGTTGGTACCACTGCACTATGCATGACAGGCCATACATATACAACTACCATTGCGCAAAACCACCTTTGGGTTGGGTGTGTATTTCAGACCACCCCCCATACCCAGGAACGGCACCCAGCTTTCCTGGGAACAGTGTAGGATATGAAGGTCTTCACACACACCATTATAGTGGTTGACTTCAGGTACACAAATATTGACTGGGGATACTACTCAGGCCCTCAACAACATCACCCTACAGCCACTACAATTTGTGGATCCATGTGCTATGGCACAACCAGTCACCACACCCACAAGGAGGAATACATATTGGACCTGATCATCACCAACATGGGGACTCTATGTTCCACACCAGAGGTAGAACCCCCATTGCTAAGATCAGACCATAAACAACTTTCCCTGGACATCCATATCCCACCCCCAGCCAAGGAAATCACTGTAAAGAATTTCTCAAAAGCAGACTTTGCACTTGTGACGACTGGGGTGGAATACTTCAAAGGCCCTGTGCTGGAGGATAATACAGCCCAATCTGCAGAATCCTTTACAAAAGCATTGTATGAGTACCTGCACGTATGCATTGATCATGCTATCCCAAATAAAGCCATGACTCCTCCAAAACAGGAGACCTGTCTGGTTGACCCCGGCCATATATAAGCTGTACAACAGAAGGAAGAAGCTACTACATAACAGAGCAATATCCCACAGAGGGAGGACATCTCTGAACAGTATTGGCAAGACACTTCAATCCCTCATATAATCATCACTTGCAAATTTTGACAGTAAAATTGACCAGACACTATAGATAATCACAAGGCCTTCTTTAGTTATGTCAGGAATATGTGTGGAAACAACACAGATATGCTCTGAATTGTTGCATAACAGCACAAAATATGCCAAACCTACGGACATAGCCTACACCCTGGCAGAGTCTGCAAAAATGCCCCCCCCTTATCCCCCAAGGGTACAGATGCCCATCCCAAATGAATGTAACCTCCCTGACATCACAGATGCACAGGTGAAAGGTGCCCTCTCCACAGCAAATAACACAGCATATGTATGGGACCGGACGGTGTCCCAGGCTGTGACCTACATGAGCTCTGAGTAGAACTGAACACTCACATAAAGTCACTGTTCCAACTTAGCCTTACTACAGGATATGTACCCTGAAAATGGCATACAGATACAGTGCTCCCACTCCACAAAGGTGGTGCCACAACGGAGCACAGGAACTATCACCCCATAAGCCTGACTAGTGTGATAGAAAAAGCTATGGAGCGTATTATCATGGAAGTCATAATCAGAAACATTGTGAGCCTCCAGACAGTGGATCATGCAAAATTCGGCTTTGTTAAGGGCAGATCTTGCCTCTTACACATAGTTCATATCTTTGAAACGGTTACTGAAGCCATGGATGAGGGCAAGGTAGTTCACACAGTCTACCTGTACCCTGCAGAAGCCTCCAACACAATACCCCACTCAGGTATCATACATATGCTTACCAGCTTAAATATCAACCCCTATATCACTAGATGTGTTTCTATCTGCCTCAGGGATGAAACCTACATGGTCAGAATTGCAGGTGCCATGTCCAATTCCAGACCAGTTACAACTGGTGTCTCACCGGGCTCAGTTGTGGGACCTGTCCTGTTCGATATGTACTTCTCTGAGGTTCAGACTAACACGGGGGGATTATGTCTAACAAACGTCACAGATGACTGCTAAGCAGGGGGCCATAAGCAACACTGCAGCTGACACATGCTTCCTCCATAAGGGTCTCACAGAGATGGATGCTTGTTGCCAGAGCCATGGCCTCGTGCTAAATGCTAAGACATGCATAGTCATCCCCTTTGGGGAAAACAAGGTGCACACAAATCACCACATAAGTGGTAATCCATTAAGTACAGAAGATGTATTTACAGATTTGGGGAGCAACATAGATCGTAACCTCTCCTTTGCTAATCACATTGACAGAGTCATTGCAAAGACCTTTATATAGCCCTCCTTATCACATGGGGGTTTGCATGTAGATCATGGGAGGTCATTGTGGCCCTCTACTAGTCACTCATCTGGCCCATGTTTGACTACAGTGGCCCTTTTGGGGTGTACCTTACCCAACACCTGCAGCAACTACAGTGTCCACAACAGTACCTCCCCAAGAGGATCATGGGCTGCACACAGATGTCCTATGCAGCTCAACTAATGGATCTCCAGCTCTACTCAGTTGCTTAACGCCTACTCAGAGGTAATCTATGCCTGACGTACACAGCCATGTCAAACCCAAAAATAATGGACATGCTCCATCTCATAACATCCAAGACCCTTAGAGCTACACACTCTAGGGACTTAAACCTAAACACAAAACTAAATAGGACATGCTGCAGGGACAGATTCATTACCCAGAGGCTCCCCTCACTCTGGAATTGAATCCCAATTAAAGTTAGACATAGCCCCTTGCCAACCCTCTTCCAGCAAAATCCAGTCGCATGGATGGGAAATTGCATATTCACCCCTGGGATCTCCACTGTGTCCCTGCTTGACAGAGGCACAGCAAACTAGCCTTAAAGGGTGCCTTCTGTGACCTACTTTACAGAGGCATAGTAAGCTACTCTACTGGGGAGGCGGATGCCAAATACACTCTGCCTAGGCTTATGAATTCCCTAGGGCAGACAGCCTAGCATCGACCTCTGCACCTATGTTTATGTTGGGGATGCACAATATTTGTTGCTGATACTGTTTGCAGGTCTTTATTGCCATAGCTTTCCCAGTTTCTATGAACAACTTGTGTATCTGCGTAACATGTTTGATCATGACAGGGTTCCAGTATATTAATATATGTGTCTGTTGTCATTTAACTGTGTGCATAGGGCAGATTGCTGGATTGTGGGAGGTTCCTGGCTTAACACATACAACTGCCAGATATGTGTGGCCGACTGCTATACTCAGACATGGCCTAAGTGTGTGAGCATGCCCAGTTTAGGCTTTCCATGGTTTGTTGCCTGACATATGTCTCATTTATCCAAGTGTGACCTTTCCATATGTTGTGATCTGAAGTAAACTACATTTGTGGCTGTGTGTGAACATGACCAATATTGACATTTATACTGTGTGTGTTGGAAGTCATGTTGTGTTCTTACTGCCAGACTCCTTTGTGTCATAACTCAACAGGGATTGTGCTATGCTTGCAGGGTTTCCATGGGATAGTTTGCAAAGACTTGTCAACATTCTTTCATAATGGCTGAAAACTGCAATACTGTCATGGTGTACTGGTTCAGTGCTTTCACGATGGTGCACAGTATCATGGGTTTGAGTCCCATCACTGCTTTAAATGTTCATACTGAGCAGACCAGACTGGTTGAGGGCCAGTTGGGCAACTATGAGCATGTTGCATTTTGTTCAGCTATGGCCTACTTAAACCAGGCTTGTCCGACATTGCTGTGTATTCACCAACTTGGGTGGACATTGCCTAACATTACTCTACATTGACCACAGTTGTACTGGTTGGTGTGTGTGATTCTGTTCATAGGTTCATACTAGGCTATCTTCCCTAGGGCATTTATAATCCTAGCCAGAGTGTGTTTGGCTTTCAACACACATTTTAAGTGGAGTTTGCCATGACATTTTTCAAGGTTAGTATACTGTGCCTCTGTCTAACAGTGACATAGAAGTGATACCCAGGGTAAACCTACAATCTCCCATCCACTCATCCAGATTCCTCTTGAAGAGAGTCAATGAGGGACTCTGGCTAACCTGGAGTGGGAGTTTACTCAAGAGTGGAGGGAGCCTCTGGGTTATGAATCTGTCACTCCAGCATGTCCTATTTATTTCAGTCTTGAGGTTCAGGTCACTTGAGTGCATAGCTTGATGGGATTCTGATTTTCCAAGGTGCAGCATGTCCATTGCTTCCAGGTTGGACATGGCTTTATACATCAGGCACAGATTACCTCTGGGCAGGCGGTATGCCACTGAGTGGAGCTGCAGTTTCTTTAACTGGGCAGCAAATGGCATGTGTTTGAGCTCTTTGATCCTCCTGGTGAGGTACTTTTGTGGTCTTTCCAGCTACTGCAGGTGTCTGATAAGGTACATACCACAAGGGGCATTGTACTCAATTATGGGCCTGATGAGGGATGAGTAAAGAGGCACAATGACCTCCCCTGATCTAGATGTGAATACCTTCATGATTAGGTGGGCTATATGAAATGTTTTTCTAAACACTTTGGCCACATGGTTGTCAAATGAGAGATTGCTATCAACTTGAGTCCCCAGTTCCCTTATCACTTCTTTCGTACTTAATGGGTTATTACCTATGCGGTAATTTGTGGGCACTTAGTTTTTGACAAAGGGGGTGACTATACACTTTTTAGCATTTAGCTTGAGAACATGGCTCTGGCATCAGTTGTCTGTTTCTATGAGGCCCTTTTGTGGGATGCTTGTGTCAGCTGGAGGGTTGATTATGGCACCCAGTTTGCAGTCATCTGCAAACTTGTTCAGCCACAGTCCTTCTGTGTTGGCCTGTACCTCCAAGAAATATATACCAAACAAGGGAGGTCCCAGGACTGAGCCTTGTGGGATGCCACTTGTAGCTGGTTTGGGGTCTGACATGGCTCCAGCATTTCTGACCATGTGGGTTCTGTCCTTGAGCCAGTTTGCAACCCATCTAGTGACATAGGGGTTTATATTGAAGCTGGTGAGCTTATCTGTAATGACCAAGTGGGGTATAGTATGGAAGGCTTTTGCGAGGTCCAGGAAGGCTGTGTGGACCACCTTCCCCTCGTCAATGGCCTTGGTGACTGTTTCAAATGACTCAACCAGGTTTAAGAGGCAGGATCTGCCCTTAACAAAGCCAAACTGGGTAGGATCCAGTGTCTATAGGTCCCCAATATCTTTATTTCTGAGGTCCATGATGATCCTTTCCATAGCTTTGCAGACCAAGCTAGTCAGGCTTCTGGGCCAATAGTCTGCAGTATCCACTGAGACACCACCTTCGTGGAGAGGGACCACTGTTCCTGTACACTGCTCTTTGGGTACATATCCTGTGGTAAGGCTGAGATTGAACAGTGGTTTTATGTTTGTGTTCAATTCTTCTTGGGGTTCATGTTGGACACAGCCCAGGACACTGTCTGGTCCCATTGATGCTGTGTGATTTGCTTTGGAGAGGCTGGCTGTTACCTGGGCATCTGAGATGTCAGGGGGCCAGCACTCTGCTGGGATAGATATTTGGCCTTTTGGTGGGGAGGGGGGGAGAAGGTTGCACTGAACCTGTCAGCTCAGATGTTGGTAATGTCTGTGGGTTTGGTGTATTGTTTGTCATTTTGGACTAATTCTGAGCATATCTGGGAATTCCCACCCAGGTTCCTACCATAACTAAAGAAAGCCTTGTGATTATCCTTAGTGTCCCGTACAATTTTTATCTCAATGATGGCTTTAGATGATTTTATGCGTGACTGTAGTTTTTCAATAATACTGATCAGAGATGCCTTCGCTTTTTGGGATTTTGCTCTATCATATAGTAGCTACCTCCTTGTATTGTATGTTTTTTTATGGCTGGGGTCCACCAGACAGGATGCCTGCCTTTGGAGGATTGGATCTTGGTTTTTTGGGATTGCATGATCCATGGATTCCTGAAGATGTTCATAGAATGCGTTTATAATGGGTTCTGAGGTCTGGACCGTATTTTCCACAGGCACAGGGGCTGTGAAGGATTCCACCTTGGTTTTGAGGAGTGTGACATTTGCTTTAGTGAAATTTTTCACTGTGGTTTTCTGGTCATGGGCTGGGGTCAGGATGTGAATATCCAGTGAGATTACTCTATGGTCTGATCTTACCAGTGAGGGATACATTTCTGGTCTTGGGCATAGAGTCCCCATGTTGGTGATGATCAGGTCCAGTATGTTTTCCCCTCTTGTGGGAGTGGTAGCAAGTTGTTCCATAGCATTTGAGTTTATAAATTCTAGGAACCTTTGGGCTAGGGTGTTGCAGCTAGGGTAATGCTCCCAGTCTATGTTTGGGTAGTTGAAGTCACCCAATATAATGGTGTTTGGGGAGACCTTCATATTTTCATGTGTTCTCCAGTCAGCCAAGTGTGGTTCCAAGTGTGGCTATGAACTGGAAGGCAGTTTTACCCACTGTTAGTTGCACATGGATAGTCTCTGATGCTTCATGCTGTGCCACCAACCTAGGGGTGTGGGTATCTTTGACAAATATTGTTACTCACCCTCCTGTTGTAGTTTGCTCCATGTTTTGCGGCTGTATCGCATGGTATAAGGTGTAACCTGTTAGTGCTAGGGTGCTCTTGGGAGCCTTGAACCAGGTTTCTGTTACTGCACAGATATCAACATTCTCCATGCTGCGGAGAGTTTGGAGTGCATGCATCTTGCAGTTTAGACTTCTGGCATTGAGTAGCAGTGCTTCTAGTTTCTTATCCCTTGGGATACCTATGGAGGTGGGTTTGTCTTTTGAGCCTTACCTAAAAAAGGCACTATGGGGGTGACAAGAGCCTTTGGCAATATCCAAAAGGCCACAGGTGACAGGTGAAAGCCATCCCTAGCGAAGCATCATGTCTTGTCGAACATGTCATCCCAGGCTGACAGGCATTGGATCCCCTTTCACTGACACCAATACTTAAGCCAATTGTTGTAATTGATCATCTTGTCTTCATATTGTGGCATCATGTTTGGTGAGGGTAGGATGATACTCAAGGTCATCAAGTTTGCATATACTACATGGTGGTAAATGCTGTTTAGCACTACCTTACATTGCTTAACACATGGCCATCATGCCTCAGGTGGTGCTGCAGGGCTGCCTATGTCGGATGCACATACTACACTCCCTGCACATGTTTGAAAGCAGGATGTGTCAACTTAGGCATCCCTTTCACTATATGTGGGAGTCAGAGAGAGGTATCATTTCCAGGGTTCCTACTGAGCCAGTGTATGTGCTATGCGTTGCCTCTTTGCCAAGGCCAAGGCATACTGGGCACTCCTCCTTCTGCCTACTGGGGCAGGCTCAGGTTGTTCCGCCTCTGAGTCATGCTGTGCCTGTGTAGGCCTTGGCAATGGTGGGGGGCTGTTTGGCCCTGCCTCATGCTGTTCCTGCTGCAGCTGTTTTCGCAGGATCATATTGTGTAGCATGGCACATACCATGACAATTTGGGTACATGTAGTTGGTGAGTACTGCAAGACTCCACCAGATGTGTTCAGGCATCAAACCGTGACTTGAGCAGCCCAAACACATGCTCAATTACATTTCGTGTTTGTGCATGTGCCTCATTATGGTGATCTTGTTTAGGTGTGTGTGCATTTCTGATGGGTGTCATCAGCCATGGCTCCAGTGCATATCCAGCATGCCCCACTAGGTGACCGTCAGGGATGCCCCCATTGGAAAATGTCTGGTACAGCTGTGACAGGATGCCAGATATGGGAATCATGGTAGCTTCCAGGGCAGCCAGCACACACATTTAGTATTATGCCCTGGGCATCACACACGACCTGGCAGCTGATGGAGTGGAAGCCCTTGAGGTTGATGTAGGCCCTACCCCACTCTCTGGCTGGTGCTTGATGTGTATGTGCGTGCTGTCAATTGCACCCACTACCTCAGGGTATTCCACTATTTGATGGAAGAGATGCATGTTGCTGGCCAATACCTCACGGGAATTGGGGTAATATACATGATCACCAACATGTGCTGACATGGCATTCAGGAACTGGTGCAGTAGCCTGGATGCTGATGCCTGTGAAATCCCCATCATATCACCAGTTGGTCTCTGGAAGGTACCTGTTGCTAGTATTCTTAGGCCAACACATACCTTGGTTTCCACTGAGATGGTTTCCCCTCTGTTGGTTCTTTGTGTGAGGCGTGGCCTGCACAGCTCAACAATTTGCTGCAGGATCTTTCTGTCCACTCAATAGCGTTCCACTATCTCCAGCTCATGTAGGCCCTGGTAGGTTACCCTGGGTCTGTACAGTCTTCTCCGTCTCCTCACTGTGGGTTGCTCAGCAGCATTTGCAATGGCACCCCCCTCAGCATCTTGCACATGTCGCCTTATAATAGCAATGGCAGCCCCTAACATTTTTCTGTCTCAGTTAGGCTTTTTAAGTTTTCACTTCTCTTTGTAAACTGCAGTGTTGCAGTGTTTCTGAGAAAAACATGGGGGAATGTTGTTTGCAGAGTTTTAAGTGCTGGGTTGGGCTGGGCTAGTGTACTGCTTGTGTAATTGTCTGATTCTGATTGATTTCACCTGGCAGCTCTGCTAGTTCTCCTTGGTTAACGTCCCACTACTTCCTTTCCTTCCTTTTCCCATTTCTGTTTCCACAGGGGGCAGCGCCGTGCAAACAAGCACAAACATGTGCACACGAGCGCACACGCACATACACAGGCTTACACAGGCTTACACAGGCTTAGGCGGGTGCACATTCATGCATACAGGCTTAGACAGCCTTACACAGGCTTACACGGGTGCACACACGTGCACACAGGCTTAGACGGGTTTACTGGTGCACACACGCACACACAGTGTAAGCAGCTTTGCAAGAAACTTCAGTGATAGCCACGGCATACACCTTCGGTTTCCTTGTTTCAGTTTAGACAACTGTAGACACGCCTCTTCCAGTCCTGGTTAACTCACAGCAACCACATGCCACTCTGCTCCAATAAGCTTAGAGTCTTTTTGATACATACTCCCTCATTATGTCACCTATCTTCTACTCTGTTACTCCCCTAATCCTACTCTTGCACTCTACGGACATGGTTCACATTGCAGGGAAATTTGGGAGTCACTATCCTTATACTCATTTGCATAGGATTGCCTACTAATGCTTGGTTACATCTCTCAGACTGAGCTTCCTCCTTTAGCAACCACTACTCAGTAGCCATCTTGTCTTCAGCCTGCCATTCACCTGCATGGCAGATGAATATTTTGAATAAAATCCCTATTTGTGGCTTTTATTTTTTGTTTTTCTGGTTATTAGAGCACCGCACGTTTGCGCAGCGCTGCGCTATGCTTAAACATCAGAGAGCGAGGAAAAAAATATTTTTTATTATTTTGCAACAGATAAAAATGCCAATGGCCGTATATTTGGCCACTGGCATACTTCCTCAGCTGGATGCATCCTTTATTTGGAGCTGTCATGGCTCCGTTTTGCTATTTCCAGAATGGTACTCAGTTGCCAACTGAGTACATTTCTGCAAATAACACTACTCTTACTCGGACAGGTTAGTGTTTCCTGGATCACAAATTTACCTCATTTGCATAGCTTTCAGCAGCAAATGAGGTAATTTGCATAAACTAACCCTGTCCGTGCAAGAGTCATTTTAGGAGCTCTCTTGCACACCCCTGCTGGCTGTTCCTGGATCGCTCGGCAAACATGTTGGCTTGCTGGAGTCTTACTCTACTCTTAGACTCCATGCAAGCCTTCATGAATCCGGCCCAATATCTTCCACTTGGAAAAAGAAAAACTCAGATAAATGTCATGAAACCTACATTTGCTTACTTGTGTGAGAAGTAAGCTTTGCTAGAGAAGAAAGGAATAGATTTTATTGATCAGTACAAATTTCCTGGCAATCATAGCGTTGTTCTTTGGAGTGAGGCAGGAACTGAAGTACAAATGAAATTTATAATATTATTAAGAGAAACTTTTATGCAAACTAAGTCTGAATTAGAAGTCACAAAAATGTAGATACTGTATTTCTAAGTAAAGTATAGAAGTAGCCATTGAGTTGGTCATGATATAGGAACCTATACTTCACAATAGACTATTTGTTGTTATCTTTTCATAAGGTAAGTTAAGATTAATTATTTGGCACATAGGTTTTAATATTCAAGCAGTTGTAAATGTAGTATCACAAAGTAAGAAGGAAAAAATAATAAAGATAATAACCATGTTTTTTTGTTCTATAACTGTTTATGGAAGTGCATGGGTACTGTTTGTAATGCAGAAAGGGCACTTTACAGATAGATACTCCAGAAGCACTTTGAGTGGTATGCATCTTGATTTTAATGTTCATTCTCCAAAGCCCCTCGCTGTGTTCTTTGTACTAAAGCTAAAAGCAATCAGTAGCCCTTGCATCTGATTTCTATGCTTGCTGAACAGCGCAGCACCACACACCCTATTGCCTGTATTCATAACTTCCGTACTGATGATTATTGCAATGATTATAAACCTCCGTTACTTGTAACGTTCCTTTTTCCTTGATGTTTCCTCTCGATTTAGTTTTAGCCAAACCATGGCAAAAGAAAATGGTATATATAAACAGGTATTTGTTGCTTAGTTGGCAGCCATCTAGACAATTTCTATTTTCTTGGCATTTTTGCTTCAAAACACAAAAAAGTACAGTTCTCTTATTAGGTTCTACAGCCTTTCTTCACGGTGTGGAGGCAGCACTATTCGCTACCCCCATGTTTTTATATAATAACTCCATATTGCCTGAATGTTGAAAAGTGGGTGTCAGCAGCATAAAATAAATTAAAATCTTGATTTATTAAATAAAAATTCAGGAAAAAATTGTGATTTTAAAATAAGTTTTATGATACAGTCAAGTTTTGGTGGACCCCATGAAACTCCCCACCACAGATCATACAGCCATAGTAGAAAATATGAATTCCACAAGGAGAAAAAATTCAAGTTAGAAGGTACCATAGTCATTGTAGTACTCAATAACAGTTCATTAAATGTGCATCATAAGGGTTAAACTGGTTAGTAAGACACCTAAAGCTTATGAAAGTAGGCTGGACCCACATTATGCAGAGCTGAGTATGTAAATATTAAAACCATCAACATGCTATAGCTTTGGACGGCGCAGTGGTGCAGTGCTAGCATTGTCATCTCACAGAAAGAGGTTCTCTGGTTTGATTCTCGGCTGGAGTACCTTCTATGTGGAGTCTGCATGTCCTCCTGGCATTTGTGTGTGTTTCCTCCGCATGTGCCAGTTTCCTCCCATGTTTCAAAGACATGCATCTGGAGCATTTCTCCCTGGGCCTCCACTGAAAATTGGCTTTGTTCCAAGTTTGACATTCCCGGTAAACAAACATTAAATGAATAAATAAAAAATATAATAATAAAACTTTATAATAAATAAAAAAAAATGAAACCAGTATGTGAGATTCAAGTGGTATCCATTACTGCTCATGCTACAACATTCTGCATAAAATGATGATATTTGAGGGCATGGTCACCCTGCATATGGTAAAGGGTTTTAGAGTAATGCAGTCCTGACACAACTGAAACATGTACATAAGTATATAGCATGATGTGGAATTAGGTGCTTAATTTGGGTAACATGCCTATAGCAATGTCAAATAAAATTTTATAGCAACTGTCACTTGGTTTCTGAGTGGCAGTGTGCCACTAATAGGTATGCTAAACTTCAGACGTTTGAACCAAACTCCATTCCATTATTACCATGCATTATAACTGGTCTAGAAAAGAGATGTGCAGCATGTTAAAGTCATGAAAATAGCCACTGTTTCATTTTTACTCAGAATAACCAAAGTCAACTAGTGCTTATCTAATTTTCCACTAAGAAACACATAAATGGATATACCTTTTTGAGGGAAGAATAGGTAAAGCTGAGCATGATTTATTTAGCAATTTAATCTCAAACCTTTCTTTCAAACAAGATATTCAGAAGAAAGCATATATATACCATACATTGAAAATGACCAAGAACTGAGCTTTACAGATTCTGCATTAGAAAGAGAAGATGAAAGAAAAGTTCATCCTTGACAGTATCCTCTTTGCACCCCACAATGTATAAAACAAGGCAGTTAATGTTTACGAAAGATGTATCATAATGTGAGTGCAGGTACTCCACAGGGTGTGTTGGTCCATGGTGTTAGATACTGCAAAGAGAGATGAGGACCTGAATAGAATAACAATACTGATCATGTTACACATGGATCTCATTAACTGTTCTGTGCAGAATAGGTACAGTAACCAAAAGTCTCAGTCAAAGTAGAAAAGAACCATAAAACACCAAACACTCTGACGGGTGTCAAACACAGTTTATTGTTAGTAGTTAAGCACTTTCTTTCCAAGTATACTAACAAATCTACTAATAATAAACTGTGACTGCTACCTTGGCCAACATGTTTGGTGTTTTACAGTTCTATTTTCTCACCTGAATCTGAGCTGACAATGTGTTGGAGGACATGAATTGTTAGGAAGGATTCGACTTGGACAGTGGTTATCTTCTAAGTAAACCTGCACATGAATTGCAGATTAGAGCATGGATGATCATTTTGTAGCCTGGGAAACTAAAACAGCGTTTTAGTACAGGAATAATTACTACCACCTATAAAATACAAGAAAAATATTGGCAATGGTCTCATAATCTGGGCAGTACCTTGACTGAAAACTTCTGGGTAAGGCAAAACCTAACTGGTTGGTCTGAGATCAAGACTTTACATTGTTAAGTCTTTGTCCCAAATCAAAGTTATAACATCAAAATTAATCATCCTAATTGCAATCACATCAAGCAAAATCTAGATGCTGATCCTGCAGATCACTGACCTAAACCACACTTGGCTTCTTGGAGAGGCAATCACATAATTAACTCTGTCTGTCTAGAAAAAGTGTCTTGTCTCACAATCAGAGGTAGATAAAACTTGTTGGCTTATAACTTAAGCTGCCCTACAAAGCCTGCCATCTTTGTGGTAGCATAAATTTGATAATAGTCTGACATCTAACTTGCACGGCTTACCTGCTGCTGTACAAGACTACATCAATATTCCTCTTGTCCATAACTGTAACTTTTATTTCAGTAAAATCATTACTCCCTCTATATGAGAATCACTCATAATAAAACCACTGCCTAAGCAGTACAACACAACCAGCACTTCTCACTATCTTCCGGTCTTAATTCTACTAACACCTGGGAAGGTTTTTTAGATAGCAATCTACTTACAACCCTTTGGTTACATCAAACGATGCAATCTTTTCTCCTTTGAACGACATGGCATTTGGTCTGGCCATAAGAAAATAATTGAACTCTGGTCACTAAATGATGACATTTTAGCTATCAAGGATAAAGTCAATGTCACTGGTGCCATATTGATTGACTTTACCAAGTCCTTGACTTGCTTTAGCATTCTTTTGCTACTAAACTATATGATTCACTCTGGTATAAGTCCTGATGCCATCCATCAGTTTTAAGATTTATTATTCAACCATCATTTCAAGAAAAGATTGGATCTTCTGCCTATACAATCTCCGCCCTGGTTAAATGAGTCACCTCAGTTCATTCTTAACCCCCTTTCTTCTCAGTCTTCATACATAACCTTTCCATTGATTTCTCTCATCTATCCCTTAATTTACATGCTGATGATATGGTATTTTTCAAATCAGGCCACCTCCAGCATTCAAGTCCATCTAAAAGAAGATTTCTGTACCCTTACTAACTGGATTAACAATAATAAATGTATTATTAAATGCCACCTAAACCCAAGCCAAGCTATTTGGAAATAGACCAAAACTTTCCATTGTCCCAAACACATGAGAACTTGTGGGCCTCAACAATAAACAACAAATCTACAGGGACTACTTCTTTCAAATGTCTTGTCATCTAGTTAGACTATCCCCTCATCTATCAAATACAGATAAAAATAGGCAAAACATTAACTATGTATTTTTCTTAGCTTAGAAAATTATAACTTCTTCCCCTCAACATCTTCAACAGCTATAGGTAAAGCAATTATATTAGCACAACTCGACTATGGTCTACCTCTAAGTACCATTGCCTCAAAGAAAAACATTAATGCATCACAGACTCTCAGCAACAAAATACATCCTTCCATAATATTTGTCCCACACCACCAGCATCACTGCCTTACAATCAAAAAAGGAATACAATAACCAATCAAAAAGTAGTTGCTTTACACGGCTCACACCTATATAAGCTTCTAAGTTTATAAAGCTTTCCCTCAGCTGAAAATTGTACTTTGAGGACCCCTTTCTATAACATGAGAAATTATTCACTCCCTGACCCAATACTGTTTACAGCAGTAACTAACTTTGACTGTACTAAACATAGCTTTTCTACCTAAGGTCTTGCCTCCTCCTCCTCTAAATTTAGATCTTGACTTAGTGAGAACCTCATAACAACTGCTTCATTTTAGGTCAAATTATGTAGCACCTGGATGGCTGATGCATGACATGTATGTAAACTACGTTAGCTCCATCTCTGTTACATTTTTTATATCTTACATCTGTAATATCTCCATTCTACATCTCTCCATTTCCCCCTCCTCCTTTAGATACCTTTACTAGTTCATAACCTACTTTTTGTTTATATCTTATAAGACAGCTTTATTTATATATAATATTATATAAGGAAAACTTTGGTGAGGATGCAGCTGCATAAAATATATATTTTTTTCTGCAGGAAAATGGTCATTGAAGAATTGTAAAAGAAGTGACAAGCAATCTCATTTCAGGCTGAGCCTTTCTTCCAGGATGGTGGCCTCACTGGTTCTTGTGAAGGGTGAAGCCAGTGGACAGCAAGGTCACAGAAAGCTTAGGGAGTCAGATGATGCTGGCACATCATGCAGAGATCAGAGGCAGGGCAAGTGGATGAGGCAAGGTTGAAGGTCTGTGGTGGTGGAGTCACCAGTACAGGCATGGCTTGGCTTATTGAAGGTAATTCTTTTGCTACTTCCTTGTGTTCAGTGGGTAGGAAAGTTGTGTTCAGGAATTAGATGTGGGGAGGAGTGGATAAAAGCAGGATAGTGCACAGAGTAAGGCACACTTGGCTGGTATTTTGCAGGATCTGGACTCAGAAGGGAGGTCAGCACTGCAAGAGTCATTGCCTGGTGGTTGGGTGTTTGGAGGTCAATAGGGCACAGTTGCACTTCATCAGATACAAGTCTAATGGTGATGGTATTTTAGGGGGAGGCAAAGGGATATGTATATATATATATATTATACTGTATATCTCCCTGGCTGTTAAGGAAAAAATTTGGAGTGGTGACTGTTGATATCTCTGTTTTGTTAGATGCAGATATTATGCAGTGGATATCTGAGGTGAATATCCTTGGGTCAAAATATCTGGTAGTAGCTCTGGCAGTGCTTGGTAAAAGGTGAACACCTAGATTTAACGTAAGATCATAGGCCAACTGGGTTTTAGGTTTCAGATACTACATGGCAGTGGTGGTAGAGAAAGAACTCCAGCAAATGTTGCCAATGTTGACTTACTTCATTTCAATCAGGGAGGCTCTGGGGTTGAGAGGAGGTAATTGGTGGCTATGGCATGACCAGAAATTTAGGAAGTTAACGGCAGTGGAAGTTTTAGACACACTGACACTTGGTTATCCATTATGTGTGACAGGTTGGGTACATGAAGTTAATGGAGTTTAGTGGAAGGTTTGACGGGTGGTGGGACCTGATGGGCATTTAAAATGTGAGGTGTTTTTGATCCATGATGTTTAGCTCATGTCTGTGTCTTTTGTGGAGGGCAGCATATTCATGCAAAATGGTGGCATAAGGAAGATGGGCAGGTTTGGGTCAGTGCTTGGTTCCTGACCTTGCAAAAAGAAGCAGGGCTGTTGAGGTGTGGTGAGAGATAGGGGTACAGGATTAGATAAGAGGAGAGGAAACTCTTTTCGAAGAGGGGCCAGCCAATGCATTCCCCTATTAAAGCAAAGGTATTGGACAAGTTCTCACACAGTTCCCTAATGGGGAATGGTGGGAAACTTAGTATAAGATTTTCATCTAGGGTTTCAATTACATCTGATGCCAAAGGCCTTAATAAGGTTTGCAATAATCTGAGACAGGTTAATGGGACAGAAGATGTTTTATTGAGTTTGTTGTACAAACAGGTAAGAACAGGTCGGATTATAAGCCCATTGACTACACCCCTGTTTAAGAGGTTTAGGGTGTGACTGTTTGATGTGGTCCCAAAAAAGACAACAGAAGAGTATTGGATCATTCACTTCATGTCTTTTACTGAAGAAAACTCTGAGAAGCTCATGTCAGCAAAAGCTGTTATAAGTTGAGTGCACATCACTGGATGATGCAGGCAAACAGATTCAGACATATGAGGACCCATAGTTAGCAAAACCTGATACTAAAGCTGCCTTTAGGTGGCTCACAGTAGTCAAAGACAATTGTATTAAATTGTGTATATTTGTTGATATGACTATGCTCATGAGCTGTGCTGTGGCTTGTGTCACCTTTGAGAAGTTCAGCACAGCCTTGCATTGCATTTGGAACCAATGTATAAAAGACCAGAAGGGGGTACCTTACTTGCATGTTTTCTTGGTAGTAGGAGAAGGCAGAGAAAGAGCATAAGCAGGGGAGGAGTTTATGTGGATTTGCCATAAATTCAGGGTACCTTTAGCAAAAGATCTGAGCAGAGCTCGTTCAGGAGATTTTTTAGGGATTGAAGACTGATGCAGGTAATGTATATTTTTGTTTGCCTGAGGATAAACTCAATAAACAGAAGTAGCATATTAGCAGGTGGTTGGGTGTAGCTAAGGTGAGAGTTTGAGATGAGTTAGAGCTGCTAGAATTCTTGAATTTTGCCTGTCAGGCAGTGGCCTCAGGATGATCCTTTTATAGGTTGGTTGCCAACCTACTAAAGGATCATAAAAAGAAACATCACTATGTTAGGGTATCAGGGAGTTGGAACATGACTTGTAGATATGATTAAAAATTTTGGAGGGTTTCAACAGAATTTCAATGTCAGGATGATTGAGTATTTACAATTGCTTTAGAATCATTTACAGTTTGCAGCTCAAAGCAGAGTAGTCACTGTTGTTTATTCCTTTGTGTATTGGGGTGTGAAGAGGGCACTGGTAAGACCTAATGGTAATTTGTTTGCTTTGGACATAGTTGTGTAAGGTTCATTGATCAGGGTGTAGAGTCTTAGATGGAGTCAGTTATTGGCTTTATCAATGAGATGGTAAGGTTCACCTGTCATTATTTTGATCTCTCGGGGGGGGGGGGGGGTAACAATTTTGGTGTTGTCTCAAAACTGCAGCTAATGTCAGTGATTGTAAAAATATTATCAGAGATTAAGTGTTGACTCCCTGAGCATGATTGGTGATGATTCCTATGCTGGTTTGGAGGAATGCTTGTAAGTGGAGTACTATTGAAGCTGTTCATAAATTTGTAAATCATCAGACATATAGCTTTACAAGGACTATGGGTATACTCATGTTAGGTCATTGAGATCTATATGATAAAGATAGTGTGTGGTATAGGCCAGATGGTATACATCTGAATGACAGTGGACTTGACTTATTTAATGTGCATATTTCATTGTTAGTAAAGGATTTGCTGAAGTGATGAAAAGTGAGGAGGAACAATCTGTGGTTACAGATTGGTGGATGGAGGGGGCAATAACTTCTGTTTAGTAGCACTCCCTTTCCCCCATTTTTCCTTCCTGGTTTTGAGTAAGGTAAGCAGTGCTACGCTTCAGTGGGGGGAAAATTGCAAGTGAGCAGGTGGATGTCATGTTGCTGATTGTGTTGACAGGTAAACAAACTAACATGCCTATTTCATTGTAATAAAGTTTGGAATGTTTGGTTATAGATGTTTTAGCTCTGCCTTTTTTAATTGTGTTGTATATTCTTTAAGGCAGTGTTGAGACTGTATTCAATAAATGGTTGCAGTTGTAATTTTGTGTCATCAGTACATTTAGGGGATTGGGAGACAAAGGCATTTGCTATGCAGAGTTATTTCTACTAGATCCCCTGGATGTATTATTGAGTTACGGGAGGGATCTAGTTTAGGTTACATTAAGAAAAGGAAATGAGGTGGTACATCAGGTAGTTGGAGGTGGAGTAATATAAGGCATGGGTGGAGTTAGAATCAGTATTTTGGTGCTGGCAACTATGAATACCACCCGCCCTCTCTCCTGTATTTTTTCAGGGTGTTGGGTGGAGAGGCAAGAACTTCTTTTCAGAAGTAGCTCCTTACCCCTATTTTTCATTCTTGGTTTTGAGTAAGGCAAGTGATGTTACAGTGCCCTAGATGGAAGGTGTCATACTGCTGATTGTGTTGACAGGTGAGCAATAAATAATTAAAGTTTGGAATGTTTGGTTATAGATGTTTTAACTCTGCCCTTGTTTAATTGTGTGGTACATCCTTTAAGGCATTGTTGAGATTTTATTCAATAAATGGTGGCAATTGCAGTTTTGTGTCAGTATTTTATTCACAGATTGGGGGACAAAATCATTTTGTTCTTTTTACCACTGTTGATGGCATTGTTTATTATGTACAGTTATAATTTTGTTGTAATGTTTGTATTCCTTTATTTGCCCAGACTGAGCATGAAATTGGTCCATGTCGATCAATTCTGTGCCCTAGTAAACAAACTGAAAATAAAAATAAAAAAAAAAATACTAAAATAAAAATAAATAAAATCTCATTAAAGAAGAACATTGATTATTACAATGGATATCACTCTACTAAAATATAAACTGTTCCTCTAGTCCTATTCTGACCTTAGGAAGGTGAGATTTATCTCATGTTATACTTTAACCTCAATTTTACCTTTCTTAATATGTAAAGATAATGGTCATCCTAAGACTCTGTCAAAACTCATGCAAATCAACTAAGATAGGATGTACATAAAATGGAGCAAACTTTTCAGGAGAGTCAGTAACAGCATTACTACATGCCACCAAGAAATGTTCAGGATCACCCGTCCTGTATCCCAGAAGTATCCAGTTATGTACAAGACTAAAGTCACTCATAATAATGGGTGTCTATTGTGACTGTAAAGCTAGAAAATGTGACGTTCTGAAAATGAAAAATAAGGAGTGAGTCTCTGGTTTGCCCCAATACCTGATGTACAGTGACCATTGAGGATATTATATTGGGAGTACAGGTGAAACAGTCCACTCCATAAAGAAAATGCCTTGAAAATTCCTGTATTCAAAATTTTGTGAGCACAGGATTTAGACTATTTAATTTGCATTAGGGATCCTACAGTACTTACTTTCCTGTACTACACCAGCTCATGTTCTGGTGATTTATACAGGGTAGTTCGAGATACAAGTGGAGTGGACTAGAATTTTGGTTCCATCCACAAGTTTGGCTTCAGGTTAATGTTTGTGTCACCTATTTTCCATCCATTCCACACCCTATGACAGCACACACCTGTGCTGTACCGCTCCTTCCATTCAGGCGTTAAATATTGCTTATTATATAACGCTCCTGTTCCCAGCTCAGCTAATTTGTCTATAATCTCCTGTTGCACTTCCTCGCTTCAGACACAACCATCTTCTTTCCAGTATTACTTTGCTTACTGTTGTGGCCCTGAGACAATACTACAGTCCCAGTTCTTTCCTACAAGTTAGCATATTTTCTTCATCAGCCAGCTCCTTCATTGTATTCATACCTCAAACAAACACATAATTAGACTTATTTTATCCATCCTGCTCATTTATCTTGCTCATGTCTTAAGTTTTAATTTCATATATTCTCTGTGTTCATCATACATTCTTGGATATTTTAAAGCCAAGAAGGATGAATGCTGTCTCTTAAACAATAAAGAAGTAATTTCTGTCAACACACCAGGTACAGCAGGTAAGCTACAGCTAACAGTGGTTATGTCAAAACCAGGTCGTAGCATTCATTTAAAATCAAGCACTTCTACCTGAACAAATAATTCCTACAATGCGCAATAATGGTGTTGTGTGCTGCTTTTATGGAACATCCATCAAATAGGAACTTACAATATTCAACTATCTGATATAGATTTAGCTTATACATTTAGAAATGTATATACTTGTAGACAACATAGAAACAAAGAACAATACTAGGCAGGTGTTAAGGGGGACCATAAGATGCTTTGCCTTATACACTTTTAAGTAGATTCACTTAAAAGTTCTTGACACATTTTTCAAACTTACTTGTGCGCACCTAGCAAAATGAGCTGTGCATTTTAACCCTGGTATATATTTGTGTCTGCCCACCCAATCAATCATCAAGACTAGTCTGAAAGTTAGCTAAATTAGTACTTTGTTTATCCCCTAGTGGTATCTTATTCTAACAGGTTGGGAATATGCTGAGTTAGGAAACTATACTTCCACTAATACTCGTTTGTTTTATCACCATCATCATCATCAGCAGCAGCAGCACAATCCCCCTTTCCCCCATTTTCTACACGGGGACAGTGTGTCATGTCAATGGTTGCTATCTCTTTTGAGTCAGTGCCACTCTCCTACATTCATTATTAGTCACGTGTAACTGTTGCAGGTCTTCTGTCAAACAATGCTTCCACTTCTGTGTTAGATGCCCACATTTTCTCTTATCTTATTCCTGTTTGTCCCAAATCTTCTTCACCAGATTATCTTCTGTTTTTCTGCACATGTGCCTGAACCACTATAGTCTGTTCTCTTTGTCCTCAGCAATTGGAGCTATTTTGGCTTCTGCTCTGATGTCCTTATTTCTTCAACTTTCCCACAGTGTGCATCCTACAACCCATCTCAGGCACTCGGTGTCCCTCACCTACGTCTTCCTCAACTACTCTGCCTTTGTTGCCCAGGTTTCTTTTCCATACAGTAGCACTGGCCATGGGGCTGTTTTGTACACCTTGCTTTTCAGTTTCTTTGACATTCTTCTATTAGATTCTACCCCTGACACTCAGTGCTAGCTGGCTGCAGCCCTTCTGATTCTACCCTTCTCCTCAACCACCCCACCAAGATACTTGAAGCTGTTGACCTGATCCACTATTTCTCCCATGTTCTGCCCTTACAGCTGTCTTATCTGTACTCATTCCCATTCCTTGCACCTTCAGTTTTACATTCCATTCTCCTATTCTTTGCTGATGTTTTTCTCAGTCTGCTGTAATGCAACATCATCTGCATGCAGCAACTCTGATGATCTATCTCCCCTCCAACCTGTTTGCTAATGTAGTCCATCACCAGTATGAACAACCGCTGGCTCAGAACTAAACCCTAATGCACACACACTCCCATGGGAACCCCTCTGTGAAACCAAACACTGTTTATAATTTGGTTATTGGTTAGCTGTACATAGGGTTGCCATCTTTTCATGTCAAAAATTCTGGACGTGTACGTGAAAGTAAAATGCATGTAATTTTAATGGTATCCAACATGCAAAATGTTGCTTAATGTTTAAATTTAACAGATCAAGCAATTATTATGATAATGTAATTTTACAATATCAGTACTACTGTATTGTTTAGTATGGTTTATGGTTATACATTTGTGAAATGGATTTCTATATAATGGTCTAAATAGTTTTTGCTTTTCATTGTCACCGCAGGATTTTGGGGCTACTTTCTGAAAGTCAATATGCAATTCCAAAAGCCTTGGCTATGACCTCTAGGTTATGCTTATCCAATATGCAAGAAGATGATCTCATCAGCCAATTTTTGTTAAAATATTTAAGTATGTGTACAAATAATGCAATACTGAATAATAAAAACAATGCCAGTTTTTGTTGTTGGGGGAGTACATGAAAGGTGTCAGTATGAAGGCGATTACTACATCAGTTAAGGATGCATAGCATCATTTTGATGTACATCTTACTATTATAAAAAGTAAAGATTACTAAGATAAAGGTATCAAATCTTGTTACATTACTAGAGCAACTTGTGCACAAGACTCTTGTTAAAAATCCTGTACACCCACGCACCTCTATCCATATTATAACTGCAGTCCTAACAGCTAATATAGAACTATATTTGCTGATACAGTGAAAGTCAAGCAGCGCAAATGTCTGATCCCATCTACAGCTGTTCCAAAGTATTCACAGAATTGCCCATACCTGCTCTGCTCTGGCTAAGTAAAGTCATAATTTCCAAGTTGTAAACTTCTTTTGCTCACTAAAATTGTAGGCCATTTCTTTACTAGCATATGTAGAAAGTAGCAGAGACTGATACATAATGAACTCATTGTTAGGACATGGGCTAGTGCACAACCACTCACACCTGTTGTACTGGAGGCAGCCATACTGCAAGCCATAACTTCTCCCTCCACAAAAGTTCACTCATCCGGAAGACAGAAGAACAAAAGAGCCAAACAAATGACTTCATTTATCAAACCTATAGCTTGTGGGCACCTGCCACAAATTTCTTAAAGTGGATGTCACATTAGGGAAACCAGTTCATTGCCATCCAAGTGTGATGATTTATGTTTTTTCTTCTCTTCCTTAGAGTTCACAGAAACACTTACATTGACCGCATGGGTATATATATATATATATATATATATATATATAAAAAATTGTTCCTGCTAGTAGGCAGACAATCCAAGCAGAGAAGTAGGCAACTTTTAGATCTGACCCTACTGTTCTCTGTCACTTGAACAAGTCAGCAGTCAAACAACAGATAAGGTGGGCATGGTTGTTACTGAGTATATCGGAGTGCTGTCTATCATTCTTTTTAGATGAACTGATTTGGGCAGTTGTGTCCTGAAAAAAAAAAATCAAATACGCATCTATTTTAGCAAAAAAAAAAAAATTATTGCAGTAACTATAATACTGCATTTCAACACATGATTTTGACATAAAAAAGTAAATGTGGCTACAATTCAGTGGCAGTGAGTCTTTATTTTGGTAATAAAGTGGAAATGGGTCTTTTACTTTGGTTGAGATAATGACGACAAAATGTCACATTTTAGCAGAAAATGTGCTGTGTTGGTGCTCCACGTGAGGTGCCAGTATACTAATAGTTGAACTTATTTTTTCTGTTAAATACACTGTCCGGAAAAGGCAGTGTCCATTTTCTGGACAGTGTCCCTTAATTCCAGACACTACAGAAGAACTCTGGACAGTTGGCAACCCTACCTGTACATAGTCTGTACTAATTCTACCAATGTTTCTGGGACATCATAGGTTTTTTCTTGAGACATTATCATATGCTTGTTTGTTGGAGTAGATTTAGAGTCATAATAAGGGTATGTGTAGAGCTACTAGCTTTGCAAATAAATAGGAGGACAGATAGGACTGGGACTTTCATGCCTCAGAAAGTGAGACATAGGTCAACATATATCAGGTGGTAGGTTATAGAATATAAGGAGAGTTGTACTAATCCATTCTGGGAGTTGAATTATTAAAGCCTTTTTTTTCTTGATAAGAAATCTTTGGGGCCTTTATAGATATATATATATATATATATATATATATATATATATATATATATATATATATATCAAAGGAGGCACTGTATTCAAAAAATAAAGGAAGAGCATAGTGGTTTGATGACTTCTTTGGATCTTCAAGACTATAGTAACTGCTTGTATTTTTTTTTTTTTGCTGCTCAGCTTAAAGATGGGAAGATCACTAGACGAAAAATAGCTAACTACATTTCTGATAAATTATATGGATAATCTAGTCCTTGCTGGATCTGTTTATTATCAGCACATGAGCAGGTTTAACTTATGTTTACCTAATTAACCTTAATATCAGTTGGAGGGGTATAGGATCAAAAGCCTTGTGGCCAGGCCAAGACAGGCAGCACATATGTAGTGACCACTGATCATGCCTCTAAAGACTTTTCAAAGAAGCTTACTAGGTTCAGGAAACAGGAACTGCATTTAACAAAACCAAACTAATTTGGTCCATGTTTGCATAAATGAGGTATGATATGATATGTTCTATGGCTTTGCTAATAAGACTGTTGCGGCTGATTAGCCTATAACTTCCTCACATAGTAGAGGGGATACCCTTGAATAGGAAGGTCATATTTGCTGTTCTCCAGGAATCAAGTACAAACCCTGTGGATGGGCTGCGATTTAACAGTTTAAGGAGAGCATTGGATAGTGCATACCTGGCTCTTATTAGAATGTAGCCTGTTTTGTTAACTGGTCACAAAGAAATATTTTTAGCCTTTGGTAGGAATTCCAGGATTTACTTCAAGGTGATTTTAGGGGAACTCAATTTTCAGAGATATTGTGGGTGACAATGGTGATAGGTGGGGTAAAGATAATACTTAGATCAAAATGTGTGATATTATTATAGATGAGCTTAATGCATTGTTGGACATTATGACTTAATTTGCTGACATACCAAAAGGAGTATTTGTAGTTTTTTTTGGCATCAGTAGCTAAGATAAGCTGGCACTCTACTTTGTAATCATCCTCTTAATTTCATTGTTGACATGTTTCAACATGTTAAGGTAGTGCGATTAGAATTTCATGCAGCCTTTCATTGTTTTCCTTTTCCTGTTATTCTTTATTAATACAGGAGTTCCACTAGTGAGGCCAATTAATCAATTTATCATTGTATTTAGCGTAAAAGAGTACTGACCTTTCTATGCAGCTGGTTTGGTGTAGGTAACAGTTGGAAGTGAATGCATTATCCCTTTCAGCTGGGCCCATTTGTGGGCAGTTGTTGGTGTTCTGCATAGGCTTTCCACAAGCTGAAAGAGGTTTGCCCTGGAAAAGTCCCTATAGATGTTGTGATATAATAGTGGGATGGTATTAACAGTCCTGACAGAGAAAATGATAGATTTGTGGTCAGATGTAACCAAGGATGAGGACATTCAGGGTGTGGCATGGTTGGAGATTATGTTGGTAAAGACCAGGACAGGGATATTAGATTCTCCACTGAGCAGCTTTACAATTTCTAGCTCATTGGTATTCTAAAAGTATAAAACTGCCGAGATTATCCATTTAGAACTTCCTTGAGGGGGTTGTATACAAAGCAGCTAATGCAATTTTATTATTGGCATTAACGTCTATGTTTGTATATATGTTTTTTATCTTTTAGTATTCAAAATGCACTATGATTTTATGAAGGTAACAAAATGTTTGGTAACTTTGTATCTTGCATTCTGGCGCCACCTTTCCTAGAAAGTGAGATGGTGCATAAGATGTTATATAACATGCCTTGGACTTGCCGCCCCCCCCAAAGGAAGTGAGCTTAATCCCTTAAGAAAGTGATGTTTTTATGGTATTTAAAGGATGTGAAGCAGTGTATCTGTTTGTCTGATGATGTTTCTGTAGCATTGGAAACAAAAGCGCTTACATTTGTTTATTAAAGTACTGTTTTGTGGCTTTGGAGCAGCGTTTTTTCTTCTTGCGGTGTCACTTTTCTCTGTTGGGCGAGGTTACAAATGAGAATGAGTTAGAGTTGCAAGAAGGCCTTATGTTCTGACATCAGAACATACAGTATTTAAATTTTTAGCAAGTGCTACCATGATGTTTGAATTTGAGTTTGCTATGATGGAATATCTGTAAGGGAAACATTGTCTAAAAGGGTACTATGGAGGCAGCAAAGGCTTTGCTCAGCACTTGGAAGACCTGGTAGGGGAGGTGTAAGCAATCTCTGGTAAAATAGGAGACCCCCAAAAGCTCAGCACCCCATTGTAGCACTGAAACAGCACAATTACATGAACCCCTCCGAGAAAGGGGGAAAAAGAAAGTAGTGGACAATTTTAGTGTGACAAACAGGGTTAGGTATACTTGGGAAGGGAAGTTTCATTTCAACATTTTTAATTACACCAATAGAAGTATCACCTTGGAACATTTTTTTACTTTTTAAGAAAGTGTTAAAATTTGTACGTTATAAGAATATTCACATTGTTGACTTCCTACTTGAAGTTAAGTCTTTTGTTAGGAAATTAAATCTGACAGTGTTTTTTAATGAAAAAAATGACAAGGTCTACAAAGTGAAGGGAGATATTAATACAGTAACGAAACAAAAGTACTTTTAATCCCCCCATTCACCCTATTTTGAATATGTTTGAAAAGGCCATCACTGACGATTTGTATACATCGCAGGTTAAAGATAAATACAGTAATAATATTAACAACAGTAATAATAATAATAAAAACATAGTTCCATTCAACCTGACTAAAAAGGAAAGAGAATTATTTGATGAACTTAGAAAGGACAAAACTTTACGGACTATGAAGCCAAATAAAGGCGGGAGCATTGTGTTATATGATTCTTTACAATATTACACTGCTATGTTTCAGTTGTTAAATAATGGTGATAATTATTCTCCAGTTTCCATTAACAAAGTGAATATCAGTTACAGAAGGATAGCTTCTTATTTGGATGAGTATGTTTTAGACCAGAGAATCTCTCCTGAAATATACAAGGTGTGAAACATTTCTAATCTGGTTGTCCTCACCACATTCGGCATACCTAAGGTACATAAGAATATAAATAGGGTTGCCACCTTTTCAGATGCCCAAAGTGGGACATTTTTTGTAGAAATGTGAGATTTTGTAGAACAAAACATACCCACGGCCAATGCAAAGTACAGAACTCCACTTTTTTGCGCAAATAAAAACTGATTCTTTTACAATTTATGTTACGTATATTATTTCATATAACATTTAGGTGTTTCAGAGATAAAATAACTGTTTTATGCAACTATTAAAGAAAACCTAGGAAATATTTTTTGTGCTAAAAACTTAGGACATTTGCCATTTTTTAGTTTTTTTGCAGGACACAATTGCCCAAAGATGGACTGTCCCTCGCAAAGAGGGACAGGTGGTAACCTTAAATATAGAAAATCCCCCTTTCAGACCAATTGCAGCTGCAAAAGGTTCTAAAACGCACCCTCTAGGGGTGGATATAGACCAATGGCTGAAAGGTGTTCTTATTAATGTTGTTGTTTGTCTTTCGTCTTTTTCCCGGTAAGGGGTCACCACAGCGGAACTCCAGTCTGCTAATGATTGGCAGTAGTTTTTTTTACGAAACGCCAAGGTGCCAGCTCGATGTCCAACCTTCAATGAAGGCACGCCCATTTAAGCATGCATGTCTTTCGAACGCTACCCAACCGCGGGGAGGACATGCAGTCTCCACACAGAAGGCACTCCCAAGGCAAGCCGAGAATCGAATGGGAGAACCTCTTGCTGTGAGGTAACAACGCTACCGCTGTAGCGCCATGGAATTGATACTTATTAATGTACCACATTTAATTAAGGACTCTTGGGAATTTTTAGGGTGACTCAAGAATGACATGTGGACAAAAGATTTGATATTTGTAACAGCAGATGTCATTGATTTATTTACATTAATCCCTAGAGAAGAAGGGTTGGAATACTTTTCACAATAGTATTGTTAAATTTTCCAATACAGACAATGATAAAATTAATCTTATAGCTGAAAAGATATTCTTGGTCTTAGAGTATAATTTTATTTATTTCAAGGGGGAATTCTATAGACAGAGAAGAGGAATGGCAATGGAGGCCTATTGCACCTCCATTTATGCTAATTTAGTTTTAGATTGGGAAACTACTGGCATTTTTCAATCCCGGTGTTTCCTTTTTAAGAAATTACATGTTCAATTTTTTGACATTATTTTTATTTTATGGAATGGATCAGAAGAAGATATTGGGGAAGTTTGTAAATTATTTGAACAACACCTCAAAAATTTTTAAATGTAATTTTAATTACGACAAAGAGAAAATTAATTATTTAGACAGTTATATAACACGTGCCAAGAATTAGTTTAGATCCATCATTTAAAGGAAGCCTACTTTAAGTATAATTATTTTGATTTCTCTAGTTGTCATCCATTAAGCCGAAAGAAATGTTTAATTAAAGGTTAGCATATCACAGTGGCTATGATGACCTCATATGTCCAGGATGTTTATAGAGAATTAGATCTAGTTGCCAACATGTTTTTAGCTAGGGGATATCCCCCCAAATTGTTAAGGAAATTTGTGATTACGTTTTTTCCCAATGGGGGATAAAATATAAGTCTCTGTTAGGATTAGGCATCACCACTAATGACCAACACAATGTTGATAAGAACTTTTGACAGAGATTCAATAGTAAAATTTAGACCTCAGGTTTAAGGATATAATTAAAAGGAACTGGAACATCTGATATACTCCAGCTTATAGGAAATTCACTTGTTTTTACATATAAAACTGGGAAGAATTTAAAAGAAAGTTTTAAGGGTGATGTCCAGAATGTAACAAAACATGGGCACAGTACCACTGTCGTAGATGCCCCCAGTGTTCTTATATTTTAGAGGCTGAGAGTATTATCCTCCAGAATTGGTTTGATTCCAGAAATAGTTTTGTTAAAGGCAATTGTCAGTCTAGGGCAGTTGTATACCTAGCTAAGTGCACAGGATGCTCAAGTTGTTATGTAGGGAAGACTGAAAGGTGTTTTAGATGAAGACTATATGAACATGTTTATGACATAAATAGACAAAATGAGAAAAATGCCATTTTCAAACATTCAAAAAAATGTCCGAACTTCACTATGTTCCGGTTTGGTATACTGGAAAGAGTTTTCACAAACCCCAGAGGAGGGGATTGAAAAGGGGTATTTGACCCAAAAGAAATAAAGTCGCAACTTCAGTTAAAAGCCTCCTATGAGCCTGGTTTAAACGAATACATTTCCATTATACATGTTTTCACTTCATTTTTAATTGGTCAAGATGTTTTACTGAGTTCTATTGCAGTTTTTATCAGGTTACTGTTCTTTTAAAGTTGATTAGTTGCTCAACAATTACCCACTGACTCATTTTGGAGGGTATCTTTTATATAAAGGAGATGATTTTAATTGAGTGTGAATTCTGAAGAAGTCCTGTTTGTAAGGATGAAAGCACTTAACTGTAATTATTAAAAACATGTGAAGGATTTTATACACATTTGTGTATGAGTACGTTTATTGCCCATATACTGTTGTTGTGTTTTGAGTCATTTTCTCTGGTTTTGGTTTTACATCTTCCATTTCATCCTAAGCCAAAACATACTAGATCCCCTTAGAATGACAGCAACTATGTAGCCAAATGTTAAAGACAGTTGTCTTGTTTTAATATCTAGGCATTATTCTTGGAAAAGGAAGAAACTGCTCAAGTCCAGTATCTTAACTGCCTCTGACACATGCATAATAAGGTGCATTTTGTCTCTCTGCTTGTCTTCTTGGTAGGACTGTCAAGTCATTTACTCCCATATAGACCACCACCAGCTTGAATTCATGTTTGTCAATTTTAAGACACATAGACATGCAACTTAAAATCGTCTTGTTTTTGTCCAGTCTAGTGAGTGTGGAGTCTGTATGTCTAACTTTCTAGTCACCTATAATTAAAACATTTCTCCTTGTGTTAGAAGACTTAGTTGACCATATGGACTTAGGCATGCTTTCCTGGTGACCTTTCTGTGAGCTTGTGGACCTGTAGTATGTGGGAGTGGAGAAGGACTAGATGTTGCCTTGTGTGATGGAAGCAGGGATCTTTTAGAGTTTGTTCAATGAGTCTTTGGCAAGTTTTTTTTACAGCCTCATGATAAGTTACAGGCCTAGTAGCACACTGTAATTGATTTGGTATTTTAGATGTATGATGTCAGTAGGGGACTGATGAGTGAGGCTTCCCTCCATGTTTTTTTTAATATCGACATCTTTCACAGGCTGCATTACCTATTGGTAGAATTAGTGAACAGTTGGTAAGCACAAGCAATTGCACTATTGCCTTGAATCACCTAATGCAATCAGACTGACCACAAAAGGGATGAGAGCAGATGGCTGAGCCATGCTGCCAGAGGGTGAAGGACTGTGGCTGATCATACTACTCAGGATTTGGAAGGAGACTATTATAGTAAGATCTAAAAAAAGTAGTAAAGTTGGTAATACAACTCAAAAGCATACATTTTCATACAGCCAGTCAAGGAGTGGATTTGGAAGAGACAGAGCTCATAGAGATGTTTAACTTGTTGAATCAAGTCATGGTTTTTGCATCATTGGGTAAGTGCAATCCACATCAGTTTAGGGTGAATACCAGGGAGAACTGGTTCCTGAGATTTCTATATCTGACAGTTATATTAATGAAAAAGAAGCTAGGGGAAACTATCACTATTCCATTTTGTGTCCTGTAATCAGTGTGTTAGATAGCATATGCTGATAAATTTTTGTAAAGATAAGATGTTTTGTACTTTAACATTTGGTGGGCTACCATTGTAGCAAAGATGCAGCCAGGAGAGGCTGGCTGAAGATGGCAAGAAGATAGGTAAGTCATGCCTGTCATTTAAATTTAATAGGTGCAGCCAGATGCCACTTCAGTTTGTAAATGTCAGTACAACATTTGGAGGGGTGCATCCTGGTTTAGATGCTTTAAGACAGATTTAAGTGAGGACCTTAATCAGCAACCAAAAGAGCAGATGAAAGTTAGAAGGGAGGCTTTGCAGATAAGCCAAAGGGTAGAAACATGGAGTCCTTTTGAGATAGAATTTGGGGCCCACTGCAGTCAGTGTGATGCAGCTCATTTGCCATACTCCAGTAAGATAGCAAGTGTTAATGGATTATTTGCTGACAAGGGGGCTAGTGGTTCACTGGAGGAGGGATTTAAGTGAGGCTTTGCAGTATAGATTTATTTTATTTATTTATTTTACATTTGTTGGCCAGGAAAGTCTGACTGGATGCATGTCCATTTTCAGAGGAGGCCCGGAGAGAAAAGACCCAAGTTAAATTTTAAGCAAAATATAAGGTGTACACAAAAACATTCAAATTTACAAAGAACCAGACTTAACATTTACTAGTAATATAGCATTGAAGCTTAAGATTTGACATATTTACATAGACAGAACACATATTTTACAGTTTTGGGTTGAGGCATTACATAATGGTGAACATTGCTAGTAGTGGTTGCCTTTTTTGCTTTATACAGTTGACTTGTGAGCAAGTTAGCCACAGCAGAGAGTATAGCAACAAAGAGATCAGAGATTAGGCACAGTAGGGAGTATAGTAGCAGGAGAAGAGACAGTAATGGGAAATTGGATAAGCAGGAGGAGTAAGTAGCTTAAGTACAGAGTAAGAGTAGAGGTGTAATGAGAAATGTGTAGTGGATAGATAGCAGAGTGTCCTAGCAGTGACATATGGGTATTGACTAAGGGGTTAGAATTAGAGGTGGAACCGGAAGGAAGCTAGAGAAGTTGCATTCTTTTGATGATGAAGCTGAAGGCAGAGGGCAAGAGTAAGGTGAGAAGGTGTGTGTGTGTGGGGGGGGTGTCAGCCAGGTGGGAAACATGCATATCCATGTGTGCTTTAGGGGTTTTTTTCAGGAGTCTTTTAAATGTAATCTTTGAGCCTGCTGAGGTAATAGCAGTAGGTAGGGAAGAGGGAGTCCCCTGCTGTGTTGTTTGTTGGTCTTAGTGACCTTAATTAATATTTTGTCACTGGAGTGAAGTTGTCTAGTTTTAGCTTGTAGTTTTAGTAGATTGGCCAGAGCTGGAGTTTCATTTGGGAGTAGTAAGAGAGTATAGGCAAAGGAAAGTTGATGATAGTTTAGGAGATTAGGGAATTCAGGCCAGCCGAGTTGTTTTAGGGAATGGCAGTGGTGGGCTCGGTAGAAGGCACCAGTAGCAATTTTTGCAATTTGATTGTAACAGGTGTTGAGTTTGACAATTCTGGTTTTGGGTAAGTTGGTGAGAATGGGTGAGGCATAAAATAATGTGGAAAGGAGGTGAGTTTGAACAATTGTTATCCTAGCAGGATGTGTTAGAAATGGTTTATTTTTATATAGACTGCAAACAAAAATTCCAGAAAAAAGTCCAATAATAAACAAATAAAGCACCAGGAGTACTTCTAAAGTAAGATAGCCACACACGTTTGTTCCAACAATCACCAGAAAGCCTGTATGAGCGCTTTCCTTCCTTTAATGCATTACATTCAAAATGGAACTTCATCAGATACAACATAAAACATCACTTCCCCTCATTTTAAATACTTTAACATACTTGTCATGTGATCTATCATCATTTTTTAAAAAAAACAAACACACCAATAAAATCATTGACATAACACTTAATAAAAACATTTATATACATGTTCATTAATAATAAGATCTTCCACTTGGAATCTTATACCTGCATAATCTGTTCTAAAATGTGCAAATCCCGCTGCTATATCTAATAAGTCTGTTTATTAAACCCCATTTTAACTAACAATACTCCTAAAGAGTTAAAATATTGTTATTAAATTTCATGTACAGACAAACAATCTATCCCTTATCAGTCTTATTTATAAATTAAATTTATATTCTTTCTACTCTCATGTTGAGTACACTGTTCATAGATATTCTATCGTTTAAACCTGGTTTCATGGTTGCATTCAGTAACACCTGCCAAAAGGTCTCTCTGTATTCCAAAAAATTGGACCAGTTACCACCTCTCTCTTTTTTTCTGACCTTTTCCAACACACAAAACCTAAATTTCTTTAAATCCCTACATACAACACTATGCTTATATAATGCATTCATGTTATCCTGTTTTTTAACTCTTTAGGAGTATTGTTAGTTAAAATGGGTACTCCTGGTGCCTTATTTGTTTATATAGGCTGACAATTTTTTGTGGATATTTTTAATGGTCTGATTTATATGCTGATCATATTTGAGGTTATTATCAATGGTCACTCCTAGCAATTTAGTGTAAGTGTCAGGAAAGATGACAGCCCCATCCCTGGACACAGTATTAAATGGTCTGGGTATTGTGGTAGATTTGTTAGGTGTAAATAGCAACAGTTTGTTTTTTGGAGGATTTAGTATTAGGTTTTTGTTAAGAAACCAGTTTTCAGTGGCATAGAAGGCTTTTTGGGTTATAGAGAGGAGTTTCTGAGGATCATTGGCTGAACAGACAAGTGTTGAGTCATCAGCGTATTGTATAACTGTTGCATCTTGACAGATGATGTGGAGGTTGTTGGTGATAATTGAGAATAGAAGGGGACCTAAAATGGAAGCTTGTGGGACTCCTGTGGTGATCGGTAGCAATGTGGATAGGTTTTTGTCCCACCAAACTGCTTGTTGTCTTCCTTGTAAATAGTTTCAAAACCAAGCTAATGCTTTGTTACTAAAGCCAAGGTCAGTAAGGGCTTCTACTAGTTTAAGATGGTTGTCTATATCAAAGGCCTTTGATAGGTCCAAGTATATTACAGAAGTTAGATTGCCTGTGTGTTTGTTTTGGCTGATGAGGTTTGTAAAAGAGAGCAGGGCGGTGGTTATGCTATGAGAAGGGTGAAATCCATGTTGGGTAGGAGAGAGAAGCTGGTTGTTAAGCAGGTATGGCATAAGCTGGTGGTGTATACATTTCTCAAGTATTTTAGCTAGTGGAGGCAAGATGGCTATGGGGTGATAATTGGTGAGGTTGGTGGAGGTGCTGCCTTTATGGAGGGGAATAATATAGGAGGTCTTCCAGATGAGTGGTATTGAGGTTTCTGAGATAGATCTATTTAGAAGGATGGATATAGGGAAGGCAAGTTCATTGGCAGCCAACTGAAGGTATTCAGCAGGTATCTAATCAGCTGCTAGTGTATTAGGTTTGAGTTTGGATAGCAACCTTTTGACATGGTTGATAGGGATGGGTTGAAATTGGAAGGTTGTTTTGAGTCTATCTACAGGTTCTGGGTAATTAGTGGTGGTGGGTGTGGGCTATTTTTTTACAAGATTAGAAATAGTTTCAATGAAGTATTTGTTAAATGTGTCCGGTATATTTGTGATTTCACTAGTGAAGGTTGGAGGTGGGGTGGAGGGTCTGCTAGGGTGGAGTAGCTTATTTATTCCTGCCCAGAATATCTTGGGGTTGTTGTGATGCTTGTTTTGTAGCTGTAGGAAATAATTGTTTTTACCTAGGAGAACTGCTATTTCAGTCTCATTCCTAAGTTTTTGGAATTGTTCCTTAGTGTTTTTGTGGCTCTCCAGTGATACCAGACTTTGATCCTTTCTGATATTCGATTTTTAGTCTCTCTGGTAAGCCATGGGGCTGTTTTCATTTTGAGTTTAGTGGTCCGGGCTGGAGCATGGGCATTTAGGATTTCTAGGAAAGGGCTATTGAAATGGATTATGGTTTCTTCTAGAGGTAGTACTTTTAGTATGTTCCAGTTATGGTGCTTTAGCTCGAGTTTGAATTTGTTGGGGGTCAAAGTTTTTTGTGTTACAAGTTGTTTTTAATATGGGGGTAGGGTCGGCCTGCATTTTGAATTTTAGTAGGAAGGTGGGTCGATGGTCGCTAAGGGAATCTGGGAGGATGCCTGCTTGATAAGAGGTGTTGGGCTTATTTATTAAGATCCAGTCTAGGAGGATCTCTTTGATTTTTGCATTTCCTGGTCTATTCTAGTCTAGATGATTGCACTAATGTCAGAAGTTATGTGCTGGATAATTAACAGAGAAGGAACACATTGCCATGGTGTTCCTGAGTATGGAGATAAATGTTGGAAGAATGTGATGTTTGTTGGACGACTCACCATTTCAAATCTTAATGATTTCCCCATTGGACTTATTGACAAATAATGCTGTAATGGAATATCAGTTTATTCACTATCTGACATATCAGAAAAGTTGATTAGTCATGGAGAGTACAGAAGGAAAGCTAGAAAGTACAATATGCATCACTTGATAACGCAATTGTGATCATTTGAGTGGTGCAACATCTCCGACTTGTAAAGCTACAAGAGGCAGCTTACCAACTTTTGCCCATATGGCATCAGGACTGGTATTTGCTAAGAATGAGGAATAAATATATTTTTCACAAGTCTAAGCCCATTAACTGTGTGTTGGCCTCTGCCACATTTGAGAAGTTGCCTACAGCTTTCGATTGAATATATGAGTCAGCCAGCCAACCAAGTCAGGAAAGTAAATCATTTCCTTAGATCAACTTTTCATCTTAGAGTTGCACAAAGCTGGTAATACCATTCTGAGTGAATAAAATCTGAATGTCGACTAGAACTATAACCCTTTTTAAGGTTTCAAAATTGACAAGCTATCAAAAGCTTAAACTGGCAACAAACTTAAAATTTTGAATGGAATAGCTGCAGCAATGATACAATTAAAAGCCAAAGCCAGACCGGTTTTCTTTCCTTTGGGCCTTCGCAATTTTGCATATAGAGTAGTGGTCCTGTAAGGGTCAATCACAACATCCTTGGCTTCACTGCTGAAATGAAGCAGCCAAAAATAAAAATAATCAGAAAGTGAGGATCCTGGTGTGGGTGAAAGAAGGCATAGCTATTTGGAAGGCTAATGCATTAACATCACAGTCATCCCTTATACTTCTAATGTGCTCACTGATCCTGTTTTTAAGCTTGCATTCTGTCTTCCCGACATAGAAACAGGAGCAGATAGAGCAGGTTGCACAGTAAATACCTCATTCAGTAAGACAACAATATCTCCCTGGTATCTTAACTCTGATGATTTTAATACACATTAGAAGTATAAGGGATGAGTTTGATGTTAATTCATTAGCTAAACAAATTAAGGGGAATAATGGACATTGTTTGAAATTTATCATTTTGGAGGTTCAGAAACCTATGGAGAGGGGAGATGCATGGCCTTACTTATTAGAAAAGGCCGAATTGGTCTGGCAATTATGGTTTGACGCCTTACATTTGCCAGGCCTGAATGATAGTGCATCTATTAGTAGCCTGCTGAAATTAAACGCACTAAAGAGATAGCTAGTTTTTACTTCATTCTATGAATTTACTGTATATCAGTTTAACACATTTTTAAGTATTGATTTGTATGAATTCTTATGTACTATCTTATATGCATTTTATATGCATTTAAATATATATATATATATATATATATATATATATATATATATATATATATTTTTTTTAATATATATATTTGTATACATATATACAGTATTATATAGATTTTCAGTTCAACGACATTATTTCGGCAGAGGTTTTTTTACAGTTTTTTTCATTTTTATAAAAATTATGATATTGCGATATTGCTGCGGTGGTGGTGCTGCGGTAGCATTGTCGCCTCGCATTTAGACGTTGCCCGTTCGATTCTCAGTTAGAGCGTCTTCTGTGTGGTGACATGCGTGAACAGGCGTTCCTTCATTGAAGGTTGTGCGTTAGGCCTGGCAAGCCAGCACGTAAAACTCTACTGCCAATCATTAGCGGACTGGAGTTCCGCTGTGGCAACCCCTAACTGGGAAAAGCCGAAAGACACAAACAAACAAACAATAAAAATTATGATATTGCATTCACAAATGCTAGGGTGTTTTGTAGCATATTTGGTGCTATGATATGTTGGGGTATAGAGTAATGTCCTTTTGTCATGTTTTCTTTTGGACTAATGTTATTTCCGCTTGCAGTATCTTTCATTTTTAGAATTCTAACAAGAAGTTGGTTTTAGAATGTAATGTCTTTTTAAATGTGATAGAGGAAGTGATGTCACTGTTTCCTGGTATACTTAATGTTTCTTTTCATGTTTTAACTTTGTATCTGATGAAGTTCCTGTTTAAGCACTTTTGGGACGAAAGCGCTTATACCTGTGCATATTAAAGTGGATTTTTGGATTTTGCAGCCGTTTTCTGCCTTTTGTGACTAGGTATACACAAGAGCAAAATGGCCTTACAGCTTTAATGTCAGGTAACTCACAAATGGACATGTTTTAGCAAAGAAATGACAGTGGCATCAATAGGAAAGGGATTTATCACCTACAAGCATATAACAGACAAGCAAGTGTTATATGGTTATGTAAATGATACATGCCAATCTAATAACAAACAGTATACATAAGTGACCAATGACAAGACTAAGCGAATGACATGTCAAGAGTCCAGTTTTGCCACTGATGATTTGCAAACATATCTGACATACTAATACTGGACATGCTTATATGCAATTACAGGGAACAGTAACAGGACCGCAATTCAACAGCAGCAGCAGCACAATAGAAAGTGCTGTGACACAGGACCAATCACAGTTTCGGATTGTCTCACTGCATGCCACACAATAAGAAATGTTTATGGAATCTCACATCATGTTTCCATCATGTAGGATACACACTGTCCCAGACTTTAACACCTGTATATCTGTGTACATATCCTATAAAAGCCAATACTCAATACAATTCCCACAGGAGCACTCACTGCATGATATGCCCCATATAAACATTTCACTGCTATGCAATCACAGCTTGAGATGATTTATCATTGTCCAGCATAAAAATGGAATTAATAACAAGATACAGTGGTGTGCATGTAATGTCATAACTTTCATATAATGTTGCTGTTGTCAGGACTTGAACAGTAAGAGATGTGACTCTTGTGATTTACTAATGATATCTTGATGAACCACAAGTGCCAAAGTGTAAACCTTACAAATGGTATGAGAATCCACATACGCTAACTTATTACATCATATGCATGTGTGGTAAACAATTTCTGAAATAAAAGGGATTATGCAGGACTCTCATGCTGTAAATGGACACTCTATAACCGTGGTACTTATCATTCATGCATTACAGTATAAGGCACAACAATGCTAACAGGCACTGAATGTGCTGCTATTGGGGGGTGCACTTTGGAAGATGAAAGATGCTGAATTCTGACAGGTTATCATGCTGAAGCTTATCCAGTGTTAAAATGTTATTGCAAAAGCTGGGAATAGGTTTGTAGGTTAGTACTAAAATAACTGCCCTTGCGAGCCATTTTAAGCCTAGCCAATTATCCCTTGTGAAACTCAAACCCTGCACCTTGTGTTTGTAAAGTAAATACCTTAACCATTAGGCCACCTTCCCATCTTAGGCCACCCTCCCAACTAATCTGCACATGTATAGAGGAGTGTTCTCTGTTTTTTGTTTCATTTGCATTGTGATACTTATCAGCCTTCTTTCATTTCCATTTCTCACATACAAGGATATCTGGATTGCAGGCTACCAGCCCATCTATACATGAAATGCATACATTTGGTTATTGATATTACTCTATATAAGGTAGAATCAAGTCTATATGTCCTTAAAGGTTTTATAGCTTTAGCATCTGTTAAAAAGTTTAACATACTTTTATTATAAGGAAAACGTCATAACTTTTTTTTCTCCATTTTTCATTTTTTTTGTGTTTGTTGCTTGTTATCATAGGTGATCCTGACAGTGGTAATGTTAAACTCCTATCACATGATGTCAGAGTATTGCTAGTCTCTGATGGTGGTGATGATCAACCGGTGTAGTCTGGTAGTGCAGAATGTAAGTTTGATACTGAGATTGTGACTCTCACATCTCCTGCCCATGTTTTGGACACAGTCAGCATGCCTACGCATACCCAGGACAGAGACCTCTGATATAGGACAGGATGAGGCTGACAAAGTTGATCAGTCTAGTGATGCAGATCCAGCTGCCTCTGCCAGTAGCCATTGTGATGGCTTGATGTCACACAAGATGGTTGGTAGGGGTGCACAGAAGAGGCCTGTAGTCCAGTCTCCTTCTGAAGCTGGTGTGTCATTAGGTGCCACCAGAAGTACGTATAGGGCCATATTGGAGGTACAGGCATGTTCCACTTGGACCTCGGAGGAGACATCGTGACTACTAAATGTTGTGCATTCTGACAAGTCTGATTCCCTGAATCCTGTGGGCAATTCCTTAGACAGAATGAATGACACACTGGATTGAGCAGTTTCTGTGATGTAAGGTATGTTGGGGGAAGGTGCGCATCCACATGGCTGGAGATATGATGCATCTTCTAGTGTTACTAGACACATCTGTGCAAGATCCTACTCCTGTAGTGACACTAAATCCACTGCCCCATCAACAATTGCAGAGAACACACCCATGGGGCTGGTTCTGAATGTAGTCCTGATGAGAGCACCTCCAGCAGACATCGCTCACATTCAGGTAGCACCCTGAATTCTAGCCAGGGCCATTGAAGTATCAGTGCAACTCATGGTAGAGGTGTTTTTTGTGGTTAGGGGGTGACAGTGCTGAACTGAGTGGTCTACCATGCATGGCTCACCAAGGTGCCATGATGCAGTGTTCATGCAGACACACACACACACACACACACACACACACACACACACACACACACACACACACACACACACACACACACACACACACACACACACACACACACACACACACACACACACATAGAAAAAATAATTTGCTTGACCGTACCACTTTACACACATGCAGACTATCTAATCAGTACTGTTGAGTGCTGTACATCTGTTGTTTTTGGCCCTGAACACTGTATAATCTGATAGATACATGTGATTCTTAGTCACACACACACACACACACACTTCTTTGGTGTGAGGCATGCCCTCCAACCCCCCCACACACACACACACACCATGTGCAAATGATGATGATGACTGTGCCTCGCCCTTTGCACTTGTCATTGTGACTTAGTGTTGCATAAAAGGCTGATGCACACAGGAGATATCTGATGTTTGCAAACTCACAAGAATGCATTTATCAAAATGTATTGCAGAGCTGATGATTTCTTGTTCCTACTCATGGATTATGGCTGTATTGTTATACCACATCATATTTCAGTTAGTTTTGTCATTACAGTAATGGAAATGTTAGGTAATTCAGTCTTGCTTCTTGGTATAGTCATGCAAATGGGGGTATAATTGACTTGTTCCTTGTTTTAAGGACAGCAGTCAGTTGAAATGCTAGATGCAAACTACTGGTTCTAATGCGTACCTCTATGTTGCAAACATCTTACAGAAAAGATATTACTGACATAACTGTATACCTCAGACAAAATGCTCTGCTTAGGGGCATATACATATTTCCATATGAGAGTAATCAGTTATATAACTTATTTTTTTTCTTTACAGTTTCCACATGTGCCTTGTCATTACTACAGGTAACAACTGAATCATTGAGGGTTGTTCCTGTCTGTTCCTATTAGAAAACAACTATTACATGGTTAAGTAAAGGATGTGGAGTTTGTCAGGCATCATATTTCCTATTTGTATGTGCATGGGGTCATAGGCTTTGACCTGAACAGTAATTGAATGTGCTATCATCTGCTTCTTAGCCAGAGCCAGGGCATACTGTGCACACATCCATCTGCCAGCACCATCTGCAGCTGGTGGTTCTCCCTCAGTCTCCTCATCTGTACCTACTGTTGTTGGCCCTGCCTGTGGACCTTGTAACTGTGGTCCAGCCCCTTGTTGTCCTGGTTGAAGCTGTTTCCTGAGAATTATATTGTGTGACATGGCACAGACTGCAAGTATTTTGGCACATATGCCAGGGTCAGGCTGCAGTGCAACATTTCATGTCTCTAGACACCTGAAACTTAATTTAAGCAGACCAAACACATGTTCTACAGTATTCTTACTTTGAGCGTGGGCCTCATTACATCCTTGCTCAGTGCAGCATTGTGGATTTCTCATGAGTGTCATGAGGCAGATCTCCAATGCATAACCTGCATCCCCCACTAGATACCCTTAAGAAGTGTCACCTCCTAGCAAACCTGGTGTACAGCTCATAAGTGTGCAATATGTGTGAATTGTGGAAACTACCTGGGTTACCTGTATAGGCATTGTACATGATCCATTGGCCATTACAGACAACCTGCCAACAACCAGAATAACATACAATATTTCATTCTTGTGTTGACATATTACTAAAAACACACATATGATCTTTTACTGATCAGATCCCATAATTATTAAGTGCAACAGTAAATAAAGAATTAGCATTCAAAGTAACAAAATATTTTCCACAGACACACACACACACACACACACACACACACACACACACACACACACACACACACACACACACCATCCTACCACATATAAAGATATCTTACAGAATCAACAGTGTCTTTAATATAGTTCTTAACATTAGTCAAATTTGGCTGTGCAGACTTTTTTAGATATAATGAGAATGATACGGTACCCCATCCATTTCTGGAAACTATAGTGTGCATTAGAAGACAAAATCTACTCTTATATACTTTAAGTAATCCATATATGGTGGGTATAGTAGGTGTTGTAACATTCATATAATTACATAGAACTAATGAAACATTATTTAGTTACAGTTTATAAAAAATGTTATAGCCTTTCACTGTATATCCCAAGCCCACTCAAAAGATGCTGCACTCAAATTTTGTCTAGCTTCTTGCTTAATCCTAGCCCACCTCCCTTCTTTTCATCCCCATATCTCCTCAGTACATACATACCACCAATATACTACATCATACACCTTCCCCATAAACATAATGCAATATCAAAACACTGAAGGCAAGTTACCAAATGAACCCAGACTTTTCTCTGCAACCTACATCCACCTTTACAACTGCAAGCTTCACTTAAGACCAATCAGCTTAAAACTAAGCCATAAAAGCAAAATTAAAAATAAATGTCTCTCTCCCACCACTACATGCCAGAGATTAGAAAAATTATTACTCAGACTACCAAACATCATCTCAATCTATCCCAGAAAGCTTTCTGGTTCTCAATGAATCAAATATACCCCCACAACAACTAACCCTATTGATCCTGAAAATATTACCTCCTTATTAAACTTCCACTTCATCAACTCAGTCTCTACTTTAATTAATAATTTAGCTTTCTTCTACAGGCTATCCAGCATAGTATGTTGAACACACTCACTCCTTCTCCTTCCACCTTCTATATCTCAACCATCAAAAAACATCTCTAAATACAACATTGATAAAAGATTAACAAAAGAACAAAACTCTAGACTCCTTAAGTCTATATTATTAAAGGAGCTTAAGGGGAAAAATACAAAACATTAATAATAATAAGGCCCCTGTCCTTGATGGACTAATAGGGGAAATATATAAGATACTTCCAGACGAGACCTTAGAAATTCTAATAGATGCTTTTGAAGAATTCAGGAAAAATGATGGCATTTTCCCTTCCTGGAAATATGCTATGATTTCACCCATTTTGAAACATGACAAGGACCCTAATTTTATAACATCTTATCACCCTATTTCCCTTCTGAATGTGGACTACAAGATTGTTACATCTATTCTAGCAGATAGATTAAATCAATTTTTACTAAAAATAATAAAAGATGAACAAACAGGGTTTATCTCACACGGAAAGGTCCAAGACAATTTAAATCAGACTATGCAAACAAAAAAAGAGAGAATTAATTATTATCCTGGACTTGGACAAAGCATTTGATTCTTTGAGTTGACACCACGTATTTAAAGTTCTAGAAATGTATAACGTTTCCTCAGATTTTTTAAAATTGCTGAAGAAATTATATACTACTTCTATACCATACATTAAAATTGGAGCTTTCTTGTCAGGACCACTTACAATAATGAAAGGCACCGAGCAAGGGTACCCTCTTTCACACTTATTATTTGCTCTATCAGTGGAGCCCTTAGCTAATTATATAAGAACTAATGATAAAATTAGCAGCTTCTATGTCAATACAAAGTACAATTCCAAAATCTAGCTTTTTGCTAATGATATCTTATTAACACTTGGGAACATAGATACCTCAACTGAACATATAGAATCTCTTCAACACTTTGAAATTATATCTGGCCTAAGCTTTAATCAAAATAAAACTGAAACTATTTTGTTAAACAAAAAAAAACCCTATTAAGGACAGATATAGAAACTTTAATTGGGCTAACACGATCATTAAATATCTAGGTATAACCATTAAAGCAAACTGGAAAGACACTAGGCAACAAATTTCATGTCAGTAGACACCGTTATAGATTACTTAAACAAGTGGAATAAAATGTTATTCACCATGGAGGAAAGGCTATCATTACTTAAAATGATCATACTACCCAAAATTCTGTATGTTTTTCAAGGCATCCTAGCACCCTCTTCCAAAAAACTAAAGAAACATCTTAACTCTATATTAATAAAGTTTTTATGGTTTCCAAAAAAAGAAAACAAGGATTAATCATTCATGGCATTACAGAAGTTGGGGAGAGGGTGGAATCTCATTTCTATGTCTAGAACTATATACTGAATCAATTATTTTTAACATTATAAAAATATACACAAACAGCAAATATACCCTGTTGGTATAGTGTTTTTATAGTTGGTGGCTTTGCAGTTACCCGCCCCTAGTGTAAATTTGATCTGGGATCCTCCTCCCAGTCTAGTGTCATTACCTCATTCTACCCAGTACAGGCAGAGCATTTGAGAAGGCCAATCAGCTTAGTTTCTGCTACTCCTTTCTCTCTTTCCAAAAAAAAAAAAAAAAAATTTATCTGCTTTTACTGTATTTGTGTTTTTTCCTACTTTATTTTGCTTTTGCATCATCTTAAAAGTACTCAGTTGTATTTATTACTGCTTGGTGTAACTCATTGTAAGCCTTTTAGTTTAAGCACCTGGGCTTCAGACCAGTTTTACATTAGGAAGGTTTGTGGTCTGCACTGTAGTGGCAGAACAGGTAGCTTACATCCTTCTAAGTTGGGAACTGCTGATTGAGGGCTCAGTGTCTGTTATTCTAAAAGTGTATTAATTCTGGTTTAAGCACTTGGGCTTGAGGCCAGTTATTTTACATTAAGAGGGTTCGTGTTCTGCACTCTTGTGGGAGGAGAGGCTGGACTCTGTCTTTCTGAGCTGGGAATTTCTGGTTAAAGCTTATAGTGCCTGCATATTTGAACTGCTTCTTACTGAAATTGGTACACCTCATTTGCTGTAGCATAGACTAGATCCAGGCCTGCTGAATCTAGCTTTGTTTGTATAACTTGAGCACTAATCCAGGCATTCTTTAAAGTATTCAGTTGTATTTATTACTGCTGGTAGTAACTTGATTAAAGTGTAGCTATCATTTCTAAGTCTTTTGGATTAAGCACTTGGGCTTCAGACCAGTTGTTTTACATTAGGAAGGTTTGTGGCCTGCACTGTGGTGACAGGACAGATAGCTTACATCCTTCTAAGTTGGGAACTGCTGATTGAGAGCTCAGTGTCTGTTATTCTAAAAGTGTATTAGTTCTGGTTTAAGCACTTGGGCTTCAGGCCAGTTATTTTACGTTAAGAAGGATTGTGGTCTGCACTCTTGTGGGAGGAGAGGCTGGACTCTGCCCTTCTGAGCAGGGAGTTTCTGGTTAGAGGCTTATAGTGCCTGCATATTCTAACTGTTTCTTACTGAAAATGGTACACCTTGTTTGCTGTGGCATAGACTAGATCCAGGCCTGCTGAATCTAGCTTTATTTGTATGCTTGTTGTTTGTTTATTTCCCTGAAATGCTAATTCCACCTAAAACGCGGCCTTTTAGCACTTCTGTGGATCCCTAGTGATATCTGCATTGCTTACTGTACTTATTTCCTTGTCTCACTTGAAAGAAAGTTACTGTTTGTTGTTTTTGCATTTAAGTTACCTGTAGCACATTGCATTTAAGCTACCTGGCACTTGCTCACTAAAGCAATTATATAAGTCAGCTCTAAAAAATTAAAAGCACTACACCCTCACAAACTCCCCTTGAGTACCTTGTTCCCCATTGGCCCTTTTTTCAATTATAAAGGAATTCCCAATACTATTCTAGCATGTCCAAAGGTCAGTTGTCAATCTCCTCTCTGGTCCAGCTGGTGAATCTGGGAATCTTGAGGCAATGTTACAACTGCCTCATGTACACAGACAACCCTCTCCTCCTCCCAATAAATTCCAACACATGTGAGAGATGCAACCATATAGCCAAACTGGAGGCTAAGCTCTCTCAACTCAGTACTGGCGTAACCAGTCAGGAGGAGAAGGAAACCACACTCACTACAATTCCAGTCTCACATAGACCTACCATGACAACAAACCAAACACATAAACACACAAAAACATACTCGGAGGCTCTAAATAAAAATCTGCCTAAGCAGCAGAGACCTCCAAAGCAGACACCCAAGCAACCGCTACCCCAAAACAAAACACGTGCAATACATAGCTCACAAAGCCAGTGTGCCGAACAGTCACAGCCCTTAAGACTAAACAACACACCTGATACACTTGTAATAGGTGACTCTATCGTCAGGCACACTGACGTCTTGCTCACCAGGCTGAACAAGGAGAAGGTCACGGTGAGCTGCCTGTCGGGCGCTAGGATCCGCCACGTAGCACAAGCACTCAGGTCACTCCAAGGCACGTACAAATATGACATTGTCCATGCTGGTGTGAATGACCTGAGACGTACCTCCCTGGACTACATGAAAAGAGACATAGAGGAGCTCTCTGAGCATGTAGCCCAGGCCAGTATGACCCTGACCTTGAGTAGCATCTTACCCTCACCAAGAATGATGCCACAATATGAAGACAAGGCGATCAATTTCAACAATTGGCTTAAGTATTGGTTTCATTCAAAGGGGATCCAATGCCTGTCAGCCTGGGATGACATGCTCGACAAGCCACGATGCTTCGCTAGGGATGGCTTGCACCTGTCACCCCTGGGCTTTCGGATATTGGCAAAGGCTCTTGCTACCCCATAGTGCCTTTTTTAGGCAAGGCTCAAAAGACAAACCCACCTCCATAGGTATCACAAGGGATAAGAAACTAAGAGTAATGCTACTCAACGCCAGAAATCTAAACCTCAAGATGCACGCACTCGAAACTCTCCTTAGCATGGAGAACATCGATATCTGTGCAGTAACAGAAACCTGGTTCAAGGCTCCCGAGAGCACCCCAGCACTACCAGGTTATACCTCATACCATGCTTTTCGGCCCCAAAACTTGGACCAAACCACAAAAGGAGGGGGAGTATCAATATCCGTCAAAGATACCCACACCTCCAGGTTGGTGGCAAAGCACGAAGCATCAGAGACTATCCATGTGCAACTAACTGTGGGTAAAACTGCCTTCCAGTTTATAGCCTGCTACAGACCACCCTCCCAAACACAGGAACCCCCCTTGGCCTTCCTGAGGATACTGGAAAATATGAAGGTCTCTCCAAACACCATTATATTGGGCGACTTCAACTACCCAAACACTGACTGGGAGCATTACTCTAGCTCCAACACCCTAGCCCAAAGGTTCCTAGAATTCATAAACTCAAATGCTATGGAACAACTTGTTACCACTCCCACAAGAGGGGAAAACATACTGGACCTGATCATCACCAACATGGGGACACTATGCTCCAGACCAGAAGTGTATCCCTCACTGGTAAGATCAGACCATAAACTAATCTCACTGGATATTCACATCCCGACCCCACCCCCTGCCCAGAAAACCATAGTGAAAAACTTCTCTAAAGCAAATTTCACACGCCTCAAAACCGAGGCGAAATCCTTCAAAGCCCCCCGGCCTGTGGAAAATATGGCCCAGACTGCAGAATCCTTTATAAACGCATTCTATGAACACCTTCAGGAATGCATGGATCATGCAATCCCAAATAAAACCAAGACCCAGTCCTCCAAAGGCAGACGTCCTGTCTGGTGGACCCCAGCCATAAACAAACTATACAATAGAAGGAGGAAGCTACTACATGATAGAGCAAAATCCCAAAAAGGGAAGGCATCTTTGATCAGTATTAGCAAAAAACTACGGGCACTCATAAAATCGTCTAAGGCCAGCTTCGAGAGAAAAATTGCACAGGACACTAAGGATAATCACAAGGCTTTCTTTAGTTATGTTAGGAACCTGGGTGGGAATTCCCAGATATGCTCAGAATTAGTCCAAAATGACAAAAAATGCACAGAGCCCACAGACATTGCCAACATCCTAGCTGACAGGTTCAGTGCAAACTTCTCCCCCCTCTCCCCACCAAAAGGGTAAATATCTATCCCAAAAGAGTGCTGCCCCCCTGACATCTCAGATGCTCAGGTAAGAGCCGCCCTCTCCAAAGCAAAAAACACAGCATCAATGGGACTAGATGGTGTCCTGGGCTGCGTCCTACATGAACTCCAAGAAGAGCTAAATCCAAACATAAAACTACTGTTCAATCTTAGCCTTACTACAGGATATGTACCCAAAGAGTGGCATACAGCAACAGTGGTCCCTCTCCACAAAGGTGGTGCCTCAACGGATCCTGGAAACTATCGCCCCATAAGCCTGACTAGCTTGGTCTGCAAAGCTATGGAAAGGATCATCATGGACCTCATAAATAAAGATATTGGGGACCTACAGACACTGGATCCTACCCAGTTTGGCTTTGTTAAGGGCAGATCCTGCCTCTTAAACCTGGTCAATTTCTTTGAAACAGTCACCAAGGCCATTGACGAGGGGAAGGTGGTCCACACAGCCTACCTGGACCTCGCAAAAGCCTTCGATACAATACCCCACTCGGGCATTGTAGATAAGCTCACCAGCTTAAATATAAACCCCTATGTCACTAGATGGGTTGCAAACTGACTCAAGGACAGAACCCACATGGTTAGAATTGCTGGAACCATGTCAGACTCCAAACCAGTTACAAGTGGCATCCCACAAGGCTCAGTCCTGGGACCTCTCTTGTTTGGTATATATTTCTCGGTGGTACAGGCCAACACAGAAGGACTGTGTCTGACCAAGTTCACAGATGACTGCAAACTGGGCGCCATAATCAACTCTCCAGCCGACACAAGCATCCTCCAAAAGGGCCTCATAGAAACAGACAACTGGTGCCAGAGCCATGGCCTCAAGCTAAACGCCAAAAAGTGTATAGTCATCCCCTTTGGCAAAAACAAAGTGCCCACAAATTACCACATAGGTGGTAATCCATTAAGTACAGAAGAAGTCATTAGGGACCTGGGGACCCAAGTTGATAGCAATCTCTCATTTGACAACCACGTGGCCAAAGTGGTTAGAAAAACATTTTATATAGCCCACCTAATCATGAAGGGATTCACATCTAGATCAGGGAAGGTCATCGTGCCTCTTTACTCATCCCTCATCAGGCCCATAATTGAGTACAATGCCCCTTTTGGGATGTACCTTACCAGACACCTGCAGCATCTGGAAAGACCCCAAAAGTACCTCACCAAGAGGATCAAAGGGCTCAAACAGATGCCATATGCTGCCCGGTTAAAGAAACTCCAGCTCTACTCAGTGGCATACCGCCTGCTCAGAGGCGATCTGTGCCTGACATATAAAGCCATGTCCAACCCGGAATTAATGGACATGCTGCACCTCAGAAAAACCAACTCCCATCGAGCTACGCGCTCGAGAGACATGAACCTCAGCACTGAAATAAATAGGACATGCTGGAGGGACAGATTCATAACCCAGAGACTCCCTTCACTCTGGAATAAAATCCCAGTCCAGGTTAGGCAGAGTCCCACACTGACTCTCTTCAAGGGGAATCTTGATGAGTGGATGGGAGATCGTAGGTTTACCCCGGCTATCACTTCTGTGTCACTGTTAGACAGAGGCACAGTATACTAACCTCAAAAAAAGGCATAGCAAAATTAATTTAAAATGGGTGGCGAAAGCCAAACACACTCTGGCTAGGCTTATAAATGCCCTAGGGCAGATAGCCTAGTATGAACCTATGAACCTATGAACCTATACTTCCAACTGGAAAAAAATCTACATAAAGCAATATTACTAGACAATTATGAGGAAACAATAAACGATGATATGTTTTCTGAAGTGGAAAAAGTTACCTTGTCATGCAAACATTTCTTTTAATACAAGTAACAAAAAAAATCTCTCCATTTGTTAATTACATAGTAAACAATTTCAAACAGCTAATGTTCAAAGATTATATGATGAGAAATCATTTATTTATTATGTTTCCCATAACTTTAACAAATAAATGCTTGGACTCTTATAACATGAAAAAAATAGAAGAAATTAAAGGAAATGGGCTAGTTTTCTGGTATCAGATTCTTCATCACAATTATATGGAGGCAACCTCTCTCATAGCAAGATATAACATACATCAAAACAACTGGCTAAACATACACACTTTTAGAGAACATATAGATAATGAGTTTAAAATAAATCAGATAGTGAAATCCACACCTAGACCCAAAATTCTAACACTTTTTTGTGAAATCAACACACTATGCACAAATGATGGACTATCAGTGTTAATGTTATATAGGACATTGCAAATGGATTTACCAGCTCCAGATGAGTCCCTATGTAGCTATGCAGAAAGAATTAATAAATCTAGCTTTTCAGAAAAAGAGAAATATGTAATACTTAAATCAATCTGTAAAACTACATCATCTCCCTTTTGGAAAATTTACACATGGAAATTTATTAGCAGAAGTTTCTTCACACCCCAAAAATAGCATTAATAGCAGGTGATGAGACATCATTATGTTAGAGATATGAAGAAGGAGAATATGCAGACTGGTTACATATGTTTATAAAATGTAATGCTGTAATTCCCTTTTGGGTGGAATTCAAATCCTTTATTAAGACGTTGTGGTCGGATAAATGTGAAGTCACTGACTCATTATTATTTAATACTCAGACCCCAGTGTATGTTCCAAGTACACAAGTGTACCTCCTCTGGTCCCTCTTTGCAATAGCAAGAAAAACCATTACCTCAAACTGGAAAAGTAAAAAAGTTACACCTTTTGCGGAATTTATATCACTGGCCAGAATAGTTTGTAATAGAGAATCAATGACATATGACTTTAAGAACTACAATAAAGACGCATAAAAAACTAGCTTGGATAAAACTTAAAAAAATTGTTAGACAAAATGTGAATGTATTGACAAACTTACTTCTATTATGGACATTGTATATAATTAAGATTTGTTTATATTGTTTAACATTTTTGATGCATTTGTATTTATGAAAACCCAATAAAAATCATGTGAAAAAAATCAACTTCTAAAGTTAAAGCCTATGCCCCTAGCACCAGATAGTCTCCCATCAGAATATCTCAAAATAACTGTCAATGCATCAGCCTTCCCAGAATCCATTTTAATTGACCACTGTATGAAAGAATTGTATGAACCCTACTTTGGAAGAAATGTTACGTTCTACCCCTTTATTAAAGGTGGCATCTCCATGACATCACCAACTATAGACCTATTGCAATATTGCCTCCCTATCAAAATAATTAGAAAAGTACATACAGATTCAACTTCTAAACCACATTGTACAATTCTAATGCATATCAGCATCATCATCACAACATGGCTTCTGCCCCATCACAGTACCAGTACTGCTCTACTTAACATCACTAACACCATTAATATAAGCAGAAATGAAGGCAATGTTCAATCAGCCCTTGATCTGTCCAAAGCTCTGGACACCATCATTCATCCTATTCTACTACAAAAAACTCTCCCACCTTGGACTCGATGACCACACATTGATATGGTTATACAGTTACCTGTATGATAGATCTCAAGCAGTTAAATGGCAAAATGTTCCAGCCTCCTATCTTCCCATAATTGTGGGAGTCCCTCAAGATTCCATTCTCAATCCAATTCTCTTTAACACATTCATCATTGACCACAAAAGCCTCTCTAATACAGTGCACTGATGATTCCAATCTTATGTGCTCAGCCCGAAACATAGACAACCTACAGAAAGTAACTCAAAACTTACTTACATAATAGAGACCTGGCTAAACAAATCACAGTTATTTATCAACCCCCCCCAAAAACAAAATGTATTTTCAGTTCCAAAATTCTAAATATTCAGAAATGTTCTTTCTCTGTTACCTCTAGAAAAAAATATAAAAATTGAACAAGTCTCTCACACCAAATTACTAGGCATATGTATTTATGTATATGTGTGTGTGTGTGTGTGTGTGTGTGTGTGTGTGTATGTATATATATATATATATATATATATATATATATATATAGATATACATAGATATATATACATAAAATCGTTTACTATCAAAATGTGGAAATGCAGTTTGATGAATACTGGTTGGTCAAACGTGAGTTCTACCAATGCCCGTAATGTCAAACTGAAAATACATGGATGCATATTGTAGAAATCAGTCCACAAGTCAACACTTTGAGCTGAGATTGCAGTACAGTGAGGCTCGGGATATTTTCCTTTTTCCTCACGGTAGTGCGATCTTGGACTTGGTATATATACTATGCAGGGTGTGGAGGGGCACAACCCCCAACACACACACATGGAGGGTGCAGAGGGGGCTTTCCCCCTGCAAAAATGTTAATGATAACATGGACTTTTGATATTGGAATTTCCTGTGTTCAAATGTCGAATGTCGGGGTTACCATTTCCGACATTTTGGCAATTCGATAACACCAGAGTTAGATAAACAATTCGGTAATTTTGTTAGAAAATGTTTTCATTTTCAACATTTATAGTAAACCTATTTATATAAACTATGTGTGTGTGACTTCCATATACACAAAACATTTAAAAAAAACACACATCAAAATCTGGGCACTCTCTGCAGAGTTAAAGCTTTCCTATCTGATTCAGCAAGGAAAAAAAATATTTCCCCCTTTCTCCTCCTGCCAACACACATATAATCTGCACCTATTCTCACTAACCAACAATCCTCCATACTAAATAAGATGGACTAGCATCACAATAAGTTTGCTTGATTTGCTGCTAACGTTCCTTGTAGGTCCCATCACTTCACAGCTCTGAAAAAGTACACTGGTTCTACCTCCCCCATCTCTTCTAGCTTCTTAAATAAGCCTAACCTATCATCACCCATAAACACATCCACAAACTAGACTAATGTCCATCTCTTGTCATTGTCATTCATCTATATACACCATGTAAATCACTTCAAGCCACTGATAAACTTTTTTTACATACATTCTAATCACATAACTCAGCAGGTGACTCTGTTCTCTAACAATATCTCCAAAATTTGGAATTCCCTCCCTTAATCACTCAGGCAAACTCTTCCTAAAACATCCTTCAAAGCACTGCTAAAATCTTATTTGGCACACAAATGGCTGTGTCAGTGTTGCTTGACAGGATAGTTTATGCTGATAGTACAATACATTCATCAAAAAGACCTAGCATTGTTTCATCTTCTCCCCAATATAGTTTCATCCTTTTGTCCTCATCATCCTCACCTCTTTCTTTTCTCTATCACCAGTGATATTAACTGCAATGAAATATATTTCTCTTATCACCTTGATACCATGTATGTACAATACTCTCTTTCTCCACTTCACAAATTTCTTGTTTATTCCCTTTTCTCATAATAACATGAATACTGACAACTGCATCTACTTTTATTGTCTAAGAAATGGAAACAGGAATGTCCTCTAAACTTTTGATCTTATTGTCTTTCTTAATCTGTATTACTGAGGTATCCTTCTTCTGTTTTAGTCTGATATTGCATGGAAATGGGTATGTCTTCTTCAAGTATGATCTTTTTATCTTCTCTTGTATTCTATAGTAAATTAGATTTATTGTAATAGATATGTCTGCTACAAGTTTTCTCGTACTTGGCTTAATCCATATTACTATATTGTCACACAATTGTACTAAAGTTTATATGTGGAGCTTTCCTCATCAATCCTCCACTGAAAAGGGATCTGATCGCCCATTTGGAGCTTCCTAGTAAATAAATCAATCACTCAAGCAATAACAAATAATATCTTAAAATGTGCATTTTTCCAAAAAATGCTCTAGACTCCCTTCATAGTGACTTCTCATTGATATACCTTTTACATGACTATTCTGTTTTTTTTTTACCTGCCTATCCATGATATCTAACTCATTCATTAATAATACCATGCATTTAAACATAAGTATAGTCCTTCACTTCCACCATTATAGAATGTTTTTTCTTTGCAACTGAAATATCCAAAAAAGCTCCCCAATTTTTAATATAGTGTAGCTACTTCTCATATACCCAGACTATTAGCATTTTGTTTAAATTCATTTCCTATTTTAAAACTCCATATAAAATTTCTTGCAAGTCTTCCTTAATATTAGTTAAACAGCCATCATCATCATCATCATCATCATCACCCTTTTTCCCATTATCTACATGGGGTCAGGGTATCACATCAACAGTTGCCATCTTTCAACTAAATGCCACTCTCCTACCTTCCTCGACAGTCATGCCTGTCTATGTCCATCTATTTTCTGGATGCCCTCATTTCCTCTTACCTTCTTCATGTCTGTCTCAAACTGTCTACATCAGATTGTCTTCTGCTTTTCTACTAATGTTCCTGAAACACTGACTCTGTTCTCTTTGACCTTCTCTGCAATTATTGCTACTTGAGCTTACGGTTTGATGTTCTAATTTCTTCATCTGTCCCTCAGTGTGCATCATACCACCCATTTCAGGCACTTCATCTCCATATCTTCTAGATTCCTCTGCTGTTGTGCCTTCACTTCCCAGGTTCCTCTCCCATACAACAGTACTGGTAGTACCAATATTTTCTGTAATAAACATTTTAGGTATTTTGTCATTCTTCTGTCACACACTTCCACTGACTTTCTGCACCAGTTGGCTGATGCCCGTCTGATTTTAGCTTTCACTTCCTCATTCAGATTTTGGGTCTCCTCAACCAGCCCTCCCAGATACTTGAAACTGTTAACTTGTTCCACTATTTCTCTTCTATCTCAATGTACAGCTTCTTCTAGGTTCACCCATTTGCTGCCATTGCAACTCTTCTGTCTGTACTTGGTTTCATTCCATATGTCTTTAGCCTTGCATTCCACCCCCCTATCACTTGCTGATGTGCTTGCTCAGAGTCTGCCTGCAATGCCGCATCATCTCCATATAGTGGCTTTGTTGATCTCCCCTCTGACCTGTTTGCTAACGTAGTCCATCACCATTATGAACAGCAGCAGGCTTTGAGTTGAATCCTGTTGTACAGCCACCCTCACTCAAAACCCCTATGTGAGTCTAAGCACTGTTCATGCTTCTGTCATTGGGTCCTTATACATAGCCTGCACCAAATCTACCAATATTTCTGTTACTTTGAACCATTGATGGACTGCCCAAATCAGCTTTTATGGGACCGTGTCATATGCTTTCTTCAAGTCTAGGCATTCCCAGTTGGACTATTTCCTCAGCTCTAGTTTCTTCTTAATTATCTGTCTTACTACAAATGGCAGATCTGTTCTACTGTATCCTGATCTGAATCCAAACTGCTTATCACCCATTTACTTTATACTACTTTGAATATTCATTTATCAATCACCCTCTCCAGGACTTTCATGCAGTATGACAGGAGTTTGATACAGCTATACTGCCCACATTTGTGAATGTCCCCTTTATTCTTGAACACAATGGCACTAGAATACATATTCTCCAGTCATCTGGAATATGTCTTTCCCTCCATACTGCTATAAGTAGCCTGTGGAGCCATTTTTCACCTAGCTCACCTAACATCTTGGTCATATGTGCCACAATTTCATCTAGGCCTGCTACTTTCCCTGACTTAATTTTCCTTAGTGCTTTTCTTATTTCTTCTACAGTGGGCTCTGTAGATCAGTGTGTGTTATATACCTTTAAGAAGCTTTCCAGTGAGTCAACACGTGCATGTAAGTATTGAGCACATGCAAGTAAGAGTGCCATTTTGAGTGAGCAGCAAGAGTGTGAGCATCAAAGTATGTAGTCAGTCAGTTAGATCATTTGTTTAAGTTTAGTGCTCCTACTATTCATCTTGATGTATTTGTATACAATAAACTACTTAAGCGAACATCCAAGCCTCAACATCTTCTTAATGCCCAAAAGAATAGCTACATGGTGTCAGAATGAGATCTAGAGTTACAGCCATGAGGCAACTGGTTAAAGTTGGAGGAATATATAGGAATGGATCATCCCTACTGCTCAAATGACTTGCATAACAGGTCAGAAACAAATCCCAGGTACTTAAACTTGCTTAATTTATTTATTTTGATACAAATACAGAATGAAGCTCTCAGAATGCTCAAAATAATTTCTTATTAAACAAAATGTGCAAAACTGTGACATATTGATAAAAATATTCGAAATAGTTTAAAAAATGCTTGAAATAATATCCGAATTGCATTAAATTTAAAAAAAGGGAAAATTATCATATTTTTTCACAATGTGCTACTTTTATTGTATTAACTAAAGCTATTAAAAATATCCAAAGTGTGCAGTGTTTGCAAGCGTGTGCAGTATTACAGTGCAGTTATTTGGTAAAGTACAGTTATTTCAATGCATATTTCACAGAGTACAGAATTTCAAAGAGCTTATTGTGTATTTGATTATTATTACAAGAACCTGGTATATGTGCATGTTTGTACATAACTGCAAGGGCCATTTTGCATTGTGCTTTGCTATAATCTGTGGGCATGGCAGAAGGTTTTCTCAGACCTGCGCCACTTGTGTTTGATAACAATATTGCAGAAAATTGGAGAGTGAGCAGGAATATGACATTTTCATACAGGCTGCTTTTTCTGAGAAAGATGCATATACAAAAGCATTTATTCTGATTAATTTAACTGGTTCAGAGGCCATTGAAAGAGAGCGTTCATTTTTGTATCCACCTGCTGGGTTTGCAGGGAAGGGGGAAGACCACCTTATAGTGGCACCAGCTGAAACAAAGGAAGACCCTGAGTGCTTTAAATGTAAATTTAGAGAAATGTGTAACCTCCAAATGAATGTTATATTGAAGAGGTACTTATTTTATACAAGGGATCAAAAGCCTGGAGAAACTTTTTCAGCATATATAACAGGCTTATTTCACAAAGCTAAAACATGCAGATTTGGTGATCTAAGAGATGAGTTGATAAAAGACAGGCTTGTGTGTGGCATTAATAATGATACGGTGAGAAAGGTTTTTCTCCGAGACAGTGATTTAACGTTAAATAAGGCCATTGAGATTTGTCAGATATATGAGCTTACAGAAAGGCACAGAAGTTTAAATGAGAATAGCTGTAGAAGGCAAAGTGACAAAGCTCATGCTGATAGTATGCAGCATGTGATTAAAAGAAACAGGCCCAAGCACATGGCAGCTACTGCAGGTCTTGTAACAGTCCCTGGAAAACCCTGAGTCTTTCCAAACATGCCAGAGCATATTCAGTAAAGCACAAGGGTGAGTCAGCAAAGTCAAAGCATGTGTCCCCACTCAACTTCATAGCTAACTATCATAACTATGATAGAAATCACAAAGCCAAAAGAGAAAAGTGCTTAGCTTTTGGTCAGCAGTGTCATTCTTGCAATAAGTGGAATCATTTCAAAAGTTTTTGTAAATCAAATAAGGCACATTTTTCTAATAAAAGAGGGCATACAAAGAGGCAAGTTGATCAATTAGAAAGCTGCAACCATACTTTTTATGTTGATGGTGTGTCTGTGATTGGTGAAACAGTTAATGCAGTAGATTTGTGGGCAAAAAAACAAAATATTTTGTACTGTTTGGATTAATGGGAGTCTTGTGGAGCTCAAAATAGATAATGGCTCAAGGTGTAATGTTATGTCAGCAGAAACATTTGCTAGAGTAAAAGTTGCAGAACAACTTAATTTGACAAAGTGTGAAGCTTGTTGCTTATGGTGGTGAAGAAATTCAAACCAAAGGCTCAGTAGTGCTTTCCTGTTACTTTACATGGAACAACTATGAGTTGCAATATTTTGTAGTCAGGAGACACATGCAGTCATTGGTAGGCCTTAGAGATAGTTTAAAAATGGGACTGCTTTTATTTAATAAAGACACCCACTATGTAAGCCTGCATGACAACAGTTCAGATTTCACCCAAACTATTTTTTCTGAGTATGCTGAGATTTTTGCAGACATCCTAGGCAAACTACCAGTTGTCTACCCCATGAAGTTAGACCCAGAGGTCAGCCCAGTTTCCAGAACAGCACAGAAAGTTCCAGTAGCTATGCAGAACAGAGTCAAAGCTGAGCTAAACAAAATGGTGCAGCTAGGAGTAATTTGTCCAGTAGAAGAACCTACTGAATGGGTATCCTCCATGGTACTTGCTCATAAGAAAAGCTCAGATTCTATTAGAATGTGTATTAATCCAGGAAATTTGAACAAAGCATTAAAACAGCCTCATCATCTAATGCTCACAGTTGAAAAGGTTGCTGCCTTCATGCAAAATGTCACTGTCTTTCTGTCTTAGATGCAAAGAGTTCATTTTGGCTAATTTTGCTTGACCAAAAATCTTGATTATTAACCACATTCGGTACACCATTTGGAAGATACAGATTTATGACAATGCCATTTGGAATAAATTCTGTCAGTGAAATTCTTCCAGCATGCGATGGAGCCAATTTTTTTGGGCTATCCATGTGTTATTATAGTAGATGATATTTTAGAAGGAGGCAATGGTGAAGGCAAACATGACAGAAACATTAAGAAAGTTAATGATAGAACATGTGAAGTGAATCTTAAGCTGAAATTTCAGAAGTGCAAATTCAGGCTATTAGAAGTTACTTATGTTGTTTACTTGTTTACCAGTTCCAGCTTACATCCAGATCCCTCAAAGCAAACAGCAAATCTCGAGATGTCAGCTCTAGACAATATAAGCCGTACAATGTTTTCTTGGTATGGTCAACTATCTAGGCAAGCTCATTCCTGATTTAACCCGACTTTCAGCACCATTACGAGAGCTGACGTGCAAAGATGAAATATAGTCATGGTCAGAACAGCACCAAAGAGTATTTTGGCAATTGTGTTTGAATGTTCAAAGTTCCATTATTATATTTATGGCCAACCTATCCAGATTGAAACTGACCACTAATCTTTTGTTACTGTTTTGAGAAAGCCTATGCATACAACTCCAGCTAGACTGCAATTCATGTTGCTCACATTGAAAAAGTACAATTTCACTCTTGTTTACATGAAAGACAAACTTCTTTATCTTGCTGATACTTTATCCAGATCACTCAGAAAAAACACAGAACAGCAGAACAATGAGCAACTTGATTTTGAGGTCATGGAAGTGAGACATTTTTCTTCCACATGTTTTGATGAGCTCAAAAATCACACAACTTCAGATGCAATTCTCCAGAAGCTCAACAACATTATCAGACGAGGATGGCCTTCAAAGCAATCTTATCAGTAGAAGTGCAGCCTTATTTTCCATACAGACATGAGATTTTGCCAGACAATGGTATCATCATGAAAGGTCCTCAAATGATCGTTCCAAAGTCCTTGCAACAAGAGTATATTCAGATCTTGCATCATGGCCACCTAGGAACTAATTCTACCAAAAGAAGGGTGAGAGATCTAATATTTTGGCCTTTTATGTCAAGAGATAATGAGAAAGTACTTTCATTTTGTTCAGTATGTAATAATACAAAGCTGCATCAACAAAAAGAACCACTTCAAGTTAAGTTCAAGTTTAGTTCCTAACTACCTTGGTCAACAGTAGCCACAGACATCTATGAGTGGAATGGTTAATGTTATTTGGTGTTAGCAGACTCTTAATAAAATTGGTTTAAGATTGACCTACTTCCCAACCTAACTTCCAGTACTGTCATTACTAAGTTGAAGCGACATTTTTTTGTCCATGGTAGTCTGCACAGTTTATAAGTCAGCAGTTCAAGGGGTTTTCAGTGGAGTTTGTTCATATTATGAGTAGTCCTGAATACCCTCAGTCAAACAGCTTGGCTGAACGTGCAGTTCAAAGTGCAAAACAGCTGCTAGAGAAATCCAGACGTGACAATACCGATGTTTTTCTCAACTTGCTAAATCTCAGAAACATTCCTCGTGATAAACATCTTGGCTCACTTACTCAATGACTTATGTCAAGACAAACCAGAACCACACTACCAATCAGTAGTAATTTATTGGTTCCACATGCTAAAAACAACAAGGCAGTAAAAGCCCAACTGTTGAAAAAGCGTTTGTCCCAGACAGAGAGGATGCAAATGTCAAAATGTTTTGATCGCATTGGATTTGTTAAAAGTTTATATCAAGAACTGCGATCATACATTGTGGAATCACAAGGAGTGGAATTCAGGTGAAATCAGAAGCATTTGTTACCATTGTCTGAACCCATGTTACAGCAACTTGCCTGTAACAAAGACTCTAGTTCTCAGAGTGACTTGTCCATTGTTCCTGTTCCAGAGAACATTTCTTTAATTCCCGTTCCTGATAAAATCCCAGAGAATCTTCAACCAGAACACTCCCCAGTGACTGTCCGTGTTGCTAAACCCACTCCTAACTATTATGTCATGAGATCAGGTTGTATCTTGAAACCTAGTTCCAGATACACGACAACCTAGACATGACTGTTGTTTTTCTTTATTAGTGTCTGTATAATTGCATGCCTATTCAAATGTTATTGTTTATATGAAATGGCTCAGTAAAGAGGGAGGATGTAGATCAGTGCGAGTTATATACCTTTAGGAAGCTTTCCAGTGAGTTGGCACATACATTTAAGTACTGAGCATGTGCAAGCAAGATTGCCATTTTGAGTAAGCAGTCAGACTGAGAGCATACAAGTATGCAGTCAGTCAGTTAGTTAGATAGTTTGTTTAACATTATTGTTCTTGACATTCATTCTGACATATTTATATACAATACACTACTTAAATGAACACCCAAGCCTCAACATCTTCTTAATACACATAAGAAGAGTGGCAGGCTCCTCTTCTTCTTCTTTCATTGTAGGCTGTGTCTGCAAAATTAAAGCTTCTGTGGGGTTTTCTAGATCCAGAAGCTGTTGGAAGTGCTCCTTACATCTGCTTTTTTTGTCCTTTGGGATGGTGAGAAGGTTGTTGCTGTCATCTCTTATGAAGGGGTCTGGCTATCTTCTCTATCTTTCTGTCTTTGCCTTGTAACGTGACAGAGTTTGTTTGTGCCATCTGCTCAGTCACTTTCCAAAAGCTTGTAGTGTGCCTGTGATGCCATGTTCCTTATTACTGCAACTGTTTTTAGCCTGCTTGTTAGTCAACAAGTATTCCTTCTTAGCTTGGTCCATCTTTACTGTCTCACACTTTTTCCTGCACTCCTTTTTTTTTTTTGATGACTTGACTTCTGCATTCCAACACCAGCTTTCCTTATACACCTTATTTCCATACCTGCCTTGACCACATGTATGTTCTTTACTTCTCACACATGCTGTTTGGAGGTGCTGCCATTGTTCTTCAACTCCACTTCATTCCTCTTCTTCCTGAGGTGCAAGAGCCCTGGGTATTTCCTGGAACTCTTGTGTTTTTTTCTCTATAGACAACTTCCATGTCATCAGCCTAGTTTCTGTTAAAATTATGGCCTTCTCGGACCACTGCTTGCAGCTGATTGTGGCAACCAGTTGATTATGCTGTGGGCTGAATGTTCCACTAGGGATGACTTTGCAATTAATGATTCTACTACAGAGCCTTGGGTTACATGTTGGCCACTCTTGTACGTGGTATTGTAATCGTCTGTCTTGTTGAACTGTGCATTTGCCACCCTCAAGATATTTGCCAAAGAGAAGTCTAAAATGGCCCCTCTTTCTTTATTCCTATTGCCACACCCATGAGGACCCAGGCAGTTCTCACACCCTGTTCTGTATGGATAAATGCATTCAAGTCCCTCATTACCAGTACCAACTCATTTTGCCTTGCTTTATCTAGTAAATCTAGAAACTGCTGCCTGAATGCACTTTTTTCCTCACTATCACAACCCTGCTCTGAGGCATTGACTGAGATTATGAAGACTGCCCTATCTTTAGACTGGAGTCTGATTGCCATGAGTCTGTCACTAATTCCAATAACATAGCCTCACTGCATTTTGAAGCCTTCCCCTGACCACAATTCCCATATCAGTTCTAGTCTGTCATCCATCTGAGTAGTAGACTTTGTCACAATAAAAAAGTGAAATCATGGCTTGAAACTAGTGGGAGAATGAGATAATGGCAGTGTTAGACCTTTCCCCACAGCTCTTTGCAAGAAACAGGAAAATCCTTAGTACTCAATGCCATATCAAAACGCACACTAGCCGAAGCAGCACATTATCCTGATATACTACCAAAGTTTAAATAGCAACCCATCATTATAAAGTTATAGAATTAATTCTTCCCAAATAATAGATTCTCCACTGTACCTGGGCTTTATACAAATAATCATAATACTTTCTATACTATTCTGACAGGCTTTTCTTAACTATCCTCGGGATTCAATAAAGCCTACACTAAATGTGCACTTAGTGTACACTAAGATTACACTAAGTGTACATAATATGTATTCAATAAAATTCTTATCTCATTTTTGTGTTTTCTAGTCACTCAGAAAGATTATGCTATGTGTACATGTAGTCTACACTTTGTGGTATCCTTTATGAGTCCCTGGCAATATTTAAAGCAGCAAAAATATCAGTAGAAAAACTAAAATTAGGAGGAAGAAGGTGTGTGCTATGTCTGTGTTATCTGTTCTTCAGAACAGTGTACACTTAGTGTAGGCTTTATTGAATCCAGCCCTTTGTTTCACTCTCTCTGGTTGTTAATTCATCCCATTTCATATCCTGTTCCTTTAAACTTCTTATTCTTTCCTTTACTTATTCTATCCATTTAGCATCTTTGTTATGTTCCACAGGATCTTCAAAGATACTTCTCCAAAATTTATATATTTCTTCTTTTTTTTTTGGTGGTCTTTCAATTCCTTTTACCTTGTTTCCCAATTAAATCTAAAGCTTTTTTGGGTTATTAATAAATTGTTTATTTGTATGTTTCCTTTATATTTGTCTACATACCTTCTAAGTTTTTCCACCTGTGCTGAAATTTTTAATTTATTACTTGTGATAGCGGATGATATATCCTGATCTGTTTTAATGCTGCAAATTGCTTTTATCACATCTATCTTTCTGAGTATTTTTGTTGATCTGTTCGCTCTTCTATACTCTTCTAATACTGCCACTTCTTGTCTTAGTTTCTTTATAGTTTTCTCTATTTGATACTTCCATAATGGTACTCGATTTCTCCCCTTTCTCTCCTTCACTACCCTGTGTTCTTGTTTTAGAACTAAGTTACTAATTTAGCTGCACATTAATATATCCTGTTTACTTCTGTTATATCGCATGAATCTCTATGGACAGTCCTAATTACTGTGTTCATTTGTTTTATCAAACTTCTGACTTTTGGGATTTTATTGACCTTCTGCAGTCTGTTTCTTTAATTGATTGTAGTATGTTTGTCTATCGCTAAGTCAAGGAACTCTTCTGTTACCTTGGTTTCTTCTAGACTGAGGGCACATTTTTTTGTTTTCCATTTTCTATGGACATTCTATAAAAAGTTCTATTACAATTTCCTGTGGCACATTCTTTTCAGTTTCATCCTGTGCCATCTGTTGCTGTATCATATGAGAACTCACTGGCCTATCACTCCTCAACATTAACTGCATCAGAGTTTCCACAGTTTCCTGTTCCTTCCCTTGCTGTCAAGCTTCAAGTGAATGTTTATACTGGATTTTTGTGGAAGGCTCCAAACTATCTTCATATGGCACATGACCAATTGCTTCCTGTTCCACTGGTTTCCCCTTAATTTCCCTTAATTTGGAGTTCCATTGCTCTGTTTTGTTGTGATGCTTTCTGAATTAGATTTTCTACACCGAATCCTTCTCTTTGGATGTACTTCATAACCTCAGTTTCTGTTTCTTTAACTTCTCCATTACAGATCTCCTTTTCTACTTTTCCTCTTTGTCTTCTTGTTTTTTTGTATTGTAAAGTTTTCCATGTCTGGATTACTTTGCTTGTATTTCTGCTTAATGTTCTGTCATTTAAAGTAAGAATTATTTTTAAAGCTAGACCTCTGCTCATATCCTGGTGAGACAGAATTCCAGAGTGGAATATGAACCCTGCCTCTCTTTGCTTTAGTATTTATAAAGAATTGAAATACAACTCTCAATACTTTATGTGAAACATAACAAAAAAATATATATATCAGTTCTTTTGGATCTGAGTTACATTCTCTTTAAAGTTCTGGGTAGTAAGCCTCAATGACAGCACATTTTTGATATGTCAATAATGCTTGAAGTAGGTGTTTCAGTCTCCCGTATGTAGAGCACATCACAAGGATAGATTCTCAGCTATCAGCTTTGTTACTGACAAGTGCCAGTTTTCTATTTGGCCTATGTATCTCTCTCTCTCTCTCTCCCTATATATATATATATATATATATATATATATATATATATATATATATATATATACATGAGTGCATGACAGATGCTTGGTGTATCAACACTTCAAGTGCTAAGTCATATACCAGACCAGATGAACTCACAAAGTTTCAAATACATACCACTTTGAATCACAAAGATTCAAAAAAACACAAAATGCACTTTTTGTACAGCAAGGCAAGCCCTCCCTGCACCCCATACCCCTTCCACACTGATTATAGTTTCCAACTCCAAGATAGTAATACAATAGGGAAAGGGTAAATGTAGAGTTCCTCACTGCACTGCTATCTCATAAACCAGAAAAGCCAGTATGTACGATCACCTGTACCAGCAATTTTGCAGTTCAACAAGTCAACTTATTTCATGGGTTAAATGGAACCGATAGATAGATAGACCCAGGAAACATATACAATGGATTTAAACTTATTAGAAGCACTAACAATCCAACCCAACACCATACTCATGGGTGACTTTAATTACCTCACTATTAACTGAGAATCCTATATGACACCAAACATATGTGCACAGAGATTCCTGGATTTTGTAAACACAAATTCCCTAGAAGATAGTCAGTTCATCAACCAGGGGTGCAACCATACTGTATCTGGCCCTCACTAATATGGGAGAGTGCTGCACACCACCTACTGTAATGCCTTCCCTGGTAAGGTCAGACTACAAAATGTCTCCTTTGACGTACAAATAAAACCTGGACCCCCAGCTAAACCTGGAATATTCTGGAGCTATTCTAAGGCTAACCTCCTGCTATTAAGTGAGAACTTGGCAAAATTTCAAGCCCCCATAAACTCTGAGAACACTTCTGTCTATGCAGAACTGTTCACAGAAACCCTGTACAAGCATGTTAATAGCTGCATATTGGCAGCTGTACCCACCAGGAAGAAGTACAGAACTAACTCAAAAAACAAGCCACCCTAGTGGAATCACACAATCCTTCATCTGTATAACAGAAGGAAGAAAATCATGGCAAAATTTAGGAGATGCAGCACCCAGGAGGATAAAAGCACTCTCATCAAACTAAACAAACAACTCAGAGGACAAATAAAGTCAACCAAAACCAAATTTCAGGTTACGTTTGGTCTCCCAGCCCAACGATAACCACAAAGTATTCTTTAGCTATATCTGCAACCTCAAAGGCATTACACAATTGTGTGCAGAGCACATTCTAAATGGAGCTACCTATACTGAGATAGAAGATATAGAAAACCTAATGGCTGATAAATTCAGCTCCAATTTTATTCCTGTCTCCCCCTCAACCTTCCCTCAGGAAATATCATCAAATTTAACTCCCCATCTATCATTAGAGATAGGTCCTTAATGCTCTCTCTAAGACCAAGAACACTGCATCAATGGGCCCTGACAGTATCCTAGGATACCTTCTAAATAGCATGAAACATGACTTATCAGGGCCTCTGGAATTACTATTTAACTGTAGCCTCCAAACAGGCCTTGTGCCTCATGAATGGAGAAAGGCAACAGTCATCCCTCTGCAGAAAGGTGAGCCATCTACAGACCCTGGAAACTACAGACCCATAAGTCTCACTAGTCTTATATGTAAAGCCATGGAAAGAATTATTATAGAGATTATCCATAGAAATATAGTAAACCTCCAGACACTAGAACCAACCCAGTTTGGATTCGTCAAGGGTAGATCATGCCTACTCAACTTGGTGGACTTCTTTGAGAAGGTTGGCAAAGCAATGGACAAGGGCAAAATTGTTCACACTGTCTACCTTGACCTGGCCAAGGCATTTGACACAATACCCCATTTGGGCATTTTTGATAAACTCAAGATGTTAGGTACAAACCCGTATGTCACCCGGTCGATAGCCAACTGGCTCACAGACAGGATCCAGAAAGTTAGAATTGGCTAGTCTACCTCTACAAAGAGGCCAGTCACAAGTGGAGTCCCACAGGGATCAGTACTTGGACCACTGCTTTTTGTCATTTACTTCTCAGAAGTCAAGGCCAATGTCAGAGGTCTCTGGCTGACTAAATTTGCAGATGATTGCAACTTTGGAGCTGTCATTAAATCTCACACTGACACATATGCTCTACAGGAGGGGCTGACATAGATAAACAACTGGTGTCAGAGCCATGGACTAAAACTAAATGCCAAGAAATTCATAATAGTATCCTTTGGGAAGTCATCCATCCCTGGTAACTGTCATATAGACAACACACCCCTTAGAGTTGACCCAGTAGACAGGGACTTAGGGACACACATAGATAGTAATCTAGCCTTTGATCATCACATGTCTACAGTGGTGAGGAAACCATTCTATGTTGCACAACTTATAAACAAAGGTATGGCATCTAAGTCCAAGGAAGTCATTGTTCCATTGTATTTGGCATTCATCAGACCTATCATTGAGTATAATGCCCCCCTTTGGTATGTACCTAACCAGGTATATCCAACAATTGGAACATCCACAGAGGTTCATTACTAAAAGAATAGTAATAAAAGAAAAATAGTAAGTAATATGTCCTATGCAGACCACCTCAAGGCCCTATCCCTGTATTCTGTCTCCTACAGGCTTTTGAGGGGAGATCTATGCCTGACATACAGGAGATTTTCAGACCCCACTCTGATGGACCTCCTCCATATCCACAAAACAAATAGCACCAGAATCACCCATTCTAAAGACTTAAACCTTGCCTGTGGTATGAATAGTACCTGATGGAGAGATAGGTATGTATTCTAGAGACTATCCCATCCAGGGTTGGAAGGTTGGCATAATAGTTAAGGTGTTTACCTTACAAACAAAAGCTGCAGGGTTTGATTCTCACATGGAGTAACTGGCTAGGCTTAAAATGGTCCACAAGGACAGTTAGCCTCCCTAACCTAATTCAAGTGCAACTTGGACATTTGGATGGGAAACCGGAAATTCATCCCTGGTTTGGCAACTATGTCTCTAATGGACACAAGGTAACATGCAAATGGTTCATCTCTCAGGCCTATGCTTACACTTCTCAAGGGTAGCAGAACTTGTCAGAGATTTGAGATGCATGGCTAGGCTTAAAAGGCCCTTGTGGTCATTAGCCTAGTAAACACCTATGAACCTAAGATAGATAGATAGAAAAGTAAAGCTAATTTCAAAAGAACCAAGTAATTATACATTAGTCTGAATCACAATGATAAAGAGCCTCCTGGAATGAAATGTATTTGAAGAAATTCTCTTAAAAATGACTAAATATCAAAATCTATTTCAGACTGTGGATAGGCATGGAGCAAGAAAGGAAATGGGACTTGGATATGTAGGCTCTATATGAAACCCAAAAACTGCAAATATTTCTTAATTGAATGATGGTAAGGATGATGATAGCTGATAAGATTTAGGTAGCTCTTTAATGCAGGAAGGATCTCATGATGAAGAACACAATATAAAACAAGGATCTTATATTCATATCTTTATTATGTGTGCAGTCAGTGTAAACTGCTTAATAATTGTGTTACATGACATGATCAACAAAGTTGAGTTAAGCCAATGCCATGTGTTAGAGAGATATAGCCCTGACTATGGCCTAGGTGACCCAGGTTTGATTAGTGACTTGGGTGTCAGCAGTACTGGCAGAATAATTATGGGAATGCTTATCCTATGGAGGATGGTGCACACTTGGATGTTCCTTACATTTGATTCCTATTGGAGCCTAGAGACATGCAAAGAGGGCATTGTCCTCAGTGGTAATGGTAAGGAACAATGTCTGAGTCACCACAAAGACAGGAAGATACACCCGCAAGTCCCTGATGCACATCTTCCCTCTGAAACTGAATAGGCATGAGCAGGGGAAAGGAAAACTGTTTTGGGCTATGCAGTCATTGCAGCAATACGATGCTGTGCCTGAAGACTCACCTTCCTCACTAACTTGAAGTATGGGTGGAAGTAAATTCAGAAGAGGAATAGAAATGTCTTGTAGGCCTGGCGGATGAGAAAAGGTCCTGGTAGCAGTTGATGTTCAGCTGTGAGAAGAGAAAAATCACACACACACACACACACACACACACACACACACACACACACACACACACACACACACACACACACACACCGAACAATAAAAACAATATGCTAATCATAACTCCAATTAAAAGTTGGTGTTTTATGAATCAACTGAAGTTATCTCAAATCCTCATTCAACAACACCATCACCATCATCATTATCATCATCATCGTCATCAATCCCTTTTCTCATGTTTTCTTCAAGAGTCAAGTTTTTGTGTCAATTGTCACCCCTCACTTGATTCAGTGCCACTCCCCTACCTTCTGCAACAGTCAAAACTAACTGTCTTAGATCTCACTCACAGTCCATCAATTTAATTATAATGGTGGCAGGGTAGTTTGTGGACTCCATCTTCCATAGAAATAAGTGACATTCCCATATCACACCAGCTGCATACTCAGCACCGTGTGTAAAAAGATTATAAACAATTGGGGTCTTATTAGAGCTTCAGGATAAAACTTCCTAATGCCTACCTGGAAAATGCTCATAACCCAGTTAAAGAAAGTGTTAGATCAGATGCTCAACATGCATATCATTGAAATGGCACATACTATTAACACTAATAACAATGATAATCATAAATTAAGAATGTAAACATCAGGAGCCAAAGATACCAAAGGGTATCGAAGGGTATCTCTTAGAGGAATTACTCCCAAAGTCAACCTTTTGAGTATACCCAGAAAGGTAGGTTTTATACCAGTATTAGATGATACAAAATGGCCAGAGAAAATCAAATACAATTAAAACATGATAAAATACCTGTAATGAATAAAATCATTGCTCAGACATATTGAAGATCATAGTAGATAGGCCAACCTTTCTCTTTACAGGTACTGAAATAAGACTGCCTAACATAGATTGTCAAAAGCAACCAAGAGAAGAAAAACGGTATAAAATAAAAGATTTTCTCTCTTGTCACAATGGGATTGCCACTAGAAGGCTATTAATATCCCTTGAAAGAATGAACTGTCCTTCAAAATGCTAGTAGATGTATGATCCGACCCTTAGGTCACAACTGTTGTGCCTGAATTCAAATCCAGAATCTCAGCCATGCATACAAAAGTAAATTTGGACTAGACAAAGTGCAGAAGACTAAATTTGATATGAAAATTGGGTTTTAGTATATCTATAGGAAACCTGTTTTCTAATGGTCAGTCTTGTTCTTAAAGAACTGACTGATATCACAACATTCTGAGGCAAAACAAAAAAGCTTTCCTTTTTGTCAAACAAGCAAGGCTACCATGTAGATTAACAGCTTTAGAAAGCTTTAAAAACAGGTAGAAAATGAAGGAATCTCCTTAGACAGTAACAATGCCTTCTTACAAGAAGATTCAGAATGCTAGATTGCAGAAGTTTCATCAAGTTTATCATCAAGAAAACATTGATGCCACAAAATGATATTCTAATCTGAACACGACATGTCTGGTTAAAGCCAACATTCATAATGACCCATTGAAGATAGGCAAACAGGTTTTTGAGGTAGTAGGTCAAGGTCACCCAAGTCTCTATTACCATAAAGCAGGCTATTTTGATACAGACATCCATATTTAACACTCCAAATTAGCAATAAGTACCTATCAAAGGCATAAAACCAAACATATTATGTTAATCTGACTCCTGTCTTTAGTTTACTTGCAATCAGAATGTTTAATAATGGGGTGGCCAAGGATGAACACAGGATAGCAGCAGATTTCTTCAGCTCCACCAATTTCATTACACTGACTGGAATTAATTACTTAAAAAATTAATTTTCGAAGTAATTTTCTTTCTAAATATGTTTGTTTTATATAGTTCTTGAACTGTATCTAAAAAAGAAAGGAAATTTTAACAATATTCCTGTCAGAAATCACTTTGGAAATTTTCCTGTCAGTTTATCAGTCTGAAATGAGTTCCAGTAAGACAAATTCTCAAGACTCCAGCATCAAGAAAAAACTTCAGTCTCTGATAACTATAATCCAGCAACTTACTGCTAAGATGGATAAAATGGATACTAAAATAGATACCTTCATAGAAAAACTACAAAACAAATAGACTTGTTACATATAGACCTGCAACAACAGAAGATCCAGATGACAGGCATAGAAGAAGCTGTGAATGACATGGAAAATAGAATCCAAGAAGAGGAAATCAACATTGAGTTTCTGCTGAAACAAAATGCACATTTACAAACAAAGCTGGATGACCTGGAAAATAGATCTAGGCGCAATAACATTAGGATTTTTGGACTGCCAGGAAATATTGAAGGTAACAATATTACTTCTTTTCTAACAACATGGCTCCCTAAAACTTTAGACTTACCAGAAGCATTCTCTTTTGGTATCGAAAGAGCACATAGATCTATAGCTAATACTAACTCTAACAGAAACTATCCTAGATCAGTTATAGTTATATTTCTATCATCTTTTGATAAAGAGATGGTTCTTAAATCTGCTTGGGCTAAAGCTCCTGTTAAGATTAATGAGACAACTGTGTGTTTTGACAATGACTATTCTTCCTTGGTAATAGCTAAAAGAAAAGTTTTTCTGCCACTAATAAGGGAGCTTAAAAAAGCACAGTTTAAAACATACCTTCTGTTTCCTGCCAAGCTAAAAATCTTCCTTCCTGATGGTCCTAAAATTTTTGATGACTTAGACTCTGCTTTACTGTTTATCAAAAAAATAAGATTTTGGATAAAATAGAGGAAATGGAATGGGCTAGTCCTTCATTAAAGAGACTAGCAACTGAAACTTTGTGGAAGACTTCAGAGAAGAAGAAAAGACTAAAAAACAAATGATTTGTTCTATGTTTTTTTTTTCTTTTTTTTCTCTCATCATTTTACTTCATTATTAATCTTTTTAAATATAGTTCCTGCATTTCCAGAAAGCCACAAATATTCTGAAAAAGATTTAATCAAAGTTATTCTCTGTCTGCAAAGAAATGTTTTGTTTCGTAACCAGTCAAAATATCTAAGGAACTAATAACAAGCTATTATTCAATTTGTTTCTCTTTCTGAAAAAGACAAGTAAGGTCAGTAATTTGATACATTTTTTTCTCTTTTTTTCTCCTTTTCTTCTTTTCTTTGTTTAAACAATGACATTCTATTTAGATTATGTAGTGGGTAAAGGGTGGGGGAGGGCAGGGAGAGAAGTGTAATGAAAATATGATTAATAGAATAATAACATATTTATTCCTTGTAAAAAGTTTATATGTTCTTCAAATGCTATTCCTAATTATACTTTCTTGATTATACTGCTTATGCTTGTTTGTAAATAATCTGTCATGCTTTAACTAATAATAATTAGAACTAAATAATAGTAAATAATATGTTTTATTTTTAACTCTATTAATATAAACAGTAAGTAATATTCCATTGTATATACATCTTATAGCTTTCTCTTACATTTTTTTTATTTCTGCTTTACACTCTTTTATTTTCTACTCTCTTTTTCTTTTCTTTATTCTTTCTCTTTATTTTTTCATATTAATATATAGAAATGCTTTTGATCATATAGACACAGTAAATAATATGATTTGCATAAAAATTGAGTTGGGACATAAATATTGAGTTTTATTACTTATTAATAACTTTGGGCTTAATTTCACTTACATAGAGGCTGTAATAACCTGTAAAATACATTGCAAAGGTTTTGTCATGTTTAGATGCATTTACACTGCTAAATGAATGTTTGTCACTAGTTTTTAACAAGTTTCCCGCCAAAATGTTAAGGGAGACAATCTGGGATGTGGGCTACCTCATGAACAGTGTCCTCGAGTTGTTTTAAAAGCTTCAACTCTCAGAATTCTCACAGAGAAGCTGAAAGCAGTCCGTTTGAACTTTGACCCAGATATCACACTGACACATCGCAGATTGAGGAAGAACACTCTACCAGGAAGTAGAACTGATGCAAATGCGACTATGTGAAGGAAAATGAACTCTTTAACATCTAAATGTGAGTTATTTTATATAATTACTTAAATATCTATGGTATAATTCATAAAATATGTCAGTTATAATGATTTTAAATGATACAGTTTCTTGTAGTAAGTAAATGTCTTATTTTAGAAGGCATAGAAAATGAAACATTTATTCAAGTGTTTTTGAAAATCTACTTGACTGCAGCATACTAATCTGTGTTAAAAACTTATGTTCCAAACATATACATTACTATAACTCATTTAATTCATCTGATTGACAAGCATAAATAACTTTATAACTCTATTCTGGAAGAAATTGTCATGTGATATATTTTAAAGCAGTAGTATAGACATACAAAATACAGATGGCTTTTTTTACAATAATGCAAGTGTTTCTGAGAATTTGCATAACTATGCAGTATGATTTATAACAATTTCTATAAATATAATATTTTATTCTATTGACAATAATGAGTATGAGTAAAATGCTCATATACAAGCAATTCAAGGTTTTTTTGGAAGCTGTTGACTGCATTTACATGACAGAAAATAGATGCATCTTAATATATGTAATGTCTGAACCATATTAGCCAAAGTTTTTGATTTAAATGAATGTTAGAACTTATTTTTACATACTTTGAATAAATTAATATGTAAATATGCCTTCCTTTTTTTTTTCTCTCTCTCTTTCTTTCACTCTCTCTCCCTCTTTCACGTCTTTTATTTCCTCTCTCCTCTTGGTTCTTAATATCAAGATTATTTGAATGCTATTTGAATACAAGTGTATTATATTACATAGATGTATATAGTAGTATGAATAGTTTAAAAAAAAAAGTTTATTTTAGTTTATATGATGCTGTTCTATCAAATGTGTAGTCTTGTCTTGCTAGATAATTGAATTGAAAACTGTTAATTTAAGTTAAATATAACCAGTATTAAATTGATAAGGTGGTAGCTGAGGTACTGCTGCTTAGGGTAGGGTTAACTTGAGTGGTAAATACTACTCTAAGTTGGAGTTTTTAACTCCAGGCTGGATGCAAGGTTTAATCCTTACATTATTTTCACTTGTTCATTGTTATATGTATATAGTTTTGACATCCACAATATATTTTGTACACTCATTGTCACTACAAACAAAATTGAATCCTATACAAAATCCCATAAGAGATTCAATAAATACAGCTATATTTAAAGGTACACCTAAAGGAGGAGATGTAACATTACTTATGTTATTTGTTATTTTGATCATAAGATTCTTAAGTTTTAAAAATGCCAAATGACATCTTTAAAAGGAATTTCTTTAAACATTAATGGATTGAATAATCCGTGTAAAAGGGCAAGCCTAATAAGATACATTAATTTACATAAGGCCAACTTAGTCTTCCTGCAAGAAACCCATCTCTTGAAAAAAGATATTGATAAACTAGCCACAAACAAATATACAGTATTGGTTAGTTCAGAACACACTCAGAAAAAAGAGGAGTGGCTATTTTATGGAATAAAAGTATGCCCATTCCTAAAACCATTACGTCTTATCAGGATGACAAAGAAATGTTTTGTATGGTTACAATACAAATTAATGGGAAGACTTACACTTTAATTAATGTATATTGGATACCTGGAATTGGTATTAATACAGTGAAACATCATCTTGATAAGATCATATCATTCTCTATAGGAGATATTATTTTAGCTGGTGACTTTAATTGTATACTACATGAAAGTGATACTACCACTATAGGAAAAAGAAGAATTACATCTAATGCAAAACATTTAAATGATTTTGCTAATTCTTATCATTTGAATGATATTAATAATCAGATAGATTCAAAATCATTACCATACACCTTTTTTCTAACAGATACAAAACTTATTCAAAAATAGATAGGGTCTTTATTTCTAACCAGATGGTAACAGATTTAATTAATTCCAAAATCATTTCATGTCCTATATCTGATCATAATTCAATTGTTTTGAATTCATGATAAAAAATACTCATAATGTTCAGATCAAAAGGATACCAGCATACTTAACTCAACTAAAAGACTATAAAGAATATATACTTTCAGAAGTAAAACATTTTTTAGACATAAATAATACTCCTGAAGTCTCCATTGTCTATGTTTGGGATGCCTTAAAATCATATCTATATGGACAAAGTATCAGATGGTATAATAATAAAAGGAAATCTTGGGATAAGGAATTGTTAGATATTCAAAGTAAATTAGACTCTTATAAACATAATAATAAAGAAAATATTATGGACAAGAACGTTATTGAAGAAATAAACAAACTAAATATGAAATACAAAGAAATTTTAACTCATAAAGTTAAAATAAGTAGAGAAATACAAGTTTTTTTGTCTAATTCAATAAGCCCAAATACTTACATAGACTTAAAAATAAAACAAAAAAGGTTGAATAAACAAAACCATATCAAAGAAATCTTTTCTCTAAGGAAAAAGAAGAATGTTTCTAGTATACCAGAAATACTAGATGAATTTAGAAATCATTTTCACAAAATTAACCATAATAACATTAACATGGAACCTAAAGATAAAATAAAGGAGTTTATAACCACAAACATGAATAAAAAGCTTAATAAACAACAGATTAAACTATTGGACAAAAGTATTTCATATACAGAGGTTATTACACAAATAAATAAGCTTAAATCAAACAAAGCACAGGGTAATGATGGTATTATACCAGAGATATATAAAATCCTTTCTAAAAGTACATATTCATTAATACATAAGGTTTTTATTTTGGCCCAAACTGAGTTAATAACCCCCCCCATCTTGGCAATATACATTTATTTCGCCAATTTTAAAACCTAATAAAGATCCAACTAGATGTACTTCATATCGGCCCATCTCATTACTTAATGTTGATTATAAAATGTTTATGAGTATTTTTGCTGATAGATTGAAGACAATCATCCCCGGCATTATAGATATAGATCAGACAGATTTCATTTTAAATAGAAATACTTTTGATAATATAAGAAGAACTTTAACATTAATTGATTTTGCAAATAGGAAAAAGAAAGATTTAACACTTATTAGTCTTGATATAAGTTCAGCATTTGATTCAGTAAGTTGGGACTATCTGTTTACCTTCCTGAACTGCACAAACTTCTCAGATGCATTTGTAAATCTAATTGAGCATTTATACAAAGGAACATTGGCTTATATTAAGGTAGGAACATATGTTTCACAAAAAATACCCATTTTTAAAGGTACAAAACAAGGATGTCCACTTTCTCCACTATTATTCACTTTAGTAATAGAGCCTTGGGCTAATTTGATCAGAAACAGTACTGACATAGAGGGTTTTGAAATAGATGAAAATACAACATCCAAAATTCAACTTTTTGCAGATGATGTTCTAATTACATCAGCAGGATCTAATTCTTCTATGCAGTCTCTATTTGATAAAATGATGAATTTTAAAAGTATTTCTGGTTTAATATTCAATGAAGAAAAAACTAAAATACTACCTATATATACACGAAAAAATATTCTCATTAGTGATTTTACTAAATATGTACCCAATTCAGGTCAGATAACTTATTTAGGTATAATACTATCTAAAGATATTAAATCTATTATATATAATAATTATAATACCTGTTTTCTTAATATACAAAATCTTTTTAATACCTGGAATAATATGTTTTTTACTGTGGAGGAGAGACTTACAATTATTAAAATGATAATATTCCCCAAGATTTTATACTTAATACAATCAATAATACTTCCACTTACTTAATACACCTACTTAATACACCTACTTAATACAATCAATAATACTTCCACCTACAAAAATAATAATCAAGAATAATTATCAAGAAACTGAATACACTAATGTTAAATTTCCTATGGGCACCTAATAGACCTAGGATTGCATTAAAGAAACATACTAATAGCTGGTCTCAAGGGGGTATTTCTTTTCCAGACTTTAATTTATATACTATCTCTTCTATTGTAAAAGTTATTACTTTATTAATAGATCAGTCATATGTCGCAAAATGGAAAGATTATTGGGAGCTAATTAGTATGCACTTCATGAAAATCTCCTTAACACATAAAAATATGATTGTAAATAACTCCATGTTATGGTTACTAAAGGAATTTTGTACTTCACCTATTACACCTAAACATATGGTTTGTTACCCATTAAATATTATTATTAGCTATCGTAACTTTATATTCATGCACCCTAAGTATAGGGAATGGAATTTTATTATATTCCCTATAATGTATACTCAGGGTATGCTTTTGTCATCTACTTCTGAAGGAACTCATTTAGCTATAGATAATGATCTAAAGTACTGGTATCAGTTGATATCTGATAATAAAGTTAAAAATCTAGATTTCTTAAAACAAGAATTTGATCTAAGAGAAACTTGCTGGTTAGAGGTTCAGACCTTTAGACAACATCTCATTAATAAAATAGATCTAATGTCTATAACAGTTAAAGAATCTATTCCAACACTGATTGATTACTTGATATTAAATTTACAACATAAAGTTTCTGATAAAGGTAAACTTTCATACATACATAAAATTATCAGACAAGAAACTTTTTACAGTGTAGATTCATGCTGGAATTATTTCACTTCTATTCTGTTAAAACAATAAACCTGTTTTGAAAAAAAAGAATGTTTAATAATGGGAATGTGTTAAGACAAAACAAACTTAATTTTGACCAGGCCAGGCCTATCCTACAGTTGGTACATGTGGAAAAATCAAGTGAGATTCTTTAATATATGTAGAAATTTAAAATCATCTGAAAATATCAAAACTCTTCATTAATTAAGAGGAAATCACTATCCACATTCATTGAATGATTATACTCTCAGATATTAACATCCCCCTACACTGTATCAACAGAAGTAAGCAAAGTGCTACATAGCAACAAAGAAGTCAATACATAGGTTCATAGGTATGTACTAGGCTTTCGGCCCTAGGGCCTATATAAGACTAGCAAAACTAATTTTCCCTAGCTTTCGCCACCCAAGAAAATTATTTTCCTGTGCCACTGTCGAGCAGGGCCACATCAGTGATCCCTGGGGTAAATTTCTTGTTTCCCATCCAATTGTCAAGATTTCTCTTAAAGATGGCTAATGAGGAGCTCTGCTTAACATGAATGGGTAGCCTGTTCCAGAGCATGGGAAGTCTTCTTACTGAAAAGTCCTTAAATAATGAGACAGCTGTTTAAAGGGAAAATAAATAGTTTTCCATCTCCAAGATGGTGATACCTTATGCACTTTTGTAAATGTAATACTGATCCCTGGATTCTGCAAGCGCTGCATGGTGTGCAGGACTAGTGCAGGAGCTCCAGCAGGCAATATGTCTGCCATGCAATCCAGGAATAAGCTGTAAGGATTTGCATGAGCGCTCCTGCACTAGTCCTGCATGGACTCAGCTCCTGTATGCAAATTATACCATTTGCAGGTGAAATCCATTTAAATGAGGTGAATTTGTGATCCAGGAAGCTGGAAGATGGCCGTGCATGACTAATCTGCAGAAATGTACTCGGTTAGTAACCGAGTACATTTCTTCAAACTACAAAACAGAGCCATGACAGCTCCAAATCAAGGATGGATATTATGTAGAAAGCATGCCAATGGCCAAATATATGGCCATTGGCATGGAAAACAGTTACAAAAATAAAAAAATAACTTTTAGTTTTTTTAGCCGATCTTGGCTGTTTAAGCATAGAGCAGCAGCGGGCAAACAGGATCGAGTGAAAAAAAAAAAAACTAAAATAAACATTCTAACCAAAATCACTATTTTGCCATTATACTCAATGGCAGGCAGAAGATAACATGGCCAGTGAATAATGGTTGCTAAGGGGGGAAGCTCAGTTGGGGACCTGTAACTATGCTTTGGCAGTCAATCCTATGCAAATGAGGGGAATGATACTGAATCCCAGATTTCACCTGCATGCTAGTCAGCACCCAGCAGTGTAAGAGCAGTAATAGCTTGGTGCAAGCCTAGGAGTTAGCTGATATCATAGGGGGTGTGTAAACAGATTGAAGCCCTGTGCCTTGGGATTGCCCTTAGCTTAGCAGAGCTAAGCAAGGGAGTGTGTCTGAGGCTGTCTAGCACTCTTTACATTGCCTAAGCTGGTGTGCACGCGGCACACTGGGTTTTAAAGAAAAAAAAACAGGAAATAGCAGCTCTGTGCACATTTGAGCACTGTGTTTGTGCAGTGCACCCCTGGGCTTAAACAGGAAGACAATGGGAAGAGAAAACAGCAATAGGAAGGTAATCAAGGAGAACTAGCATAGCTGGCAGGTGAAATTTATCAGAATCAGCCAATTACACGGGTAGCAGACCAGCCCAGCCCAGAACACTACTATAAATTATGCAAACACCTTTCCCTCTAGTTTTCCCACATACTCTACACCACCGGTGTATACAAGTGGAGGAAGTTTAACAAACAAAAACAACAAAATGATAGGGACTGCAATAGCTATCATACATCAACATGTGGAAGAGGCTGAGGGTGGAGAGGATGGAATGCTGTTGACCAACCCACAGTGAGGAGATGGAGAAGGGTGTACACACCCAGGGTAACCTGCCAGGGGCTACATGAGCACTATAGGGTAGACATGGACCTCCTACAGCAAATTGTTGAGCTGTGCTGGCCACACCTTACACACAGAACTAACAGAGAAGAATGCATCCCATTGGATACTAAGACATATGTAGGCCTAGCAATACTAGCTACAGGTACTATCCAAAGGCCAACTGGGGTATAATGGGAATCTCACAGGCATCAGCTTCCAGGGTACTCCACCAGTTCTTGGAATGTCGACATATGCTGGTGAGCACGTATATTTCCCTAACACCCATGAGGAGTTGGCCAGCAATATGTATCTCTTCCACCAAATAGCAGAATAACCTGAGTGCTATAAACTGCATGCACATACACATCAAAGCACCACCTGGTGAGTGGGGTATGGTCTACATCAACTGCAAGGGCTTCCCCTCCATCAACTGCCAGGTTGTGTGTGATGTCCAAAGCATTATAATGAATGTGTGTGCTGGCTGCCCTGGAACCTATCACGATTTCCACATCTGGCATCTGATGCTTCTGTACCACAGATTAGCCAGTGGGGACATCCCTTACAGTCACTTAGTGGGGAATGCTGGTTACGCACTGGAACCATGGCTGATGACATCCATCAGATATGCACACACACCCAAAGAAGAACTCCATAATGAGGCACACGCACAGACCAGAGTTGTAATAGAGCGTGTGTTTGGGATGCTCAAGTCACAGTTCCAGTGCCTGGACACATCCGATGGAGCCTTGCAATACTCCCCAGCTACATGTACTCAGATTGTCATCGTATGTGCCATGCTACAAAATATGATCCTGTGGGAACAGCTGCAGCAGGGACAGCATGGGGCAGGGCCACACAGCCCCCCACCATTGCCAAGGCATGCACAGGCCACAGAATGACTCAGAGGAGGAACAACCTGAACCTGCCCCAGTAGGCAGAAGGAGGCATGCCCAATATGCCCTGGCCTTGCAAAGAGGCAATGCATAGCACATACACTGACACAGGAGGGGCCCAGGGAATGACACAACTCCCTGACTCGTACAAACAGTAAAAGGGATGCCAAATATGACACTACCTGTGCTCAACCATGTATAGGGGGCGTACTATGTGCATCCAACATAAGCATCCTTCTGGCACCATCCTCAATACTGACACACCCATAAGGTAAGTCACTCTCCTTACCAATTGCCAAATAGAGTAGTAAGTGTTGTTACTTGTATCTATGGTATGGATGTGAGCATGCAAGGGAATTGGGCTGCTGAATGGGATTCCAGCAGATAGTATACACCTATAGTGGCACCATGAGATCTGTAACAGATACTGGTGTCACCATAGTAGCCAGTACTACACATGGCGACAGAACTCACTGCAGGACATGTGCTGGGCCACATGTGTGTCCATATGACTCACACATGCCAGTCAGGGAGGGTCACATACCCAACAACAGTCTCAGCCAGCAGGACAGGTGAAGGCAAACACAAACAAAGGCTGTGTTAAGGCTTCTGAATGATGGCCATGGGTAACCAACCCCCCAGGCCTACACAGACAGACTACAGCAGGTCAGGCAGTGGTATGTTAGTTATGAAGAGTAGGAAGTCAGAAAGTGATCTGTAAGTCAATCAGATGTAAGAGCTGTAGTACACTGATATGTTTCTAGTCAACATGATAGGTTAGAACACAGGATGAAATGGAGTACCTGACATACCAGTACAGTCATAGCAGATTTTACAAGTGTCAGGTGTGCCCCCTCCAATCCTACGTAGAAATGCAGAAACAGTCAGGTGTGCCCCCCAATCCTGTGTAGAAATGTAGAAACAGTCAGGTGTGCCCCCCCAATCCAGTGTAGAAATGCAGAAACAATCAGGTGTGCCCCCCCTCCAATCCTATGTAGACATGTAATAACATGTATGTGTAGGTATAATACCAGTGGAGCACAGATGACCTGAGGTGGCCAAGGTAGCAGGATAGATTGTAGCATATGTACAATATGCAGGTATGTGTGTATTAGGCTGGTGTGTGTTTCATATTGTGTGAGAGTGGTCAGTATGTATGCATGTTGAGGTTTGACATGGTGGCCATTGCCCACTACTGCCAAAGAAAGGGCAAAGTCCTCACAACTGCAGTGCCAAAGACAATCCCTTCACAGTATAACACATGCTAACAGTAGACCACTTTACATGTATGGTGGTAATATGTGCCACCATCTGAAAGATGGACATGGCATGACTGTTGGGCTAGATATACAAGCAGTACACAGGGAAACGTACCCTAGACATACAGTATATAATGTGTAATCGTGAAATGGACACACCCTTGTAATTGTACATACAGGTATGCATCACATTATCAGGGCTTGTAGTATGGAATACCAATGTCATCTGGCCGAACACTTGCAGATCACAAAGGTGATAGGACTGATGTATTGGGTGACGGCTGATGTCCCTGAACAAGCCAGCATAACTGGAATGCCCCATGTATATCTGTGTGTCAGATGCAAGTAGTGTCCATAGCACACATGCACCCAGCTCACCCAAACACCGCCCACAGGTACTTCTCTGGTCATATCCCTGCTGTTGGGAATGGGTACAATATGACCCTCACCTGTGTATGGCAATAGCGAAAGAATGCAGCATGCAGTGCAGGTGTCCCATGCAGGTGTGTCTCTAGCTGTAAGTAGCACCCTGCCAGCATCCACAGCACCTGATCAATACTGATAGAAAGTAGTGGTTTAAACAGCTAGCACACCTACCCTGTCACCCCAGGGGAATATACTATATGGCAGTCTGGGAATGTAGGACTGACAAACTGCAACAGCCTGCTACTGCTGGCCTGCATCACCACCAAATGGCCTACAGGCCTCTGTGAAAGCCCTGTGTCTTACCTGTACTGCCATGTATGTTATGTCATGGACACCTAAATAACAACATACACACCACATATGCCATATGCAAGGCCATGTGGACAAACCACAGTAACATGTCCACCATGTCCCACTGCATGAACTGTGGACCAACACCAAAACACAGCTGTGGTGATGTGATAACTATAGGGAAAGTATCAGATAATGCATAATGTATGAAATAGGATAGAATAATAGAGGGGTGGGGTGGGAGAATGGGCAGCATAGAATGTGCAAGATCCGACACACAGCCACGTGCACATACTATCCCTGGCTGCAAACCTGCCCATACACTGCAATATGGGTAATGTCTTGAATTATGACCCCTGTCTCTGGATAATCTGTGTGAATCTGTACAGCTGTGAGGTATTGCCACAGCAAGATAAGGCCATACTATCATGTCAATGGATGTACAAGTATGGGATCCTCTGCCAGCACTGTACCAAGGTGCTGGACTGGATACACAGACCCAGCAGCAAGTGCCTGCAGCTCCCCCTCCAGAACGGCATAACTTCCCATGAATATGTAGGCATTTAACCACAATACTGGGCACAGCTGCATTCACCCTGTGTTCCCCATGACATCACTGTGAGCAAAACTGTTCACCTGACAGTTCTTGAGGACATAAAACATCACAGTGTCTAACAGTACACATGTCTGAATATCTCTGCTAACATCAGTACCATGTAGCAGAAGCAGCACAGAAACTATCACCTACAGTACACACTACCCCTTGCACAGTGTGACCCCATATTGCCAAACGTACAGAAACAGTTTGCTACCTGTAGGTGTAAAATACAAAGGTTTGCACTGGAGTACAAACTACCTGGAATGAAGCCACATATTTAATACAGAAGGGCATATTGGGCATGCTCACACACTTAAACAAATGAAGTCCATGTCTGCCAACAACAGTGGACCATACATATCTGACAGTTGCAGATGTTAGTGCATACACTCCTCAGTATGCACCAGTCATGCCTTGCACACACATTGGATAGGAATACACACATATATCCAAGGACAACACACTATAATATGCCAAATGTGCACATACATAGATGTGTGGAAGAGATTGACAGTGACAAAGAGCCTTCCATCATGAGGCCTGTCCCACCCAGCACACAGGCAAATGGCTACAACCACATGATGTGTAAATGTCACTCACTATAGACATTAGCCACTGGTATCCCACAGCATTACAGATTCTGTGGTGCAAGTGCTAGCTGTGCAACATGACTGTACAAGACAGTAGTCATCTAGAAGTTGTATACACGTACCTGTAGAATATAAACCTGTGTATGCCTGAGTGTGGTGCGTCTATCTTTAGTTGAGTGGGTTATGGCCCATGCGCACACACACTGCCCTCCCCATAGCCATACTATGACAATCCTGCTGATGTCATTCACTTTGAAATACACCTTTAGGAAATAAGTAGCCTAGTAATCTCTGTGGCGTGTCCTACAACTGTGTAATACTATAGTATGATAAACTAGTTAGGTAGGAGTTCTAATCCCAGACATGGCAAATGTGTGATGTGTGCGTGTCTGTGTAGGGAGCAATGCTTTTTAGGCTAGTCTCACTCATTACAATTCAAATGCCCTACTTTGACAATGCTGTTGATGTCATTCACTTTGAAATACACCTCTGGGAAAGAAATAGCCCAGTAATCTCCATGGCATACCCTATGACTGCATAATGCTGTAGTGTGATAAACTAATTAGGTAAGAGTTCTAATCCCAGACATGGCAACTGTGTGTGTGTCTGTGTAGATGGCAACTATGAGTCAGTATAGGGAGCAGTGTTTTTTAGGCTAGTCCCACTCACTACACTTCAAATACCCTACTTTGGCAAGGCTGCCGATGTCATTCATTTTGAAATACACCTTTATGAAAAGAGTAGCCCAGTAATCTCCATGGCATGTCCTATAACTGCATAATGGTGTAGTGTGATAACCTAATCCTAGACATGGCAACTGTGTGTGTGTCTGTGTAGGGAGCAATGCATTTTAGGCTTGTTACACTCAGTACAATTCAAATACCCTACCTTGGAAAGGCTGCTGATGTCATTCACTTTGAAATACATCTTTGGGAAAGGAGTAGCCAAGTAATCACTGTGGTGCATCCAATAACAGCTTAATGCTGTAGTGTGATATAGTACTTTTGCTGGGGGTTCTATTCCCACACATGGCAAGTGTGGATGTTTGTGTGTGTGTTTCTTTGTCTGTGTAGGGTGCAATGTTTTGGGGGCCATTTACAGTCACTACAACCTCAATTGACCTTCTTTAGCAAGCCTGCTGATGTTATTCCCAGTGAAATACACCTTTGGGGAAGGAGTACTCCAGTAATCTCCATAGCGCATCCCGTAATGGGTAATGCTGTAGTGTAATAAACTAGTTAGGTAGGAGTTCTAATCCCAGACATGGCAATTGTGGGTGTCTGTATTTATCATTTGTATCCTGTGTGGAGGTGGCTGTGAGTGTGTAACAACTGGACTCATTCTGGAGTGTGTTTTGCAAATTTTTTTTATTGTGGCCCTATTATATATCACAATATCCACCTTACAAGGATAACAGATGTGAAATAGTTGGGAGGCTGGGGTGCCAATCCATACCCCTACATGTGACATCAAGGCCTGGTGAACACAATTAGCAACCCTTGTATTACCCAGAGAGCAATCTCAACCCATGTCTCATACACAAACACACTTGCCTAGGCAAGAACCGCTATGTTGGTAGTACCCTGCATATTGCCCACAGATAGTAACCATGGTGTGATTGCAATGGACTACAGAGGGCATGGAACCATGTCCATCAGTACAGTAGGCACGTACATGCAGACAGTGTACTTTCCCTATGTTTTCCACTGGATGCCTGCAACACCTGTGGTGCCATCACATGTGGCCCACAAAGGACATACCATGCCTTAAACACATGCCCTGTCTGGACAGATGCCACTGACACCAGGGAATACCTGTATCATGCTATCAATGTAGGTGCAGGGTCAACCTGCTGTCCATTACTTGTCCCCAGCACATGAGACCAGTACAGGCACATCTAATGATAACAATCTGTGTACACAGCATGGGCCAGACACACCAGGTACAGTTCCACATATCACTGTACATGCATGTTGGTCATGTGCACATTCAACACAGCATCCATATCATGGATTAAAGAACACATACATGGCAAGCATTGAACAGCAATGGCCACACACAGTAGTTACCCGGGTGACTGGATGATGAATACAATACCCACCTGTGTGGGCCAATCCAGACACTACACCCCTGAGCCACACTGCAGACCATTGTCATGTGGCCTGATGCCAAGGTATACCCTTCACCTAGCCTTGTATAGCCTTCTGGCACAGTCAACCACTACACACCCATAAAGCAATGCATGCATGGATGTCAGTACTGGCACCCTGTGTCTGTGTGTGTGATGTATGATGCTTTTGACTACATTCATGCTCACTACAACCCTCATTGGCATGCTGAAGCATGCTGTCTGATGTCAGACACTTTCACATACCCTTTGCCCATATAACCTCTGGATAACCACTGTGGTGCATGTAATACCTGCACAGTACTGTATTGTGGCAAACTAACTAGTTAGGAGGTGTATTCCTGACCCTGCCAAGTGTGTCAAGATGTATGAGTTCCTGAGAGAGTGCGGCTGTGTTGATGCTGACACCTGTCCATGTGGACAAGCATGTGTACTACACCTACCATATCGCTACCATATGGCTGTTGCAGATGTCATTCACCATCACATATACATATAGACAGCTCTTCAACATGTAAGCTATGTGGCACATGTAATAACTGCATAGACATGTGATAGCAATGCATAGTCAGGCAGGGGTTTGATAACCTGTACTGGTAGGTGTGTGACACAAACATGCTTAGGTGTTACTCTCCCACCCCCTCCCTGACTTACATTGTCTCTGTCTGCCTCTCTCACTCCCTCTCTGGTGGATGTGGAGAAGTACAGCCGCTTTGCATTGGCAGCAGCATGTGTTTTGTAAGTGATGCTCATGATCAGCTGATGGCCTCTGCATGAATTGTAGTCCTCCTCTAACTGATTGCATGTGGAACAGCTGTGGTAACATTCCCATAGCCAATTGCATGGAAACACATCCCAATATCTAGAAACATCATGTTGGTGTTGGGCCTTTTCTTTCACTGTGAGCAGGACCTAGTTCTGTTGTTTGGCAAACAGCATCACAGATGTATTGGGGATTTACCTCTAATAACATACACTGTGGAAACAGGCCAACACACTGGAGGGAGATGACATGAATACAGAATGAAAGCATTGCTATTCTGCATTTGGAGTAATGTTGGTTTAACAGGGTGTGTGTGAGTATGGCTGGACTACATGTTGTAATACCTGTCATGACAGTGCTATGTTTTTGAGTAAACCCCCATCTCTAGGGTCATCTGCAGACTGGGCAGTGTTTGGTGCATTTTGTTTCTTGTGTTACTCACAGAGCACCTATCTGAGAACTGCAGAAGTATAGTGTGAGGATTGCAGAAGTACATGGTGACAGCCATGAGAGTTACTGACTTC